>NC_091516.1:21185013-21491423 GCF_947461875.1 Haliaeetus albicilla | reverse complement strand
ACATGCAGACTTCCACTGCAACTTGCAAAAGCCTGTCAAAAATGCGTTGATTGAATGATTGGTGTCATCTCTGTGAGAAAGTGGCCCCCGGCTCACAGGTCGTATCAAATTCTATGCTCAGCAGGAGCTTGGTGTGAAAGCAAGATCTTTCCTTTTCATACCCCTGCCTTTCCCAAAGCAAGATCATCACATATCTTAATTTTTCCACTTCAATTAATCAGTTTCCAGCACTTACGATGTAAAAATTTGAGTGACCATGAATAGTAATTTCCTGTTCTTTATTGTTATGAATCTAATTTTTGTAAAATGCTTTATACTGTTAAAGTACATATATTTTCAGCTGCAGCTAAAATCTATGTATTTGAAATACCCAGTTCTGATAAGAAGTGTATGTGATTACGGATCACATTGCTCTTATGAAAGCAAACCTTTACTAAATATTTCAGACTGATCCAAAGTATGTGATTGTTTTGCTCTCAACAGCAAATTTCCCTTTGATACATGCCTGTGTGTATTCACAGCAAATTGAGTATTCAGGAAATACTGGACTGCTGGTGTAGTTTTGTTTTCTCTAGGCAGAATCGTATCAAGAAAAACACTGTATTTTTCCATGCATCTTCTGTATTTCTCTGTAAAAGGAGCAAGCTATTCCTTTTAAAATATAGTCTTCTCTGAAAAGAAGTCCCTGGATAGCTCACATAAATTTGGATTCTACAAGAGGAATGAGAAACAAAAGAGATGAAGGGCATGAAGACATTGTCGGGTAAACTTCCTTTGTAGTACTCACATGTATGGAACTATTACTGTTGCTGAATTGTAAAGCTGCTTTGCAGATGATTTATAGATTACACTAAATTAAAATACAGTTCTTTTTCAGGAACTGTTTTATGTTATACCTTTATCATATCACATCATCATCAGTACAGGATGAATTTAAATAAAATAGAATGCTACAATTCCTCTGGAATGCACAATCAAAACATAGTAGGAAGGCCACAGAAAGCAATCTGGATCTTTTAAAAACAATTTACAAACTACAACAACTGATTAGAGCTCTGCTCCTTATCCTACATTCTCTTCTGTCATCTGACTTCTGAATGACTGTATGAGCTCCTTGTAGATGAAGCCTTGATATATGTCACCATTAAACAGCAGGATATAAATGTGAATGATTATGTGCTGCTGCTGCATTAGAATTTCTCACAATACTCACTTGTTAGCTGAGATTGGTATCTTCCCCATTGACGGTAGTTTTTAGCATTACTTCAAATACATCTGTCATGTCTTCCTCTATGCAGGCAAATTGAACAAATGGAGTACTGTCCTTCCACAAACTGATTAGGTAGGTGCCTCAGTAAGAAAAGTCTGCATAGACGGAGTCGGACAGTTGAATGGCATGTGCACAGCTGGGACATGTTAGGTAGAGCGCATGGAGTAAACAGCACTGCCAATTTATAACTGCTGAGGCCTGAGCTTGTTTTCTTTGGCAATTATTATTTTTCTTTCTAGATGTTTCCATCCCTGACAGAATGACTAATGTGGTCACAGATTTGCTGTCACTCTTGCAGTTTCTTTTCTTTCAATATTCCAATTTCCATTTGGGAAAATAAGGCAAATCTTTTGTCTGAAGCACAGTTCTGTATAGCAGAGGATATGCCTGCCTCCACTATTTCTTCAGCATGATTCTGTTGGTGTTCTTTAATCCATTTCCTCTTCCTCTGTCTCTTCTAGTGTTTTCTTGCCATGTTGTGGAATTTAGTAGATAAAAGGTAGTAAATTATTGCTTTGTTTTAAATATTTCCTCAGTACAGGCACTCCAGAGCACTATAAGCAGTAATACTCCCCACAATCCCCCACCAATTCTAACAGCATAGGAAGGAATAGAAGTTAATTAGAAGTGCAACTAATTAAATAAGATTTAATTTAATTTTTAACACTGTAAAAGACACTGTATTTTGAATCCCCAAAGGAAAGTAATTCTGCAGCCAAGAAGCACTGACATTAGTACGTCAGGTTAAAAGGCCCAGATCTTTTTATTTTACTTGTACAAAACTTGCACTGAAATTTATGAAGTAAAGCAAGTAGCATAAGCTTCAGGCTCCACACATAAGATACTGTGAAATATAGAACCTGAATTTACATTTACACAAAATCCACTGCAAATTAGGGTAAATGGTTGCAGTAAGACTCGACTCTGTCTTGTGAGACAAAAGGTTAATCAACCAATTCACTAAAAATGGCAAAGTATAATGAAACATATCTAGTCTAAACAACGTACCTAACTATTGATTTTGTAAAAGCTGAAGATGGTTTGTGTAATCACTGAAAGTTATGGTAATTGATTGTATCATCTTACCTGGAGGTCATGACTGTTAAATAATATATATTTCTAGATAACATATTTACCTTAATATAGTTTTAACTTAGGTATCCTTGTATACAACACCTCATTTGAAGGGGCACCCAGAATAAAATGACACAACTCCAAACAATCACAGTTATGCCAGATTTGCCCCAGATGTTATTAAATGTTGGTACAATAATGAATGATCTTTTGTCTAATACTGAATGCATTTACTAGATGTTATATCATACCATTGCATTTCTTTGGAGCTGATGAAGCAGAAAGCTGACAGTCTTGTGACCACTATGAATTCATAGGTATTTTTACGGTGTACAGAGAAGACAACAAAGATCAGTATCCTTTTGCATTAGGCATCCAGAAAAAATAGAAGCAAACCCAATCCCACAAAAAGGTTTTTCTCTGAGGATGAAAAAAAGGAGGTAAAGGATGTTGCTCTGAGCTGAATTAACCAAAGCATTTCATTTTAATTTTTACTTTATTTCATTTTACTCTTTTAAAAAAAACCTTAATCTTGAAGAGACATTACATATTGGTTGCTTGTTTAATCAAATGTGGTCAGAGGATCATTTATTCCAGGACTGCCTGGAGTAAATCTGGGGATCAAGAGAACCACAAGACCTGTCAAAAAAGAAAATCTATCTGCTTACTTTACTAGGCAAAAGACTGTGTGGGCTGTGTTTTACATTTTCCTGTCCATGTTGTTTCATAGATTTCCCTTTCAGCAGTCTTCCAGGTCTCTTTCTTTCATGTACTACCATGTGCATCTACTGGGTGCAAACAGAGCACTGCATTTATTTAGATGTATTGGATAATAATGATTTTGCTGCTAGATTTCATCATCTCTTTGTAGTACTGGAATAATTTGCAGGCCAAATTTGACACTCCAGCTTGATGCTTGAAGGGGAAGATTGATGCATCCTCTCCCAGCTATAATGGGCCAGAGCAAACCTGCAGTCTCCAGGATTGTGAGACCTCCCTCTTCACCACTATCACATCAACACTTCCTTCACTACCCCAGAACCTTCTGGTAAGGAAGCTTCACTGTAATTTAGGATATACAGTGACCATAAGGTACAGATTTGGGGAAGAATCTGGATTACTTCAATGTCTCTTACCTGCTTATAGTGAGCCATGTTTGCTCTTGGTCTTACACATATACAGAAAAGTTTCTCAGGCAAGAGGTAATCAAATACATACTACCTAAGCCATTGGAAGAATGTAGCCATCCCTGTTAAGAACAGAGTTTCTCAGCTGTCATGAAAATCTTTTCTCTTCCATCTTCATCCAGGCATAAGTGAAAATATATTCATGAAATCCTATGCATAAAGCCATAGCACTGAGTTTGGAAAATTTTGCTTCACTTGTGTCAAAAGAAGGGGCCACGTGAACTGCTCCTTGGAACTGCCCAGTTTCATCAGTTGATGTGGCACCCACGGGTGGCCAGTCTCATCAAAAACTATTAAAAAACATAATGAAGAAACTAAATCTGAATCACCATAATGCACACTATTGGACTGTTAGTGATCTGTTCTGAGGAGTGGATGCTGTCCAGGTATGCCAGTGATGCCACAATATACTATAAGCAAAGCAGGCCTCGCAGAGTACATCACAGATGGCTGTGTGGATTGGGAGTAGAGTCTATCAACATGTTATGATATTTTCACATCTCTAATAAAAGGTGCCAGGCAATCCAGCAAATCACTGAGCAGGAGGCATGCTGTAGACAATAAAATACTTCATTCTTCGGGGATGGCCAGATTGCAAAAAGTGTGTGCCACAAGACTTTACTACCTACTGAGAAATGAGCTGTGTGTGCAAAATGGAATTTTGTTTACAGGAGACTAAACAATAAACCTGATAGAATTAAGAGTTAACATCACAACAGTGATTCATGCTTCAAATCCAGGGCATGGGCAAGTACAGCTAGGTGGTACTTCTCTTGAAAAAGAGAAGAGATCAAGCTCAGAGTAACAAGTGAAATATGAAGACTATAGTAATAAAAAATAAAATAAGTGAAGTCTCCTGCAGCTAACTTCCACTGGCAGGAAATATTTTTCTGCTGTACATTTGTAGTATTGTATCAGTGAAGGAGGGCTTTATGGAAGTCACAAGAACTGGAACCTGGAGATTGAAGGTGCGTCTTGCAGGTGGCATGTACGGTCAGATAATATGCTACAAAATTCTAGTGATTCTCCTCCCTTTGGGAGCTGGAATCAAAAACTTCTTCAAATGCCTACTCACAAAGCAATAATTAAGCAAAACAATTAAAAGAAACAGTAAAGAAATCAACCATGTAGGCAAGACAATCTGGAAGACATTCTTACCTGGCATGTCAGCCCATTATAATACTGTCACAGATATTACACAACTTTTGTGGTCCATTCAAGAGCTGGTGAGCTGAAGAAATAGCCCTCATCTTTCCAAAATAAAGGGCAATTTGCTTAAACTTATGAAGGAAGAACAGCAGAGGGCAGCAACTCAGAGAGTCAAATGAGTAGAGTAGTCGAGTTTCTAATTTAGGTGACAGCATGTGCCATCAAATGAGTGGTTCTGGACTGAACCAGCAAATAGCCTTTATAAAGTAGTGGCAAAAGAAAACACTTAAAGCTACAATAATTGTGAATTACACATTAAGACAATGAAAGACATGGCTTTGTGATAATGCCATCTTGACAACAGAACTGACATCTCATTGTAAGACTAAAAATTGGAAAGCTCAGTGACTATCAACTAACATGAAGACTTATAATATCTTTCAGGAAGAAATTAAGTATAGGTGTAAACGCACAGATAAATAGGACGCTGGAAAGCAAGGCCTATTGTGAAATAGATTGTCCTTTCCTTTTATACTAGTTTCCACCCTGGATGTAAAACAGATTACTGCTGAAATTGGTATATGTGTTCCTGTGTAAAGCCTCATTTTGGGTGAACCACCATTTTAAAATAAACTAATATATTGCTGGTTGCACGTTGCTTTGCCTGTGCCCCAAGTGACTCCTTTTTGGATTGTCACCTAGTTTGCATGCTTACTGGAATCCAGCAACTGACTTGTGCTCTGGTATCCATACTGAGAGTTTTCCCTAGGGTTACAGTTTAATTTTTAAGACGTCTTCATTTTCATGCTTAAAAAAAAAAAAGCAAAAAAAAAGCCAGACAGCACTAAACATGAGTTAGAGGAGGTGGAAGCTTTTATACTGTCACCATGAATAATAGAAATCCAGAGTGCTTACACATTGCACAAATGTTCTTCCAGTAGATTTTCTAAACTGCAACCATATGCTTGCAATGCAAAAATATCACAGGGAGTACTGTCCTACTTATTACAGCAAAAAACAGTGGGTTTTAGCTCTTCTCAGTTAGGCAGCAGTGTAATGTAGTTAAATCAGCAAAGCATTCCCTAGAATATAAAATCCTTGTAAAATTAAATAGTTGCATTATTCTCTGATACCTCTGATATATATTGTCCCTAGTAACAGGGACCAAGAGAGGTTCCCATGGAGAATCGTGGGGTACAGAGATAAATAGAAGTAACAGAACAATGTGAAAATAGGCTTTCTCTTTGCTTGTTTTAAAGTGATGGAGAGTGAAATAATGAGCAAAGAATGATTGCATGATTTTAAATACATAAAATTACAAAAGCATTGTGTACAGAGCAGGTCAGGAGATTATCTGAGGATGGTACAGTGACAGCTGTTTCTGTTTTATTATATAGCAGAAGTAAACCTGTTGGCTTGTGAAATTCCCCTTTTGTATTTCTAGCACTAACTACCAGCAATTACAGTATGATACTAGAACATATGGCAATGTAATTGAAGGTGTGGCAAGCAATCAGAGTTAGGTGCTTAGGGCCATATGTTCCCCTCCACTAAGCAGAGTGGAGGGAAGCAGATGGGAGCAAGTTAAAGCGAGGTTCAAAGGGCTGGCATAGTCCACCCAAAAGGCAAAGGCAGCTAAGTCACACTTCGGTGTGTGTCAAAGTGGTGAGCCTTTAAAGGTATGAGCTGGAATCAGTGTGTTGTCTCTTAAGATCTAAATCAAATTTTGAGGTGTGTTAGCTCTGAGCAAGGCTGCTAGCTGAATGAAAATGGGTAGCTGCTGCACCACAGTGTGTTTCCAGAGACTATTCTCATAGATCAGCACTGGGTGAATAAGCCACAGAGCATGCCAATCAGACAGCAAGTGGCCAGGAAAGCTGTGTGCAACAGGCATGGGCCATGAGTCCCTTTCTCCCTACCCTGACATCAGACTGCTATGAAGTATATTTTCCTACAATTGTTCAGATTTGTGGTCTCTGCTCATTTATTTGTCTTCCCTCCTTCTGTCTCAGGAGATACTGCAGCATTGTTTAACTCCAGCCATTTTCAGGCTGTCTTTGGCAACATTTGGAAATTGAGATAAACCACAGCCTGTTCCACTTAATGACTGTCTTCCTTCTTTGTTACCCTTCTTGTTTCTAAAATGAACATAAAGCCTACTTTCAAGTTAGAATAGCAGAAATTTGCACCAACCTTTCCTTAAACTTTTGACTAAACACATTCATGAAAGGTGTGGTAAGGTCAAGTCATAATTGTTGTGTTTTGATTTCAAAAGGTTATCAAAGCAGAAGTTAAAGAAATAAGAAATTAAGGAAATTAAAAGAAATTAAAAATTAAACCAGTTAGTGTTTTCTAACAGTATAACCTCTTTCCTCCAAAAACAGTCTTTATCTGGGAGTACTCAATATGTGAGCAATAAGTCAATTTTTAGTCAGCAATTGATTTTAGATCATTATCTCTATCCAGTATCACTTGGTATCTGTGCCTTCAGAAAATCAATAGCACAATAACTATCTTCAGTATATGATTCACTATCATATACACTACGTATAGAAACCTATACTAAGTATTCATCATTTTTATTAACATTGAAAAAGTATGCTGATTTTTTTTCTGTAGTGGGAACTAACCTGTTTTTTGTGGGGAAAACAAAAGGAATGTTTTTCTTATTTCACTGCATAAAATAAATTGAGAACATGATTTCAGTGCTAAAATCTGGATTTCAACATTACCCTGCATCACACAGCTACAGAAACCAGCAAACGTACAACTATGCCATCAACCAACCCTGCAATTAAGAATTTAAGTATTCATAAGACGTTTAAGAATGCACAAGCCAAAAGAGAAACAAACAAACAAAACAGCAAAACCAACAGAATTGTAAATCCATACCTACCACTGCTGGGTGGTTTATTTTTCCCACGTTTAAGTGACATCTTCTTCCACTTGGCGTTAGGCACCAGCGACAGTGAGCAGGTTCTTCTCCAGCAGGGGGCAGCATGCCACACGGTTTTTCCCCTCTACAGGCGGGCTTAAGGTATTAACAATGTGATTTACTAATTAGCACCGAGCTTTGCTGGTTACAGACTGTTGTGTAAACCAAAACAGGCACAGAAGTGCTAGTTCCGTGGACGGTCTGCAGGACTTGGCATAGATACAAGACATCAGTAAAGTATCAAAGAGGAAAAAAAAAATCATTATTCACAAAAATTATGGTATGTAGTATGGGTTAAGACCTCATTTTTTAATCAGTCCTCAGCCATTACTGCATAAGCGCTTAAGATAATAAACACCAGATTACTACTAGTGTCCTTGATGTGTTGCAGACATGAGGCTGACACAGTGATAAAATGACACCATTCTCTGCTTGCAAAGCTGTTCCAGGGTCTTTATCTTGTACAGTTTCCAGCCCAAATGCTCACACTGAAATCAGTTTTGCTAAAGACCGTTATATCATTAAGGCATTGAGTCTGAAGACATGTTTTTGTGCTAGATATTGCTCACAATTGGGAAGACTTATCTTTAGTATTGGTCCACCAAAGGTCAAAAGTGAACATAATTATCCCAAAAGCCTTTTGTTTATAGATGTGCCCCTAGGATCGATACGATTGTCACAAAGGTGTGCTGGAAATGAGGAGGGCACTTGCAGTATTTTGCATAATTGATTCTACAGTTGATTTAAAGTGCACTGATTCTTACTTCTTGGTTTTTTAAAACTCAGTGCCATGAGTGAGAAGATTCCAGTTAATGCTTAAGAATCTGTTTTACCACATAATTTCCCTGCCATTCTAAATAGACTGTTTTGTCCTTATTACAGTATAAATTAAGGAGAGCTGAAGGAAAATTGATTATTAATTTCCTTTAAAGCAGCAGAGCAGAATTAATGATATCACAGTTTTCTGATGAGGATGGGTAGTTTCTTAAACCAAACAGAAAAATAGCTCTAACTGCTAATCAATTACACCTGGATTAGGAGATATTGCTAGCAATTAATGGTCATGTAGCACTGAAATCAATGAGGCTTGTCAAAAGAAATAATGAGGCCCATAGCATTTCCCTGTTCAGCTACTGTAATCTCAAATTATTGGATGGAAAAAGAAAGTCCCTTACTGAAAGTGAGGAAGGTTAACTGTATGCTGAAAAATGTTAGGACGTCCAGAAAAGAGGATGGCCCAAATATTGCTGAGCTCTAAAGATTAATTAAGAGTGAGTTTCTGCATAACCTTCATATTGCAAGGGGGGGGACACAGACGGACGGACCACAAAACCAACAACATTTTACTTTCAGTTAATTAATTGTATTGAAAGTGGGTCACATTATGATTTTGCATGATGTGAAATATGCAGATTTTCAAGGTTTCAACATTAAACCAGGTGACAGCAATTTTGCTTTGAAAGTCTGAGTTTGAACCTTAAACTCAAAGCAAAAATTGATGAGGAGGGCACAAATCTACATGGATAAATCTGAATGAAATGTTTGTGTAGAACCTACAAAGCCAAAGGTTAAGTTTTGCTGAGATCTAGTAACAGCAAAAAAAGCGTAAAGTTACTCAGTTACATTCTTGCTAAGACATGTCAAAACCAACCTAATTTTAGGATGGTAGAGCAGCTTCTGCTGTTTATTTCCCTGACCACCACCTTTGAAAACAAGTCTTCTTGTACAGTAATTACCTACCTAAATATGGGTTTCCTCCTTGGCTGGTGTATTCAGGTTTGTGAATGTTGTCTGTTTCCTTTTCTGAAAATGAGTGCTGCCAGGGAAGATTTCATTCACAATAGTCACATGTGTCAACAAAAATGCAGATCAAAAATCACAAAGCACTTGCAGGGGTGAAGGAGTATGGATTTACATACACCAGCCTTAACAGTCCTGTAGACTGGATATTCAAAACAGTTAAATTACATACAAATCAATCCTCAGTATTTTCAGAAGATGACTGTCAGTGTACTTAATGGTCCTTAAGAACACCTAAAATCACACCTGGAAGTCAGATACTTACTGTGTAGCCTGGTGCATTAAATTCTGAGGCTCAGGAAGAAACTTCATTTGGGAATGTCCAGAAGATCTAAGGCATGGCCTGCATGCACGTGGTTTATTCATCTCTACCCATAGCTCCCTGATCATATGACAAGGGATCAAGGGAGACCAAGTTTTAAGTGTAAAGCTAGAAGGAAATTGCAAAGAAAAGGTCAAGTAAATAGCACAGTGAGGGTTATAAATGCTCTGCATGAAAGCCACAGCGGAGCAAGGTAGGAATCTGAAGGACTAAGATACAAGGTGCTGAACACTAAGTTATAGGAATTCTTTGGCCTGCTGCTTAGTTATTCTCCAAGAGATGGCATCCATTTCAGAGTCTGGATGCATAAAACAGCAGTTGGTACAAACAAATGCATTGCATACCCTGACATACAAATAGATGAAGAAATGATACTATGATAAACCAACACTGCTTGGCGTGATCAAATCTTCCTCGGAAAGTATGCAAACTCTCCATGTTCTATGGCTATAATGCCTAACACTTAAAATACTTTTCATTGTTTATCTATATACTCATAGAACATGAAATCCATGAACATTTCTTTAAAATTAATTGCGTTTTTTTAAAAACAGTTTACAAGGAGAACATATGTTATGGTGTAACATTTTATATACTGGGGAAGAGTTGAAATTGCTTTATTAGTCCTCTGAGTGGCATTTCCTTTGGTCTTGTACAGCCACCAATATATTGTATTGGTCCTATTTTTTTTTTTTTTCAAAATCTGACAGAAAACAAAATCTAGAAATCTCAGAAAATGCAAGAGTAAAGTCTGACCTTTGTACACTCATACCACCAGAGAAGCCAGGTATGTGTGACCAGGAGTAACCGGAATGTCCCGTATGCATCAACACTAAGAAGCTCTTTAGAAATTTCTATGAAGTCAAAGAAACTATAAATCACTTAGTTCCTGAATTCATTGTTAGCTAAGTTCCATCTCTTCTCCCTTTACTAACAAAAATTATGGCTCTCAATACACTTTTAGTAAGCTTCTTCTGACCTGAAATAATTATTGAAGGAGGAAAGGTGGGAGGGAACTAGGTGTACATCTGTTAAGAAAGAAAATTTTTCTCCTGTAGCTATTGCATTTTATTCACCTTCCTAATTCTGTTCTTATGAATGGATACACAGGTCTCATCTGGGTATCTGTAGTTCTGAATGTACCCAGTCATAATAAGGATACCCTGACTATCTCCACTCAGTCCATGGTAGGAAATGAAGAAGAAAAAGAGCAACCTTTGCTAATTCAGTCACTTAAGGTTAGTTTTTGAGTCTAAGTTTTCTCTTGTTGTTCAGCAACCCCAATTACCAAAACCTCAGGTTAGCAAGGCTCAAGGTTGACCAAAGGTCAGTTAAAACCTTCAGACATCAATGAATACTGTGAACTGTGCTTTTAGTTCAACTTTCTTTCCTTATGAGTTAGCATGTCTTAAATCTTCAAAATAACATTATTTGTTCATCAAGTGAAAATTTTCCTTGCATTTTCCAATAGTGTAGAAATCAGGTGCCTTATCTCTGATACTCTTACCTACTAGCATAATATGTCTTGTTTAGGGACAAAATTACTGCTTCAGCTCCTCTATATGTTCCATGTTCATCCCCTCTACTGGCCAAATCCTTTTCCTTTAAATATTTGCTAAATGAAATAAGACTTTTTGAAGTGATTTAAAATATACAAATTAATAAATTACTTACCAGAGGAAACACTGCATCAGACCTTAAAGTCAGTACAGATTTTGCTTCTTTTACAACTGCAGGATTATGTTTAAGATTTCATTTACAAAATATAGTGGAAATGTATGTATGAGATACAAATGTTCTCCAGCATTTCACTTTTGCCAGGCAGCAGAGATACAGCATAACACATTGTTTTCCCTCCCCCTTCTCATTACCTTTCTTAATCCTGTCATATCTTATTGGCATCATGGAGACGTGGTGGGATGGCTTCTATGACTGGAGTGTTGGAATGGAAGTATACAGAGTCTTTAGGAAGGAGAGGCAGGGGAGACGAGGTGGGGGTGTTGCTTTCTATGTCAATGATCGGCTGGAGTCCATAGAGCTCCACCTGTGGATGGATGAGGAGCTGACCGAGAGCCTATGGGTCAGGATTAAAGGAAGGGCAGGGACAAATGACATTATAGTGGGGGTCTGCTACGGGCCACTTGACCAGGAAAATTGAGCAGATGAGGCCCTCTACAGACAGATAGGAGCAGCCTTACATTCACAAGCCCTGGTCCTTATGGAGCACTTCAACCAGCTTGATATCTGTTGGAGGGACAAGACAGTAGGGCATAGGCAGTCCAGGAGGTTCCTGGAATATGTTGATGACAACTTCCTTCTCCAAGTGACAAAGGAAGCAATGAGGAGAGGTGCTATGCTGGAACTTGTTTTCACCAACAAGGAGGGGCTGGTGGGGAATGTGAAGCTCAAGGGCAGCCTTGGCTGCAGTGACCATGAAAAGGTGGAGTCCAAGACCCTTAGAGCAGCCAGGACAGCACACAGCAAGCTCACTACCCTGCACTTCAAGAGATCAGACTTTGGCGTCTTTGAGGATCTGCTTGGTAGGGTACCATGGGATACAGCCCTGGAGGGAAGAGGGGTCCAAGAAAGCTGGTTAATATTCAAGGGTCACCTCCTGAAAGATCAGGGGTGATACATCCCAACAAAAAGGAAGTCAGGCAAAAATGCCAGGACGCCTGCATGGATCAACAAGATGCTGCTGGACAAATTAGAAAACAAAAAGGAAGCCTACAAAGTGTAGAAACAAGAACAGGTAATGTGGGAGGAATACAGAGAAGCTGTCTGAGCTGCCAGGGATCAGGTTAGGAAAGCCAAAGCTCTGACAGAATTAAATCTGGCCAGGGACATCAAGGGCAACAAGAAAAGCTTATATAGGTACATCAGTGATAAAAGGAAGACTAGGGAAAATGTGGGCCCTCTCTGGAAGAAAACAGGAAACCTGGTTAGCCAGGACATGGAGAAGGCAGAGTTATCAATGACTTTTTTGCCTCAGTCTTCATGGACAAGTTCTCCAGCTACACTGCCCAAGTCACAGAAGGAAAAGGCAGGGACTGGGAGAATGAACAACTGCCCACTGTGGGAGATCAGGTTTGAGACCATCTAAGGAAACTGAACGTGCACAAGTCCATGGGACCAGATGAGATGCATCCACAGGTCCTGAGGGAAATGGCAGATGAAATGGCTAAGCCACTATACATTATATTGAGAAGTCATGGCAGTCCAGGGAAGCTCCCAGTGACTGGAAAAGGGGAAACATAACCCCCATTTTTAAAAGGAAAAAAAAGAAGACCTGGGTGGAAGGTGTCCCTGCCCGTGGCAGGGGGGTTGAAACTAAATGATCTTTAAAAACCCTTTCAACCCAAAACATTCTCTGATTCTATTCTGTGATTCTATATTCTCAGAGGTTTTCTAAGCCAATCTGCAGGGTCTCCAGCTGATGTTACATCCAGAATTTTAAAGGGTTTATTGTTAATTTTTTTTAACTTACTTTCATTTTCTCCTGCCTATAGCTTCAAACAAAAACACATGTCCACTGTCTAACACCATGTCTTCGTAAAAGTTTAATCCATGATTTGTATGTAAAATTCTCAAAGGAGGCCAGGATAACCAGGTAAACACTTCACAGCTGCAGGATGAAGTATCCAGCACATTGTAATATACCTAGTAAGCAGCAATGCACAGTACAAAAATATGTAATGAGTTGTCTAGAATGGCAATCCCAGATTGCAAAATATTTTGTATTTACATCTAGTAATAGGCATAAGTATGCCATTTCATTAGGTTTCAAATCTTCTTTTCAGTTTTTTTTTTGCTTCAGAATACCTCATGAAGAGACAGCATTTTTTTTGCAAAGCTTGCTCTTCTGTTTAGTTTGAGGAGTCCCTTGTCTTCATCTCTGCTTTTTTTCAGTCTTTGTTTAAAGAAAAGTTAACAGGGTAGATTAAAATGCTTTTACTTTCACATTATCTATATCACTTTTATCTTTTTTTTTTCTTTTTTTTTTCTTTTTTCTTTTTTCTTTTTTTCCTTTATTTCTTTCAGTATTGCATAGTTGATCTGTGTCTCTTTAGGTCCATTAGGGTGCTTGTGATGCACCTACTGATATTTTGAGCACAAATTAAACATTGGCAAAGGCATCTCTTATTCACAGGTATCTGTCCAGAACTTGACTTACAAGTCTGTGTCCTATGCTGCACTCTAATAACTTTGTGAGACAAGTCTGAGGTTGTTTCTGTGTGCTTGGTTTGTTAAAGAATTGTTTAGTTACAGTCAGTTTGACAGTTGTGTTCTTCCACACAGGTGGGAAAAGGGGTGTACAAAAGAAGCAAATCTTTATGCACAGACTGAGGTGTATATCTTAAATTCCCAGTATGGTGTTCTCCAAAAGAGTTACTTATAATGTGCTTTAATTGCCTCTCCATTAACTGTAAGCTGGATGTGCAATAGACAAAATGTAACTCAATCAAGACAATCTGAGGAAAACACTGTGAAATAAGGCATCTATATCAAGTAATAGACTACAGTGCCTATAAAAGCAAAGGCAAAAGTATCTTCTTTCTCATATGATGTGCACCAAGTCACAATTTCTCTTCTCCCTGAGATGATTCTTTCTTTGAAGGACAAGTTATGATTGAATCCATTGAGCAAAGCAAACTGACTTTCTCTTTGCTGCTGAAAATATTAGGAAGTTGTTGTACAAACGAATGCACAGCATTCATCAAGTATAGGTGTTATGTACACCAATGTGGACAACAAAAACATTACAGACATTAAAGGGTGAAAAAAGTAAGTATACTTGTAACATCAATATGTTTCCATTCCATGGCACAGAGAAAGCACATAGGTGTATTCCTTGGAAAATATTTTTGTGGTAAATTTCAATTCTTAAAGATTTTGGAATTTCACATGTGAAAATTTGTGGGTTTTTTTTTTTTGGCTTGTTTTTCTTTTTCCACTCTATACAGGCAACTAATGATGTTCTGAGGTTTTTTCTCAAATATATTTTGCAACCTCCATTCCTCCCCTTCAGATCTGAAACACTCACTGGTTTTCAGAACATCAATTTTCATAGGCTAGGAAATTTTGAAAGTTTCTGGAGCAGAGAAATGACAAATGAAAAACACAGAAAGGATTAATGGAAGTGAAACATAGCCAACAATGTAGGTTTCATTCTGCCAGATAGGTGGACAAACCAAAAGATTAGAAAAGGAAAAAAGGAACCAAAAGTCGAATTTTCAAAAGTAACTTTTAATAAATTCTAAAAACAAAATCAAAACCAAAACAAAAACCAACCAACCCACACTGAAATTTAAAAAAAATGTCAACATTTCCAGTGGTTGTTTTTAACAGGATAGAAATCACATGACTTCTTGAATAGAACTCCCACTTGGTAAGTCAACTTCATTACCTGTCAGGTTTATAAGCAGCTTAATACTACATTTACCACTCTATGCTTCTCTCAAAGCATATAGACATTGACAAGTGTCCTGGTTTTGGCTAGGATAGGGTAGATTTTCTTTCTAGTAGCTGATATAGTGCTATGTTTTGAATTTAGTGTGAGAATAATGTTGATAACACACTGATGATTTCAGTTGTTGCTGAGCAGTGCTTATACTACATCAAGGATTTTTCAGCTTCTCATGCCCAGCCAGCAAGAAGGCTGGAGGGGCACAAGAAGTTGGGAGGGGACACAGCCAGGGCACCTGACCCAAACTGGCCAAAGGGGTATTCCATACCATGTGATGTCATGCCTAGTATATAAAGTGGGAGAAGTTGGCCTGGGAGCAGAGGGTCGCTGCTCAGGAACTAACTGAGCATCAGTCAGTGAGTGATGAACAATTGTGCATCACTTGTTTTGAATATTCCAATCCTTTTTATTATAATTGTTATTTTATTATTGTTAGTATTATCATTACTAGTTTCTTCCTTTCCATTCTATGAGACTGTTATCTCAGCCAACTAGTTTTCTCCCCCATCCCACTGCGTGGGGTGGAAGCGAGTGAGCAGCTGCGTGGTGCTTAGTTGTTAGCTGGGGTTAAATCATGACAACAAGATAAATCAAACTTACCTAGCTTCCATCATACTCCAGTACTAGATCAAAATTACACTTATTTTCATATTACCAGTTTAAATTGGCATCACAGACAGGATCCCTTGAGACGAGAGTGCCATACTGTTTCCCCAATACCTGAGACCTCTCAGGAATGTAAGGGGAGCAGGCTTGTGTTGTGTTGTCTTTGAAACTTTATGTGCTGCCTTCCTGAGATGACTGCTTCCCTGCTTTGTGTAAGATGAATGATAGTAAAATTCCCCCTTTGGGGAATGAAGTTTTGTTTGATTTTTTAGAAAAACATGAAGCGCGACCCTCTGTGCCTGGGATAGACTGGGCTTAGGGAAATTGGTATAATCTGCAGAGCATTGTTGATCAGATGGTCGCTTTACAGGAAGAGGTTAAAGTGTGGTCAGGGAAAGGAAAAGCAATTGTCTCTGCCATTCTCGGTGCCAGTCTGGCTGCAGCAGTGGAGGATTGGGATTGCCACCTCACTTCAGAATCTCAAATTATTGAATCCCTCCAAAATCTTGTTCAGTCCCTTCTGCGACACGTGGCGGGATTAAAAGCACAACTTGAAGCAGAAAAGAACCAAGTGAAACATTTGCAAATTGCTCTTAAGGAGCAGCTCCTTGCAGATACTGTCCGTGAGGAAATTCCTCCAAGCTCAAAAATTGGCTACCCCTTGAAGAACCTGCAAGCAGCAAAAGAGAAAGTGGAGAAGTTGGAGCTGCCTTCATTGTGACCCTTAGTCAAAACTGAACATATTTATGATGATGAGCAGGACCAGTTCCCCCAAGTTACAACTAAAGAGGTCCCCTACACTGCCACAGAGTTGGCAAAACTAAAAAAGGAATTTGGCCGAACCCCTAAGGAGTCAGAAACAGCGTATGTGTGAAGAGTATTGTTGTCGGGGGTGGGGGGGATGACCAGATTCTGTTAAGTAAAAGGAGGAGGAAGGGTATTGGGGACCAGGAGTGTTTTTAGCTAATGGGGATTACCATGCCCCCGGTCTTTAACCCAACAGGCAGCCTATTGGGCGGGGGGTTTGAACCCCTTGGAGAGGGGGGATCCCCTCTCAATTATGGGGACTGTTGATCAATTAGTGGAGAGTGTGTAAAAGGCAGCTTGTCTGCAGATGATGTATGATCGAAAATTGGAGCCTACACAGGAGCCCCCGATGATGATGTTGGTGGCTCCTGAGGGAATGACTCCCTTTATACGGGGACTCCCTGATTCTCTGAAACCAATTGGTATACAATTACAAGGAAAGATATAGGTGATGCCCCAGGGCGAGAGTGTTTCAGCTGCTTTAGTAGGATTCACACCTGATCAGCATCATGACCCCCAGATAAGAAAATGTGGACTAGGGGAGAAGTGGCCCAGGAATTAATTAATTACGGGCATAAGGATGGTCCTGTTAACCCTTCAGCCACCAAAAAGGAATCCAGGGGCTTGAGGCGGGCTGAAGTAAAAATAGTTCCGCACCCTGGGAGTGATAAGAGAACACCCCTTGCTAAATCACTGGGAGGAAGAGATATCCCAAACAGATGGAATAGACTGTGGGCTCAGGTACACCAGAAGGGGATCTGGTGTGACTTAATGGATGGGTTGTCAACAGACAAATTGGAAAAATTGTTAACAGGGTGGCTTGATAAATCAGCAAATAAAAAAGTGGATTTTGAGAATACTACTCCCAGCGCACCCTCCCTGATAGATTTATCAAAACCAAATGCCACCCAAAAGCTGGCGGGAAACTGGATCCTTTGCCTTTCAGTGGTGAGCAGAGGGGTGAAGGTTGGATGTATATCAGACAGCTCACTGAAAACAGCCGGGGTGATTTATTAATTACAGGTGTTGTGGGGCCAAAACAAGTCCCGGTCACTTTTTTGGTAGATACTGGAGCTCAAATTTCAGCTATTAAAACCAAAGATGCTGCTAACTGCGGAATTACACCCTCCAAACAGCAGCTTTTTGTGGCAGATGCATTCAGCATTGTTCAGCCACAGGCATTAGCAATGGTCAGCTTGCGTTTGCCAGGAGAAGATAATGCCACTACAGTGACAATGGTTGTGTGGGAGTTTCCACTTAATCTTTTAGGACTCGATGTTTTAAAGGGAAAGACCTGGATTGATAATAAAGGGAGACGGTGGTCATTTGGCTCTCTCACAATAGATATTCAGCTGTTACAAACCACCATGCTGCTGCTTGCCCCTTCAAAGCTTACAAATGTTAAGCCCTACCCGATACCCTTGGGGGCCAGAGAGGGAATAGCTCCTGTGTTAGAAGACTTAAAGGGACAGGGTATTGTGATTCCAACCCATTCTCCTTTTAACTCCCCGGTGTGGCCAGTGCAAAAACCTAATGGCATGTGGAGATTGACTGTAGATTATCACAGACTTAATGCAAATACCAGTCCATTGACAGCTGCGGTACAGAATATTGCTGAGTTTACAGCTACAATCCAGGAATGAGCCCACCCGACTATGGCAACAGTGGATGTTAAAGGTGTGTTTTTTTATGGTCCCCTTGCAAACAGAGGATCAAGACTGCTTTGCGTTAACTTGAGAGGCTCAGCAATTTACTTTTACCTGACTCCCACAAGGGTATAAGCACTCCCCCACTCTAGCTCATCATGCACTAGTGCAGGAGCTAGAAGTAATTCAGACAGAGGAGGGTGTCAGTGTTTATCAGTATATTGACGACATTCTTGTGGGTGGGGATGAAACAGAAAAGGTTCAGAAAACTCAGGATAATATGATTTCTCACTTGAAAAGCTTGGGGCTGAAAATTCCACCAGAGAAAATACGAACACCCTCGAGCTAAGTAAAGTTTTTAGGAATTTGGTGGAAGGGAGGAATGACATGTATCCCCCCCGACACCCTTTCCTCATTAGATTAGATCAAATCAGATCAAAATTAAATCAAATCAAAATTAATCAAATCAGATTAAACTGCCAGAGTCAAAAAAGGATTTGCAGCAAGCACTAGGATTACTTGTGTTTTGGAGGAAACATATCCCTGATTTTTCAATTATTGCAAGACCCCTGTATGACTTGTTGCGAAAAGGGACTCAGTGGGAATGGACTAAGCCCCATGAAGAGGCATTGCAGTTGTTAGTTTTTGAAGCGACTGCCCATCAAGCTCTCAGTCCTATTCACCCCACAGACCCTGTCCATATTGAATGGGGATTTGCCAAGAGCAGGTTATCAATACATTTATGGCAAAAGGGCCCCGAAGGACCCACTCGACCTATTGGGTTCTATTCTCACAGTTTTAAGGATGCATAAAAAAGACATACTGCTTCAGAGAAGGGTTTGTTTGTAGTCAGTTTAGCCTTGAGAGAAGCTGTACGGCATATTCAACAACAGCCTATAGTGCTTAGAGGCCCGTTTAGAGTAACCAAAACAGTTTTAGCAGGAACTCCACTCCCTGATGGGGTGGCTCAGAGAGCCTCTGTGAGGAAATGGTATGCCCAGATAGAGCATTGTGACATTTTTACAGTGTCTGAGGGGGCAGCAAAAATGTTAACCATTCAAGAGGAAACAAGCCCAGATAGAGAAGTGCCTGAACTTCCTCCTGTAATACAAGTGCCCCCACACCATTTTCCGAACAATTGCAGAATGTTTGGTTTACTGATGCTTCCTCTAAACAAGAATGAAGAACTTGGAAATATCAAGGTGTAGTGCTCCGCATAGATGAGGACAAACAAATAATCACCGAAGAGGAAGGTAGTGCTCGAGTAGGGGAATTAGTTGCAGTATGGAGTGTTTTCCAGCATGAAGCTCAATCTGCCTCTCCTGTCTATATCTATACTGATTCCTATCCTGTATTTAAAGGCTGTACTGAATGGCTTCTGTTCTGGGAACAAAACGGGTGGGAGGTCAATAGGATACCTGCATGGCAGAAAGAAAAGTGACAAGATATTCTAACCATTGCTAGACAAGGAAAATTCGCAGTAGCCTGGGTGGCTTCCCATCAACAGGATAGCACCCCTGTTAGCTAGTGGAATGGCAAAGCTGATGACTTGTCCCAATTAGCTCCCCTCCAGAACACCCCAATAGCAGAAGACTGGGAGTGATTGTTAGAATGGCTATATGTAAAGAGGAAACATTCGGGGATCAAAGATCTCTATTGCGAGGCCCAGGCTTGAGGTTGGCCTGTTACCGGGAAAGAATGTAAAACTTGTGTGTCTGCCTGTGAACAATGTCATACCTGCTTGGAAAGACACCCCCTTAGGTGACTCCCTACACCTAAGGCAGGGGAAAGAGTTGTGGGAGGCTTGGCAAGTGGACTACATTGGCCCCTTCCAAAAATCAGAAGGAAAGCATTACGTGTTAGTTGGAGTAGAGATAGTGTCAGGGTTAGTCCAGGCCAAAGCCTTTGCCAGAGCTACAGGAGAAAACACAGTGAAAGCTTTGAAAGAGTGGTTTGGCACTTTCCCCAAACCTCAGTCAATTCAGTTGGATAATGGTTCCCACTTTACTGTTAACATAGTCCAAGTCTGGGTGACCCAGGAAGGAACCTTGTGGGTACGCCATACTCCGTATTATCCACAGGCAAATGGAATTGTGGAAAGAATGAATGGCCTACTGAAACACTTCCTCAAACTGCATAAGCCTGGATGGACCAAAAGGCTATGGGATGTAGTGACTAGTGTTAACAGTCGTTGGGGAGTGAATGGGTCCCTGAATATTACAGCATTTTGCCTGGAGGCCCCAGCCATTATGCCAGCCCCAGATGGCCCGGATCATCCCGGAAATCCATCATATTTTCCGGGCCAACCCGTCTTAGTTGAACTCCCCATGGTGGGAGCCGTACCTCTGGTACTGGAAACCCAGATGAATAAGTATGCTTGGAAAGCAAAAGATGCTCATGGAAAAGAACATAAAATCAATACCAGGTGGATTATTCCATCCTTCTAATAACAATTTGCTTCTGGTTCCTTAGAACGAACTGAATCTGTTTTTCTTTTCTCTTTCAAGTGAAGACTCTGGAGCCTGCCTGAAGGAATATATGAAGCTGTTGATTGTTTGTGTGTTTTTGTCAGTGATTGCTTTGTTAATATTTATAGGATGTTTGGCATACTACCTAGACATTGTTTTGGTTGACCATTGTCACCGCCTTTAATATTTGGGGAAACTCCTGTGCCCCCCTCTTTGGCTCGGGGTGGCAAAATAAATTTATGGCTCTAGGCCAGCAAGCAGCCAACACTTTTAATCTGACTAATTGTTGGGTTTGTGGTGGGCCCTTAGGTTTGGAAAGCTGGCCATGGACTGCTGTCCCTATTTCCCCGAAATGGTTAGTGAGTAATTACAGTGAGGTCAAAAATGATTCTTACAGGGGTGAAGACACACAGCCCTGGACAATACAATACCCAGTCCAAGGCAAATATTGTCTGAACCGAACACAGAAAATGGTATTCCTGTGGGAAATAGCAAGTGCAACTGGACCTATACTTATGACAACCATTGCCTCACTGATGGTTGTAGACCAACTGATTGTTCAAACTGTAGGGCAGCTGTGTCACTGCCAGAAGGGGACGACCAGGCATATTGTCACCTCTTGAGTTCCAGTTCTCCAAATTTTGTACCCTGCTGGCCTGGATGGGCTTGGGTGAATCAAACAGGACACAGGAAACAGTTTTACCATTTTTGGTCTTCCACTAATCAGTCTATTAACCATCTTAATGTTACCTGCTTTTGGCACCGTCGTTCTGGTGCCTGAAAATGTGGACTCACTGATAAAACGTATTCTCATCTCCCTGATGGGATGCAAATTTGGTGGTCAAGTGATAATAAAGACCACTGTCGGGGACATTTGAGCATAGGTCTGGATGGACTTCCTATCTGTTGGGGCACCACAGAAGAAGTGGGAAAAAACATGTACAGGTTGTTGATAAATGGTCCGTCAGATCATCCCCTAGGAGTAGGTAATTCAACATATTTCCAATCACCACAGACACCTACCAGTTTGTTTGAAAATGGTGCATGAGCCTTAAAGGGTCACTATTGGGTGTGTGGCCAACGTGCCTACAAACTGCTACCGGCAAATTGGACTGGAGTGTGCTATGTGGGGGTAATTCACCCCTTGTTTTTTCTGCTCCCAGAGGATGAAGGGGGTGGACTGGGTGTTAAGGTATATGATGATCTCAATCAATATCGGTGATCCATTGATACCTCTGTAGCAGGTGGGAGTGGTTAAACCTGGGGCAAAGACAAGTGGACACCTCAATGTATCATACAACATTATGGACCTGCCACCTGGAACCCCAATGAGTGGGTTAGCAGTACTCGAGGTCCTATCTATAATCTAAATCACATCATCCTGTTACAAGCTGTCCTAGAGATCATTACTAATGAGACAGCCCATGCCCTTGATCTATTGGCAGATCAAGCCACACAAATGCAAACAGCAATATTACAACATTGCATGGTTCTCGATTACCTGTTAGCCAAGGAATGAGGTGTTTGTGGTAAACTAAATGATTCTAACTGTTGTTTAAAAATTGATGACAGTGGGAAGATTGTTACGAAAATTACCATGGGAATATGAAAGCTGGCCCATGTTCCTATCCAGACTTGGAAAGGCTGGGACATTGATATGTTTTCCTGGCTCCCTGGTGGTCCATGGGTTAAGCGAATCCTATTTTACTTGTTGTGTGGTTTTGCCATGTTGTCGTTTTTACCATGTATCATTCCATGCTTTATACAATTGATTCAACAAGTTGTAACTAATATGCAATTTGCAACTACTGTTTCACCTGACTGTGTTAAACAAATTTGCACTGTATGTCGAACCATGCCATTGGTAGTACAGATTGTATGAAATGCTCTTTTCTGACTTTTCTATGTAGCTATCTTTTCTCAAAACCACCATGGGTCCCGAAGCAATCTTTGAGCCACGGGGTGGTGTGAGAGACTGAATTGTTATCTCGAGCTGTTTGTCTCGAAGATTGTTAGGTATGAGAGACTGGACTGTCATCTCGAGCCATTCATCTCAAGGATTATTTGATGTGAGAGACTGAACTGTGAACTATTTATCTCAAGCCATTTCTCTCTGGGATGGCCTGTTTAAGCAGGACACTCCTCTGTCCATAATGATGATTACCAGGCCACTGACGCATCCAGGGGAGAAAACTGGCTGGAGCCCAACGATGCATGCAGAAATGTGGAGACTACCATTCTCATGGAAACTGTAGTCTTTGAGATAAGACACTGGTTTCTGGTGTTGATCATGCAAAGGTCATGTGATAGACGAAACCTGCAACGCATGAACAGTGCATGAACAGTATGTATGTACATGCATCATTGAACTATGCCCTATAAAAAAAAAAAACATGGAGACAAGCTGTGGTGTGTACCCACCACTGAAGAATTGAAGACTGAGGACCAACGGGGTGCTGCTGGATCCATGGTGGTGACTATCCTTGCAAGTCTATCCCAACTGCTTGCTTGATTTCTGCCTTTTCTTCCATTCTATCCTATCACTACTATTTTCTACTTTTGATACTTTTGATAATAAAAACTCTTTTGTGTATACGGCATTTGACCTCGTTTGTGGCTTACTCTCGCTCTTGGGATCATATCAAAACCTTCCCCAATATTAGATCGAGACAACCTGTACGGCTAAAGAGTATGTTCATTTGGACCATTTTGCATAAAAATCCTAAGTAATCCCTACACTGAGTCTAAGAATTTTTTCTTGAATAAGATCTCTTTCAGAGAAACATCCTTTCAAAGGGTTCAAGGAGTGGTGATCCTACTCCTTCATGGTGAGCTATTCTAATGGCTAATTATTCTCACTGTTAAAATTTGCACTTTATTTCCACTTTGCATTGCTCAAGATTCTGCTTGTTCTACTTGTTGTTATGCCTTTATTTGCTAGATTAAAGATTGCTTGGGCTCTTTGTTGTTTGTGCACTTGATGTGGGCTCCTGAGGGTGGTATTCACAGCCTCACTGAAATTTCCCTGCCTTGTGATCTACACTACCAACCAAGCAAAGTCAAAGTGATATTAAAATAAAGGGGAGAAAAGAAGGAAAACATGTAATCTCAACTAAATGAGACAATTCTCATTCTCAAAATATGTAGGTATTCTTTTTCTCTAGTCAGGAGTCTCCCCTCAAAAGCCCATCAATACTTTTTTCTTGTGTTCTTCTTCCTCCCTATATTTCAGGAATAGCCAATCTCCTTTTAACATTATATTAATTCTAAAAATTTAAGGAAATAGAAATTTGTTGCCTGTCATTGTAAGTGATGGTGTGTTCTAGTCACAAGTAAAGAAAGTTAGAAGCAGAACATATTTCATTAACAAAATAACAGAATGGCAGTCTTGTGTGATGTTTTTGAAACCTTTTGGCCAAGGCTTTTCTTACTAAGAACCATGCGTATTAGATCCCTCTGTGACAATGACTGTCAGAAATTATTATGGATGAAAGAAAATCAGAAACCAGTAAAGTGAAACAAATAACTTTCATTATCTTTTTGTCAGAGGACACTGCCTAATAGCAATAGAACATTACTGTGAAGTTTCCAGTAATCTTTGCACCATCCATGACACAAGTGTTCTTACAAAAATCCAGAAATAGCTGCCACTGCTAGGATTTCATACTGCCACTTCAAAACCAGATTTATTTCTGCTTGATGGTATATGGTGACATGTGGCAGATAACTGTGAGAGACCAATAAATTCAGTTGAAAACTTCTTGGTAGATATGTGAGATTTTGCTATTTAAATGACTGGTCAAGATGTTTATCAACAATGCAGTACGGTCGCTATGTCACCTGGGCACAACACAAGTTGCTCAGAGATATCCAGTGAGATAGCTCAGACACGAAAAGTGACGTAACTACCTAAGTGTGTCACTCCTTTTGTGCTAAGAAAACCTGCTTCTTGGTTCTGTGCTGTGCACGTGCACTCTGTACTCCAAAGCCTCAGGCCAAGTGGCTGCCTTAATGCTTTTTAAATGAGAAAGCCACACTTCTCTTATCAAATTTCTCACAACTTGCTAACTAGGGCTGTACCACCGAGACAGGTGAAACTGGATAAGCCGCTGGGTAAACATGTATCCCACCATAAAAAAAAACACCTGATTTTTTTTAAATACTCTTATTTGAAATACTGCATTAGAGTTTGTTTTTGGTTGGTTGTTTGGTTGTTTTCCCCTAGCATAGTAAGGAAGTATTTCAAGGAACTTAAACAGGGTTAAATCTGAGGAACTGATTTAAATATTCCATCAGTCAATCAATCAATCAATAAGGAATAATACCTGTGAGCAGTGTGAACTGTTTTCACCTCAGTCCAAAAAACCCTGGAAGACTGTTTCCATGCAATGTGTTTTACACCATTGCACAGCGGTTCAAAAGTAACAGTGAAAATACCCAAAAGTCAAAATTGCTTTTTACTCTACATGAAAGCAACTAGAATCACTTAGCACTGAGGAGTTTTGTGTTTAGAACTCTTTCTTATTCCAAGGGACTCCAAATTTGCATCATTAGTATTGTCTGGGCTTATTTAACCAATGCAACTACACATTCAACCTTCAAGCCACCTCCTGAGCATGGTGAAGAATATTTCCTTCATGTTTCTAAGTAGACTGTAAAAAATATGGGATCCTCTGTGGCACCTTAGTAATTTCCCTTACTTTTTCTGAGGAACTAACATTTCTTTAGAGAGAATGTTTCCCCCTAGGAAACTGTGTCCTACTTCTTGGCATAATAAAATGCATTGAATGTTTTCACAAAAGAGCTATCCTTTCAGAAGAAAAATGTATGGCACTGAGATGCTTTTGTGTACTGCAGCTCATTTCTTTATGCTAGCATGCAAATGAAATTAAAGTAGGACCACTATAATCTTCTTCAAACCATCATTTTGTAAACCACATCATTTCCTTAAGATCGGTAGGAATTTAATCAACTTGCACTGATTAAGTCAATGACGTCAGCTAAAATGTTACTAAATGTTGGGACCCACAAAAATGTCTTAACTGATATCCATGGCTGTGTGAATTTCGTAAACCTAAAAGAACTAGAAGATTAGATAGAGTATGTTCTGACCTCTGATGAAAAACTGCACTGTATTTATCATTGTGGAAGATTTGTCAGAAAATCTAGTTCATTGAAAACTGGAAAAAGTGAAATTTTATGTGTTTTTTTAAAAGAAAAAAAAAAGGGAAGAAAGAATTAGATGTACCAAAAAAATACAATATGGAATAGTCTGGAGGCATGTATGGAAGAGTAAATGAGCCCACTTCACAGAACATCATGTTGTCTGCAATATAAAGCACATTTCTAAGAGGTAGAAGTTGTCAGTCAGATCTCTTTAGGAAGAGGAGTGAACTCACTCTGAGTTTTCCTTATGTGCTAAGTGTATTTATCGCTGCGTAAATGTGTGGGCAAGGAAACACCTTTTCCGAGTCTTTTTACTCATTTTTTGAGTCTTACTTCATCAACAAGTTTAAATACATCTTGTACATTAAAACCAACTACAGACTGTGAATGCTGACAGAAAGTCCTTTTCTTTTGGCAAATACAGTATTTTAATAATCATGCCTAGTGATCACCTCATTAATGGTTACTAATTTGAGCACAAAAAGTCTAATATAGAAGTCCTTAATCTCAGTTCTCTAATGCTATATAGATAGATAGGAAAATTTAATGCCTTCTGTTTCCAGTTTCTGAAAGTCTTTTCCTACAGGCACTGTTTGTTAGTCATTTTACTTCTGGGTTTTGAACAGTGTTAAAAGACACACAGGCAGAATATTCTTCTTTGCTGGTTAAGATTCTGTTTTTCTTTATTTGGTGATGTTTTAGTGAAGTACAAGACCAATAATTTCTGAAAATATCTTACTAGGTTTTAGGTGGAATAAATGGAAAGCCAACTTCCTAAGTCTCCTGAATAAGGTCTCCTAAATAAAGTCTTCTAGGAAGACTAAGTTGATTGCAGTACAGACACTGCTGAATATTCATACAATGATTGCGGCAATATTGACTGCTTAAATGTAGTTATGAGTATTTTTTTATATAATTCCTCAATACATGCTGTTTATACTGCAGTCTATTAATACATTATTAATTCTGTTTATTTCTGAAGGTTAGTTTAAACACAATAAAATAATGGCTCCTTTCTGACTATCTTTAAGTGCGCTTACAGATATGCTTTTTTGTCAGTGTTGTGATTTGTTAGTGCATGCTGATAATACCACAACCTAAGGAGTCTACATGAAATTTAATTAAGCTCTTTTTTATGGGAGAGTATGTGAGGAGATAAATGGTTCATGATAAATGAACTCTTAGGCCACAACTTGGAGCATTTATTGATTCACTGGCCATTTATCTTGGAATTTATTCCCTAGCAAAAAGAATATTGCTATACACTTAAATAAAGGTTTTGAATATTATGCTAACCTTTCACCAGGCAGTAATAAGTGCCCTAACCAAACTCATTCAGCTTCGCTTCCCATTTATTTCACTGTCATCGTCAGCATTATCATCCTTTTCCACTACAGAGGCTCAGCAAATTATAATGGGTTTATCTGGAATATAAAGTCATGAGCTCCAACCTTCCTGCATTCTTTATATCCTCATAGCATCTAATAAAAAATGTACAAATGCTGTATTGATTCAGGTATCTGTATCAAAATATACTTTAAATTAGGACCCCATTTCAGTCAGAAAAGCTACTATCAGTTGGGCTTTTTGAAGTATTGGTTAGGGCATATTATGTGGTATCAGATTCAGTTTTAATATTTAATGCATAGGCTAATTAAATATTAGTTCCCCATATAGCTTCTAACACCTATATACACAGTTAACACCCAGAATTTATGCTTATAAAATAGTTGAGACATATGGGATTGTTTAACTCTATGTTTTTTCTTTGCCTTTGGCTAGTCTAGATGTATTTAATTATAAGGTTTCAACTCACTTGGGTTTTGTAAGCCATTTAGGCACAAAAAGCAGAACAGTCACAGTAAGGATTCTATTTGGAGTGTCTTAAATGAAGATAACATTTCTTTTTTTCATTTTGTCTTCTTTTTTAAACTCCTTCCCGCCAGGGTCTTTCTAGAGTTGTGAACTAAATTGCCTGAGAGAGATTCTATTTTATAAAAAGAAAGCAAGCCGTGGAAATATTTAGCATTGGATAGTATCTCAGCTTTAAGCAGCGTATCCTTTAGCATAGATTTATGCAGGACACGCATGTGAAGATCAAATATTATATTTCAGACAACTGGGAACACATATTTGGCTCTCAGACAATGCTGAAATTGCAGGGAAAGGATGCCATCAGACACGTGGTTCCTGGAATGGTGGTCAGTAGCTAGGTTGTTTCCATGGCAGAGGTTGTGCTGGTGAGTGTTGCTCATATTTGTTCACTGATAGCTACCCTTAGACACTAGTTTTAGTTGTACAGTGAAGGATTTTCAAGAATGCTTTATATGGTCCTGTATGGTGTAGCAGAAACTAATGTGGGGGGTGGAAAAGAAGACTGACTTGGTTGATTTGGAAATTTGAGGGCTAGAAGGATAAGGAGGAGGAAGCACAATGGGTGTCTAATAGACACTGAAATGGAACAATATCCAGTGTTCCTAATGGCCCCAGAAAACCTGTCATTAATGGCAGAGGAAGACAAAGATATCTGAGAGATGGTAAAGGCCCAAAGCTTCCTTGAAGAACTTTATGCGGGAGAAACTCGGCCTTAAACAGGGTAATGTTTTCTCTGGAAAAATTCTCTCACATATTCTCTTCTGGTAACTTACAACTGCTTTGACCTGAAACAAGTCTTCCTTCCCTGAAAGGCTGTCCTAGGATCTCCTTCCAGAGCAACAGAGAATACCAAAATCAGCTGTGCTCCAGTGCTGCTTATGCTGTATACAACTGAGCGTACACTACAGATAGAAAGCAAAGCTGTTCAGGCACTGTCAGACACCTTTTCTATTGACTATTCTTGTCCTCAGCCATTAGGTTTTGATCTCCACAGGAAACAAGGTCTAACCATTATGGCTGGTGTTATATCATTATCTCAAGCTGTGATTCTGGGAACATGAGTGCAAATTCTGTGCTCAATTTAAGCCAAAGGCTGTTCACTGATCTAGCCAGCAATGTCTGTTTGGGCTAAGAAGCCTAAGGTGGCTAGATTCGATATTTTCTTCAGTGCTACTGGTTACAGAAAGTAACCAATTGCTCTGAAGGACTTCTTTGCTCTTTTGCTACTTCTTTTTTTAGTACTTCTTTTGCTACTTTTGCTTCCAGTAGTAGCGAATTATTGTGACCTGAGAGATAAAGTACATTTTATTTAAGATAAGTTTAAGAAAGATCAAGGTTTAAAAAAATGATGACTTTTATTCTAGAAATGGCATGTAAGTCTATCCTCTGTGTTACACTCATAATGACTTTAAAGCACCCCTACGAAGTTAAAATTAAAGATGTGGAACACCACATGCATAAATAATTCTTTTAAACTTGTATTCATGGTTCAAATCCCACTTTGATAAAAAATAAGGATTCTTTCAGTCAGGAAATGGTCCTTTGGTCTCTATCCTGATTCCTTCCACAGAATATTTAATGGAAGAACGTTGGTCTTATTGTTCATTGAAAAGAAAACAGTTTCATCTAACAGGTGCTGATGAATGCCTGTGCCACAATAGTGTAAAAATGGTGATTACAGCATGCTGGTGGGAAACTAAGGGATTTATAGCATTGCAGATAGAACTCTTTCTGAAAATTAAAGGGTTCTTTGATGCTTTCTCAGCTATGCTTTCAAGTAGGTCAACTGTGCTATAGATATTACCCAGATCAGGTTCTGAGGCATGTCACACAAAGAAATAGTTCATATTGAATGCTGAGGTTGCAGATAACCAAAGTACAGTAGATCTAGAAATTCCCTGAACATTTTTTGTAACCTTCAGAATTTTAATATTGGATATATTAGCATAGAGGGATTATTATGTTAATAAACAGCAATTTAGGAACCTTCAATTGACCAATGGTTTTGAAGGTAATCCTGGGATGGTAATTAGACGTGTCTGTACTTTCAGCATGCAGAATCAATAGACATAGATAGCAAGGAAGAATTCATAAAAAATGAAACTATTGGAAGGGATATTTTCATTGTCCAGTAATATGTGCTTAAAAACAGAAACAAAACAAAACAAACACACCAAAACAAAAATACGCCCCCACACAAATCTTTCCTTATATATGAAATTGCATATTTAATCTTGCCAGGGCCAGTATCATATAGGGTTTTTTTGTCTGCAACATAATTACTAATGAAAAAAGTGTAACTAACTGGTTCAATTAACTTCTATAACTGATTTGAAGCACTAGACGTATTTTGTGTTCTAATATATGTATAATTTACTCATTCTTACCAATGAAAGTCTTTACATATTTTTTGAATAATACAATATACTTTGCAGAGTAGGTACCAGCTGAATAGAATGGAGACGTAAAAGTAAATAAATATTCCTAAAATATATACTTAGCCAATAAATTTTCAAAATGAGAAAATAACTCTGAAAAGGTAGCAGGGTACAGAAGCAAAACTCAATGAAAAGCTGAGACCAAAACATAAAAAAACCCACCAACAAAGCAACAATAAAAACCCAAATGAACAAACAAAATCCTCTAGTTAGGTAAAGTCCTCACCTAATTCTTTAATTAAAGTCCTGACTCCTTAAGGCCTTTCTACTGAAATTCCTTTGGGAGTTTGTGAGATTTTTACTGAATTAAACAGTCAGCACTATACTTACAGAATGCCATGAAAAGCACAGACGAAATAGTATTTAGAACAGTACCTAATGGAATTCTGCATACTTTAGAGAGACAAGAAAATCAGAGTAGTTAAAAAGCCCGTGTTCCAGAGGTAGAGTGCCTCAGGAACAATGATTTCAGTGATTTGTTTATTCAGAACAGTACCCGAGCCTATAAATTTCTTTGTGATGGGAGCAAAATATAATTTTGACTAAAAATGTGGGGTTTTTTTTGTTATGTGAAATACTCTTGGCCAGATAAATGGAGATGTCATTCTCTCTATATATATACTGGGGAGACTGCTGCTCTACATTCCTTTTGCTCTTTTAGGAAGAGAATGAAAGACTATAGAGAAAAGCTTAAGATAAAGTGAATCTTTCAGCTATCTCTATATAAATCTTACTTTCTTGACACTTAGAAGTTTGTTAATATTACATTAGGGTTAGTTCATCAAATATAGGTTTCAAACATTACACCTCACAGACTTCTATTTACCTTACTAACCTTGTAATGGTGTGTTTAGCTGCACTACACCTCAGTGAAAACTGCATAATCATCAAAAATCCTGGTATTTACAAGACATAGACATAGTCATCCAAAGAAGGGAGAATGATGGTATAGGAAAGCCAGTTAGCACAAAAGCTGTCACTCAGGCTAATGATCTGTTACAGAGCAGTTGGCCACCCTCCCATCATTTTAGAGTAGACATACACTGAAAGAACTAGAAACATAATATACAGTTGCAAGAGAACAAAACTACTAAGAGAGGGAGGGACTGTAGCTTTTGAAATCTGAAGAACTATCTCTGGCTACAGGGTTAGACATGTCTAAAAGAGACATTTTGTACATGAGATGAGTTAAGCTGATCAGGGATAGAGTATACAGAAACCACATCCTCTGAGTGCAGAAGACTAAGAAGGAAATAACGTACTAATTATTTTTATGAAAACAGATAATCAGGTAGAAGAAGTTGAAAGGCCAGTTTAATTGCTTGAATGTGAAAGATTTACATTTCTGTCATCTTTTATATATAAATTTCTGTTTAGTTTTGCAGTAGTTCCTGTTTGACTGATTTGACTTTTCTGGACTACAGTGTTCTCAGCAACTAAAGAGTAGCACTATGCCTTTTGAGTCCATAGAACAGAGCCCAGCCCTACTATCAACCCTAGTGACAGGACTTTATCTAGTCTTTAACATTTCAACTTTATTACAGATACGTACCACCTCTTTGAGAGGAAAGCAAGTTACCATGTGTGAAACTGTAGTAGGGTTGGTCAGTTTTGACTTGATCTAGTTGTGATAAATGCCTTTGTGCTGTAATTTTAGTAGCTGCCTGTGCTCTGACAACACCCAGAGTCCATAATCTGTATCAGGACCCCATGATGTTATGAATTTTGAAAACAGAAGAAAAGTGAGTCCTTTCTCCAAGAATCTTACAGTGTAATTTTAGATGTGGCAAATGGTTGTAATTGAAACAAACAAACAAACAAACAAAAAAAACCAGAAGAGGTGAGTGGGAGCAAGGATAATAGTGACAAGAACAGCTGTTGACATCACTTAATGTTATGCTTAACTTGCTGGTTATCAGATCCTCAGAAGCTACAGAAAAAGAAGAAAACATTAGACTGTGCTCTAATTCTTCATATCACCACCATCTAGGCCATAAGAACGAATTAATGCTCTGCCATTTCTTTTTGATTTATACTCTTTCACATGAGACTAAGATGTCATAATTTGAATAACTCATGTATTCAAGCCATAATACTGAAATGTTCTTTCACTTTGACCTTTAGATCGATAGTCTGCCTGAGAGTGTTTAGTCCCTGTACTCTTTTCCTGTTTACAATCTGTCTGTGCAATAGAGCATAGAATTTAAATGTTTGCCAATCAAAGTATAAAATGCTAAAGGGCTGAAATTAGAAAGCTATATAGAAGGACTGAAAATCATGATGACTTATTCTCAAGAAAAGGTATACAATGGTAACAGAAAACTAAAGCCCTTTAGGTCAAAGTTTGAAACAGGAATAGAAAAATTGTCAGCCTGAAACATAATGAATTTAAAGATGGAATTCACTGTTTGCATCCTCTACAGATCTGAAATTTTCTTCAAGATTTTCTCTTCTCTTTACTTCACCATAAATATGTTGGAATTGTCTTGCAAAAAGAAAGAAAAAAATGAAGGCAGAGAATGGTAGACCACTTTCAGAGGATTAAAACAGAGAATAAAATACAATGAGCTGGCAGAGGTTTTTCTTATGTAGCAGATAAACTATTAACAGTTTATTTTCAAAATTTCAAGGCTTTTTTCTACTGTCTGGGCATTTTAACTGCTGCTGGACTGGCTGAGTTTGGAAAGGACCTCTGGAGATCATCTTGTCCAACCCTTCTGCTCAAGCAAGTTTAGCTAGAGCCGCTTGCCCAGGACTGTGTCCAGATGGCTTTTGAATATTTCCAAGGATAGAGACTCCACAACTTCTCTGAGCAACCTTGTCGTGGTTTAACCCCAGCCAGCAACTAAGCACCACGCAGCCGCTCACTCACTCCCCCCCCATCCAGTGGGATGGGGGAGAAAATCAGGAAAAGAAGTAAAACTCCTGGGTTGAGATAAGAATGGTTTAATAGAACAGAAAAGAAGAAACTAATAATGATAATGGTAACACTGATAAAATGACAACAGTAGTAATAAAAGGATTGAAATGTACAAATGATGCGCAGGGCAATTGCTCACCACCCGCCGACCGACACCCAGCCAGTCCCCGAGCGGCGAATCCCTGCCCCCCACTTCCCAGTTCCTAAACTAGATGGGACGTCACATGGTATGGAATACACTGTTGGCCAGTTTGGGTCAGGTGCCCTGGCTGGGCATGAGAAGCTGAAAAATCCTTGACTCTAGTCTAAACACTACTGAGCAACAACTGAAAACATCAGTGTTATCAACATTCTTCACATACTGAACTCAAAACATAGCACTGTACCAGCTACTAGGAAGACAGTTAACTCTATCCCAGCTGAAACCAGGACAAACCTGTATGTAGTGGTTTAACCCCAGCCAGCAACTAAGCACCACGCAGCAGCTCACTCACTTCCCCCCCACGCAGGGGGATGGGGGAGGGAATGGGGAAAAAAAAGTAAAACTCGTGGGTTGAGATAAGAACATTTTAATAAAACAGAAAAGAAGAAACTAATAATGATAATGGTAACATTAATAAAATGACAATAGTAATAATAAAAGGATTGGAATATGCAAGTGATGCACAATGCAATTGCTCACCACCTCTTGACCAACATCCCGTTAGTCCCCGAGTGGTGATCGATCCCACCCCCACTCCCCCCAGTTTATATACTAGATGCGATGTCACATGATATGGAATGCCCCATTGGCCACTTTGGGTCAGCTGTCCTGGCTCTGTCTCCTCCCAACTTCTTGTGCCCCTCCAGTCTTCTTGCTGGCTTGGCATAAGAAGCTGAAAAATCCTTGACTTTAGACTAAATATTACTTAGCAACAACTGAAAACATCAGTGTGTTATCAACATTCTTCTCATACAAAACTCAAAACATAGCACTATACCAGCTACTAGGAAGACAATTAACTCTATCCCAGCTGAAACCAGGACACTGTGCTAGTGCTCGGTCACCTCACCTTAAAAAATGCATTTCCTCCTCTTCATATGGACCCTCCTGTGTTTCAGTCTGTGCCCATTGCCTCTTGTTCTGTCACTGGGTACCACTGAAAAGAGCCTGGCTCTGTCTTCCTTGTACCCTCCTTTCAGGTATTTGTACACATTGATGATATTTCCTTTGAGCCATCTTTTCTTCAGGCTGCACAGTCGCTCAGTCTTTCCTCCACATGAGATGCTCCAATCCCTTAATCATCTTGGTGGCCCTTTTCTGATCTTCATGAGGTTCCTGACAGCCCGTTTCCCTGGTCTGTCAAGGTCCCTCTCAATGTCAGCACAACCCTCTGGCATATTCAGCCACTCCCCCCAGTTTTGTATCACCTGCAAACCTGCTGAGGGTACAGTCTGCCCCATCATGCAAACCGTTAATGAAGATGTTAAATAATATTAGACCTAGTATTGACCTCTGAGATATACCACTAGTTATTGGCCTACAACTAGACTAGATCAGAGCTCTCTGGGCCTGGCCACTCAATGAGTTTTCAGTTCACCCCTGTAAACATATTTCTTTTCTTTGTGATATGATCAGTCATCACAATTATCTAGACAGCTTTTTAATTGCAAATGTACTGCAGAATGTCTCCCTGCAGATGATTTGTGCCACTGCACTTCTTTTCTGTACTCTCTTTGCCTCTGTTAGTTATTTGTATCAATTTCCAAATGGCACACACCAAAACTGAGTTATGGTGATGAGGTAATACCCAAGGGGACAGGCTACAAAGTATGGGATGGAAAGGAAAGTTGGGACACCTGACATGCTAGAGCCGTTGAATATATGGGGGGTAAAAGAAAATGTTTAAGAGCTTTATAGCTACCCATATTTTATCTATTAAGATAGAGTTCAAAACCTGTGCCATACTGTTTTCTGAAATACCTCTTTCATGAGGTTAGTACTTTTTCTGATAACATTGAAAGGTGTATAAAACTAGTATATATTCTCCTCACTATTTGCCTGCCAATCAGGAGGAACCACTCAGAAACACAAAATGTTCATTGAGAAACTATGCCACGATTTTATTTTGAGCTTTTTGACATGAATATTTGTTCCCTGGGATACATCTCTGTTTTTTCCACATGGCATTCCCATAAGCAGTTTAAACTATTGCAAAGTAATGCTTTAGTCTCTATGAATGCTCACAAAGAATTTGCCCTATCTACAAAAAGGAATTAGTTATATGGAAAAGGTGTTGGAAATGCTTCTGTTCTGGCGATGGCATAAAATGTTAAATTAATACTGATTTTTTTACCTTTTACTTTTGAAATAGCTTTAAATAACTCAATCCTCCCCCATATAGTCACTGAAAGTAATTATTTTGTGTTCTTTTTTAATGTGGAGATTGCCATAGTTTTGCATGAATGCAATATCTAACCTCCATAAACTAGAAAACAATCAATAATGAGTAAAATAATTTTTAAACAAAATTCAGTTCCATTGAGATTGAGTTTGTGCTCCATAAACCCCTCCAAAACTTGCTATATGAAATAAACAATCAGTAAGCAAGAAGTCAAATCCACAATCATTTTAACTTGTAATGTGAAAACTGAATATATGGTACTTATAATGAAAAAATATACATACACAAAAGAAAAATATTACCACAGATTTATTTCTGTTCACTTTCTTTCATTTTCTGATAGCTGGTTTTAGTTAGTAAAATATTATTATATGAATGTTTTCTTTTAGAATTTATCCTCTGTTTTCATGTATCCAATCTTTTGGTTTTGTAGACTGGCATAAGCTACTGCTATGTTTTTTAGCTTAGTAAACAGTTCATCAGTTCTGCAGTTTCATTACACACCAGGTAACTTCTGGGCATAGTAATGTAAGACAGTAGGATGTGATAGTTTGGCTCAGACACAAAACTAAAATCCTAAATCATCAAAGATTAATTTTGGACCACTTCCCAGTGTGAGTAGGGGAAACATTATTTTTTGGTGATGTTGGCTGGGAAAAGTAATTGAGAATAATTCATAGGGAAGGAATAATCCTTAGGACATAATCCCCTACTAGATCTCTAGATGACCATCTACCCTTTGCTCATCTGTATATTTTATTTTCATAACAGCCATAATTGGAGAAGTTTTAGGGTCTTAATCCAACTCTGTAGTCAGTGAGTCTGTAAATCTTGTCTTCTTGATGTGATCATTACAATCAGAAAAATCATCTGCAGCAGAGGTGATCAAATAGTGTTCTTTCTATAAATTATTTCTTGACTTAATTTGCTTCATCCTATCTGCTTTCTCTATTTTACCATTATTAATGTTTAGAAAGCTGCAGATTCATTTACACAAGCTGGTAGTCTCAGACTTGCCCAGCCTTTGTGATTTAGATTAACTGTGTCTGTCTGTTCATTTTAAGTAGGAGAATGTTGATGTCAAAGACAAAGGAAAAACTAATCCTAAAATGTAAGATACTAGACTTCAATAAAGCAAGAAGCAAAGTGACGTCCTTCATTATGTTCCTTAGCTTCTACTCATTTACTTCATCAGCAAGTTATTAGAAACAACATACATCAGAGGTCACATCACCTTCTGCACTGTCAGTGGGTGACATTTTGCACTCCCAAACTGGAACCCTGTGCAATGGCAACAAAGGAGTTTAACAGCAGCATTACATAAGGGTTAAAGAGACAATATGGAGGAAGTAGTTACAGGTTGAAGCTCAAAACACAAAAAATTTAAACCAAATAGAAGAGAGTGAAGATAGCAGTATTAAGAGCCCTGTTTTTGTTAACAGCTTCACCTTAGGGTTTTTGGAAAAAACAAACCTCTCAGACAACATAAAAGATGGAACTTTGCTTCTTTGTCTTTAGAGCACCATTAATGATGTCTACTAAGGCAGAAGTAAGTACTGCAGGAGAGCAGCATCCTAATCTATTTCATAGGTTTAGCTGTTGTGGCTTTGTTCTTTAGATTATTCATTTTTCATTATTCAAAGAGCTTCTGAGAATTCCCTTCTTGTAAAGAGGACTGGAAAGAGAGTCAGGAAAGTGGCATCTTATTAGCACAGTGCTCTCAGAATACATTTCCTCCTTTAAACTATACGGCAGCCCTGCTGAGATTTAAAGCTCCATGTCCCATTTCATTGCTAAGAACAAGAAATTAAGAAATCCATATGAGTCTGTGGCTTCTCGGTATACTTTGGAAAAACACAATTACCAGCTTCTTCATTTTATTTTATAATATTGAGTTTAATGAGTTTAGAAAGATGGATTAGATATTTACTCACATGTAACCTGAGTAACATGAAATGCATGTCAGTCTAGTTATCCACTGTTGGCTCAAACTAAAACATGATTTTTCTGACTTCTTGATCTGTCTCCAGCTCCACGATAGATCTTCTGACTGGATGTATCCAAACCGATCAGCTTGAGTCAAGCCCTTTAAAAACACAATAGCATTTTTTTAATTTCATATTGTCAGGTTCCTTCACTCTGCATCTACCTAAAGAAAAGAACCCCAAACCAAGAAACCAAACAATAACAACAAAAATCTGGAAAACCAACCCCAAACTCTGCTGGGCTTCATTCTTGTTGGTGGTTTATTTCTCTGTTTTCCTTCTGCTCCAGATATAGGGCTTTGTGGCAGGGCAGACTGGAGATCTGATTGACAAGGCCCTAATGTGTCAGAAAGGGCACCCTTGGAGTTATATTTCACCACCATATTGACTTGAAAGATAGCACTGAGCAGGTACATGTATGGAATTAAAAAAATAAAAGTAAGTTCTCTGCCTCTATGTGAGGTCACCTTATGAGGTTAGATCATTCCTCTTTTCCCAAGCACCTGCAGAAAAATTCCACAGGAAAAGCAACAGATCATTTCAAGAGTTAATATTTTCCACAGATTTTACTGGGGGAAGACTCCTTTTGTCTTCTTATTTTCAGTTCCATGATCCCACATACAATATAGATAAACATGTCTCAAGGTGTATGCTTTAGCACATGCAGTAAATTTTTCCTCATATGATTATAATCATTTCTGGTTGTGTCACAATCATTTGTTAGCTTTAATCTTGGATTGAGGTAAAGTGTCATGTGTATGTCTACAGCCAAAGGTATTACTGGAAGATGAGTACTGTAACAGACTAAGGAAATACTGCCCCTATCTCTGTAACATCAGAAACCAAAGCTCCTGAGGGAGAAGGTACCTCTGCAGAAAGGGGTTGCAGCAATGATCAGGACTTTTTGCTGAGGCCAGGGGCAATGGTCTTGGCACCTGCAGGAGGTGTGCGCTGGTGAAGCATCTATGCCACTGGGTAATGGAGCTGTGTGAAGAGGCGAGCAGACTGTGTAACATCAGGGATGCTGAAAAGGAGATGGACCAGAACCCCTCCAAGACCCTGCAGCTACATGAACCCCCACTACACTGAGGGGAAGCAGATAGAGCCTTAGCTTGTCAGGCTGGGCATGGAGATGCTGCGTCTGGCAAAGCCTGGGAGCTTGTGAGGTCTGGCACCAGGAGGATGGTTCCTGCTCTGCTTGCAGCTCTGATCTACAGAGCAGGTTCTGAGCCCTGGCAGCTAAGGAGCTCTGTCCAGTGAAGCTTCCGAGCTGGCTGTGCCCAAGTCCTGTGGCAGCGTGGGCAGGACGGAGCAAGAAACAGTGGCGAGAAACACCTTGCTGCAGGGACAGAGCCATCTCTGCCAGCCCAACCTGCCACCTGGCAAGGTTTGCTGCTTGCCAGGGGCTTGGGTCCTTGTTACCATGGACAGGCTGTTCCTGAGGCTGGTAGCAGTCCAGCCCTCAGACTGTTACCCTCAGCTACTCTTCCATAGGGGCACCACAGATATAGCCAGGAGAGGCCGGGGGTGTATCAGTCATGACTACGTCTCAGAGGGTGTTGGCCAATGCTTGGTAGCCAGGTAGTGTCTTTTTTGTCTTGCTGGTGAAGGGGATGGAACAACAAATTTTTATGCAGCTGGTGTCAACAACAGGGACTCAGCCTTTACAACTATAGGACCTTCTCTAAAGTTTCAAGAACTGCTAGGATGTGATGGGATCCAATGACCATATGGGTCAAAAGCATCTTTACCAACAGGCTAGTCAACCTTCTAAGGGAAACAGACTAGGAATGATGGGGAAGGCAGTTGGTGACCTACAATCGATTGAGGCAAAGGTGGTCAGGGTTCACAAGTAAAAGATGCAGGGTGACGTGGACACAAGCAGCCTTATAATCAATGAAACAGGGCTGACCTGTGGCCACCTCAAGTATATGCACACAAATAAGGAAGTGCAGGCCAAAGAGGAGTATATGGCAAATTCACACCCATTTTCAGGGAAATCATCAAAACTGGGTGTTCATTTGAAGTACCTGTACACCACTAATGCATGCAACATGTGGAACAAAATAGGAGGAATTAAACGGTCTATGTGAAATTGTGGGGCTAGGATCTCACTGGGATCATGGAGACATTGTGGAATAGCTCACACAGCTGGATGCTGCCGTGGATGGATACAGGCTTTTTAGGAAGAACAGGCTGGGGATGGTGAGGAGGGGTGATTTATTCTTCATATGAGAAAGTGCCAGGGATGCATGGAGCTCTGCTTAAGGACGGGCAATGAGTCAGCTGAGGTCAGACAACAGTGGGAAACATTGTAGGTGTTTTCTGCAGGCTACGTGAACTCCTAGGAAGACAGGCTGAGAGAGTTGGGGTTGTTCAGCCTGGAGAAGAGAAGGCTCTGGAGACACCTTATAGCAGCCTTCCAGTACCTAAAGGGGGCCTACAGGAAAGCCAGACTGGGACTTTTTACAAGGGCATGTAGTGATAAGACAAGGGGTAGTGGCTTCAACCTGAAAGAGAGTAGATTTAGATTAGATGTAAGGAAGAAGTTCTTCACTTCACTGTGAGGGTGGTGAGGCACTGGGACAGGTTGCCCAGAGAGGCTGTGGATGCCCCATCCCTCAAAATGTTCCAGGCCAGGTTGGATGGGGCTGTGAGCAACCTGGTCTAGTGGAAGGTGTCCCTGCCCATGGCGGGGGGGTTGGAACTAGATGATCTTTATAGTCCTTTCCAAACCAAACTATTCTATGATTCTAAGCCTTCAAGAGCTGCAAAAAGCTTCACTTTCACAGCCCCTTGTCCTCATGGGGAGCACTGAACTGCCCTGATACCTGTTGGAGGGACAACACAGGAACACACAAGAAATGTAGGAGGTTTCTAGGGTGCTTTGATGGCAATTTCCTGACACAGATGATTGAGGAGCCAATGAGTGGAGGTGGCTCTGCTGGACCTGACACTTACAAACAAGGATGAACTGGCTGAGGTTGTAAAAGCTGGGGGTAACCTTGGCTGTGCTGACCCTGAGATGGTGGATTTTAGGATGCTGAGAAGGGAACAAGCCTAAAAGCAGGGTCACAGCGTTGGACATCAGAAGAGCAAATGTTGGCCTCTTTGGAGAGCTCCTTGGAGGAATCCCATGGGATACAGTCCTGAAGAGAGGAGGTGTCCAGGAGATCTGGTTCATATTCAAGGATTACCTGCTCCAAGCTCAGGCATGGCCCGTCCTGATGAGCAGGACATCAAGCAAAGGTGGAAAAGGCTTTCATGGATGAATATGGAGCTCCTGACTAAACTCAAACAGAAAAAAAGAAGCATAGACAAGGTGGAAACAGGGAGAGGAGACCCAGGGGAAATACAGAGGCACTTGTCCAAGCATGCAAAGATGGGGTAAGCCAAAAGCCACATAGGGTTCAATCTGGTGAGGGATGTGAAGCAAGAGGAAGATGGGGGAAATGAGGGCCTGCTGCTGAATGGGGCAAGGGCCCTGATGACAAAGGGCATAGAAAAGGCCAGCAGGTTCTATGCCTTCTTCAGCTCCCTCTTCACCGATAAGACCCACTTTCAGGTCTGGCCCCTGAGTCCCTGAGACCTGTGGGCAAGCCCGAAGCAAGGAAGACTTACTTTGGTGGAGGAAGATCAGGTCAGGGAACACATATAAACTGGGCAGACACAAGTCCTGGGGAACTGATGGGATGCACCCTTGAGTGCTGAGGGAGCTGGGTGATGTCGTTGAAAAGCCACTCTTGGTTACCTTTGAAAGGCCATGATGATGAGGCAATGTTCCTGAGGACTGGAAGAAAGCAAATATCACACCTGCCTCCAAGAAGGCCAGGAAGGAGGCTCTGGGGAACTAGGAGCCAGTCAGTCTCCCCTTGATGCCTGGGAAGGTCATGGAGCAAATAATCCTGGAAATCATTTCCAAACCTACTGAGAACGGGAGAGTGGTTGGGAGTGGTCAGCATGGATTCATGAAGGCAAAATCATTCCTGACCAACCTGATAGCCTTCCATGATGAGGTGACTGACATGATGCATGAAGTGCGAGCAGTAGTTGTTGTTTATCTTGACTTTAGCAAGGCTTTCAACACTGTCTTCCATAATATCCTCATAGACAAACTGATGAAATATAGGCTAGTTAACTGATGAAATATAGGCTAGTTAACAGTCAGTTGGACTAAAAACTTGCTGAACAGCCAGGCTCAAAATACTGTGATCAATGGCACTTGTGATCATTCTAGCTGGAGGCTAGTCACTACTTGTGTATCTCAGAGGTCAATACTAGGTCTAAAGATACTTAAAATCTGCATTAATGATCTGGATGTCAGGGCAGAGTATACCCTCAGCAAATCTGTAGATGACACAAAACAGGGAGGAGAGGCTGATGCACCAGATGGGTGGGCTGACAGGAACCTCAAGCAGTTCAACAAACGTAAGTGCAAAGTCCTGGGGAGGAGTAACCCCCTACACCAGCACAGGTTGTGAGCCAACCAGCTGGAAAGCAACTTTGCAGAAAAGGACCTGGGGGTCCTGGTGAACACCAAGCGGAGCAAAAGCCAACAATGTGCCCCTGTGGCAAAGAAAACCAACAGCATCCTGGGCTTCATTAGGTGGAGTATTGCCAGTAGGTTGAGGAATGTGATCCTTACCCTCTACTCAGAATTAGTGAGACACATCTGGATTGCTGGGTTGCATTCTGGGCTCCTGTCATGAAAGAGATTTTCTTACCTAGCTTTGGTTTAGCAGCAATTTAGGATTTATCAATATTTTTGAGATAGATCACAAGATTAGGCTGTATGACTTTAACAGTACTTAACTATGAGCCAATTTAACAGAGTGATTCTATGAAATTTCTTACAATTAAATTTGCGGCTTAAAAGATTTGAAAATGGCAAGGATCACCCAAAACTTACAGCAGGGTAAATCAAATCACATCACACACATGCGCGGACAGATAAACCAGTTCTGAACCAAATCACATAGAGACAGGCAAAATAGGTCCAATCCAAACTGCAAATGCACATGCACACACACACGCATACACACACACCAACACAGAGGTTAACTTATGATTAAAATTTCCCTCTCGTGAATTTCATGAATTACTCACTTTTATGTGCCAGCATTCATCAATGGACAGTCAGTAAATTTTGCGAAATCTGGCCCTTAAGTCATCGTGAAATTGTCGACGGATGATCTTCAATCCTCGTGAAATCTACTGTGAGAGGCGTCCCAGCTCAGGGGGAGATACTGGGCCACACAGCCCTCTGCAGTCCCGGAGAGTTCCAAGGGTCTCTGCTTGAATCACTATTTATAGGGTCTCCAGATGACTGGCTTTGGTCATTGTTTTACATTCTGGCCACAGTTCATGCTGAGTCATCCTGATGTACCATTTAGGGAGCAGATGGCCCAGGTCTGGCCAAAGAGTGTATGACGCCCCTGTAATCAAGATAACATCACAATGGGAGGTTTTCCCAAAGCATGCATGGCTTATCCTGAGACCTCAGAGTCGCCCAGGGGGCTGCACCACCACAGCTTCCCAGTACAGCAGAAGCATGCACATACTGGAGTAAGACCAGAGAAAGGCCACTAAGATGACTGATGAAGTGGAACATCTTTCATATGAAGAAAGGCTGAGAAAGCTGGGACTGTTGGAGAGGAGAGGAGAGGAGAGGAGAGGAGAGGAGAGGAGAGGAGAGGAGAGGAGAGGAGAGGAGAGGAGAGGAGAGGAGAGGGGAGGGGAGGGGAGGGGAGGGGAAAGGAGAGGAGGGGAGGGGAGGGGAGGGGAGGGGAAAGGAGGGGAGGGGAGGGGAGGGGAGAGGAGAAAGAAGAGAAGAGAAGAGAAGAGAAGAGAAGAGAAGAGAAGAGAAGAGAAGAGAAGAGAAGAGAAGAGAAGAGAAGAGAAGAGAAGAGAAGAGAAGAGAAGGTGAATCATCTCCATGTGTATAGATACCTGATGGGAAGGGATGAAGAGTCAGACTCCTCTCAGACGTGTCCCGCAACAGGACAAGAGGCAAGGTACACAAAAAAAATTAAAGGAAATTCTATTTAAACTTAAGAAGAAAAAAAAACCCAAACAAAACTTTTTTTAGTGTGAGGGTTGTCAAACACAGGCACAGGCTACCTAGAGAGGCTGTGGAGTCTCAATCTTTGGAGATACTCAAACCCACCTGGACACATCCCTGAGTAACTTGCTGTTGCTAACCCTGCTCTGAGCAGGTGTGGGACTAAAAGGTCTCCAGAGGTGCTGCCCAGCCTCAGCCACTCCATGGTTCTGTGATTTCTGTAGCAACTTCTTTGATAATATACTCGGTATATATCAGCACTTCAAGAACTTCCTCTTTTTATTATTATATCCCCCTCCTATTTCTATTTTTTTTAATGTCAAGAGTAATGGTAAAGTTATAAGAGCTTCATCATATTTGTTATGAAGCTAGTGGTTTAAAATCTACCTGCTTATATAGTTGATTATCAGATCTTGCTGGTCTGTTGTTGATAGTTTTCAATAAAAACATTTTTAAACATTTGAGTGTAGTAGTATATTTTCTTCTTTTGTCTCATGATGGTTTTCCCCCTGGGATCTGTAATTTTCCTTGTTTGTTACTTCCTTTTTCTTATTCTTTCATTGCTATTCCAATGTCAGCTGAACTCTATTCACTTCATAAAGGCAATGTGATTTGTTGCACAAATAGTGACAGCAGGCCCTGAATCTGTAACTACAAATTTCCTTTTGCTCCCATAGTACAGTTTGCTTCATTCTAATTTCAAATCTTCTATGCAATGTGTGCTGTCTTAACAATTTAATACAACCTGTTGGATTTCATGTGGACATAAGATAGAAAGTTGGTATGATATTCGTGATGCAATAGATATTAATGATAAAAGAATAGTAGTTTTCAAAATTATGCCTTCACTTTCCCATTGTCACAAATCACCACCATACAAATGTGAACTGTTATAAATGAAACAGGAGCCAAAGCTCATTGATTTGCTCTATTTATAACATGTAGCCAGAGAATATGTAGGAATTAAATTTTGACTTTGCAAATCACCATTCATTTGTTGGCTCACCACCTTTGTGGCAGGAGAAGTAATTACTTGTTGTCATATACACTAGTAGAAAATCCATGCCCTCAGTGCCACAAGAAACTGAGAAGGACTTGTATTTCAGAAAGGGAATTAGTACAACTTATTGTTTTGCACAGTTGCTTCTAGCAACACTCCTAACTTTTTGTCTTTTAAGTCTGAACTTTCTTACAGAACATCCCTTCGAAGAGCATGTACCTGACTGCTTCCCTGTAAGGCAGACATTACTACCTCAGCTTGTTGTTTCTTGACATAATGACTCTGTTATTACCTGTTCATGTTGTCATGCAGTATTCATAATACATGAGAAGAACTTGGTGAGCTGCATCGATGATTGAATATATCAAATATTTAGTGATAGTTGTGTATGACTGAATAATTCAGGACTAAATAATTGCTGTGTTCTGTGGAAGTTCACAGCATCCGTAATGCATCAGTTCTCTAAGGCTAACACTGCATTTTTAGACTGAAGAGCCACTCTGACTTCTTGGGTTCTCGTGAATATACTGGATGTGCTCTGATTTATACTGCAGCAGGACACAGAGCCACCTGCATGGACAGTTCTAGAGGCCATGATCTGCTGAGAAATCTGTGCACAGCAGGCTTAAATGCAAACACAGAGGGGAACTGACATGCAACCTCATTGCCTTCACTTGCTCCTTCCTGAGCACCAGCCACATGAACGTATACATGATGCAACCAAGTTAGATTAAAGGAAAATTTGGTTTCATTAGGATTGTTTTTTCCACATGCTTATAGTCTCCAAAGTCTGCATAGGAACAGTTGCCTCTTTTTTTCTGCCAGTGAATCTTCAGGAAAACATTAATTTATTGGATCAGTGCTCTTAAATTAGAGTTGGTAAGGAAAACTTCAATTAATCACTTTTTATATGGAAAAGACTTGTCAGTTAATCATGATACGTGTTATGAAACAGTAAAAAGTTCCACAATGTTTTGGTTTGTGGACACACAAAATTATGTCCAAACATTTTAAATGTAAAAATTCTACAAAGAACAAAATTAACATTATAAGCAATATTTTAAAATTCTGAGATGTAATTATTTCCTTGAGTATATTTCTAATTCACAAATTTTATCCTCTGTTTTCTTCACTTCCCTAACTTCCCCTCCTCCCCCCACCCCAGAATAAAGATAATGATGTATATTGGAAGCCCATTCCAAGCTGAATATCAAGACTGTAATTCAGGTGAGGTGCTCTACTTCCATTCATAAATCACCCAAACACTGCTCTTGTGTCAACAGAACTCTTCAATTGAATTACATGCTTCTACTCAATCAAGGATCATCTATATCACATTATAAGGTGACAAAACTTACTGTGTGATAAGGCTGAACTGTGAGATCTACATAGCATTGCTTTTCAGAAGCTTGTGTCTCAATAACTGTTGCTTGCGTTTACTTCAAATTTGGCACAGTTGATTATCAGTGGTAGCTCCATAAAAATGTCTGCTTCACTCATAAAATAGATCACTCATCACGTATATGCACATTTAAGGATTTGTTTCTCCTGGAGCATCAAAGCTAATTTGGGACTAGCTTAGACTTTCAGAAGCATCTAGTCCCTACCCTGAGTGGCCAAAAATTTCCAAAACATCTAGTTACTGTATTAATGAATAATAAACCACATGATAAACAACGCGAGGACCAACTAAATATATACTGGAATGATATTGCTATTAATCATGTTAATGACCTCCTTACCAAAATATTACTGTACAACATCTCTCATCGAGCTTGGATTTTTATCCCTCTGTCATATTTTCCTGTTCTCACTTACTGTAAATTTCCAATATTTAAAAATTGAAATATATGGAATCTGATAGAAACAAATTGCAGAGCTAAACACATAAGATGGTTTTATACACATCTAAAAATACTGACACCCCACCCTCCCATGTCATAGATAAGAGACTTAGTTGGCAATGTGTTTAAATTTAAGATTCTGTGCCTCTAGTCTCCATCTGTAGTATGGGGTTAATCAAGTACTCACTTTAATGGGCAGATTAAACAATAAAAAAATCCTAAATTTAAACTAAATGCAAGGCTGAAAACAAGTAAATCTGTCTACTCACTCCCTCAAAATATTTTACATTGAATTATCAAATACCTTTAACCAGTCCAATCCCTTCACTACATTTTCCTAAACATATGTTTTCTCTCCTTACACTCAACCCCCTATCACTATTCCTTGACATTGTAAGAAAATTCAGGCTCTTTTACTCCTACATGAAAGGCAATTAATTAATAAGCTTGCAGTTGTTGTGGGGTAAGAACTTGCACAGGGGGAGTTCCCAAAGAACGATGGATATTTCAGAAATTGGGAGGGGGGAGGAGAGGGACATAAGAAGCCAGGAAAAAAACAACCACATTCCTTAGCATCCTGAGTAGCCTTTTAGACTGCTTATGCCTACAGCCAGATCTACTCCTTAGAGGAATGCTTTAAAAAAATCTAATCAGTGGTTGTGTTGAACTCATAGCACATCCAAAAAGTGTATGAATAATTCTGCATTTTAGAACATAGTCTGAATAGTTTTCAATAGGCAAGGCATGGGGCTAAACAATAAAACCTAGTAAATATATAAATAGGTGCTTGGTAAAGAGCACTATGTGCCTTAGACAGTGAAGTCAAGAGTCCTTTGGTGAAAAGGGTATGTTATAGTTAAAGAGTCTCTTTAAATAATATATGTGCAGAAGAGCTACAAAGGCAAATCTGAAACCGGGATCTCTAAGTTCTGAGTGTCTGACTTAGCAGCTTTAAGATTGTTTTATCATATATCACAGAATCATAGAGTCATAGAATATCTTGAGTTGGAAGGGAACCACAAAGGTCGTAAAGTCCAACTCAGTGTTCCTCACAGGACTATTTAAAATGAAAACCTATGACTAAGAGTGTCATCTAGCCACAAATGTCTGCATTTAAAATTATGGAAAAGAATTTCAAATAACATGATAAAAAGAGAGAGGCAAAATTCCTAGCAGAGCTTGAGAATTTAATCCTACTGCTGACTAATATAAAGATTGAACTCCAGTTGAGGAAAATGCTCTTGGTAATGAAAAAGACTCAGAAGAAGGCAAAAATTAAATAACAAATTCTGTTCTGTTGCCACTGTGTAAATCAAAGTCGTAGTTACCCCCAAACAAATGATTGATATATGCAGACAATTAAACTGCATAGCAAATGAGAAAAGTGTCAGGTACACTTAATATTTGAAGCTATTTATTCTCTGAATTTGAAAGTGTTAGAGCAGTAATCAAAGTACAGCTTAGTTATTACTTTATTCTGAGGGATTTTTTTCTGGTGAGTTGATTGCTTATGACTTCAAAGAAAAGTAGTAGAGGCAAGATAGTGTCTTAGTGGTCTGACTATTTGTGTAAGTCTTCATAAGATCATTCTCCACAACAGTATTCACAAAGGATGCTCTAGCCTCCTGATAGGATACTCTTGACTTAGTGAAGAACTGTAACAGATAGAGAATTTTAGAGAGGAAACTTGATTTGTTGTTAGCGTTCTCTCTTTCTAACTTGAAATGGTGCAAACAATCAACATTTGTGGATGACATCAAAAATATTATGCAGACCTTATTGTAAGGGCCATTGTAAGAAGTCTTTTCCTTCAGAACACTATGGAAGGATGAAGAATAGGAAAGACTATTACTGCTGCTTTGAAATTTACTCAGACCCTCACTAACTTCATGCCACATATGTTAATAGGCATGAAGGAGGACTGGGGAGAAGAAGTTTTCTTCCACTAGTTCAGGTTTTGTCCCTGAGTAAGTCATTTCATGTGTCTTTATTTGCCCAGAAGAAAACGGGAAAATAATGAGGAAAATGCTCTTCATAAAATACTTTAATGTCTGCAAATGAAAAAGATTTATCGACTTTTTTGGGAAACAGCAAAAGTTGTCTGCTCCGGAAGAGGAGGTGAGCCAGAAGCCCTAGTGACAACCTGTGGGTACCCCACAGTACCTGAATAAGATGAACAAAATTGGCTGCACAAATGAATCATACCAAATAGTTGGCTTGGAGCACATGTAACAAAAGCCCTACAAAGGTGGGGGTTCACTCAGGGTTTCACTGTCAGCGCTGATAGCTCTAGGAAAACTCGAGTCTCTACTATTTTGTAGATTCCTGATTGTCACTTGAGTAGACTTTTCTTAGCAGTACAATTATTATTCAAGCTGTTCAAAATTTTTATAAGATTATCAGTTTTTTTTAATATGAGAATCTATTACAATAATTTCAGTATTATTAGTCAAATGAACATTTTCTGAAGCAGACAACCAATTTCTATAAAAATATGAAAATACCATGATTTTGGAAAAAACCCAACATTTCACAGGTGATGTGAGACAATAACAGAACTGGGCTTTCACAGCATGGTGTAGTTGATTTCTCAAGGTTATTATGAAGTTCAGGAGGAAATGGGCAAAGTAGAGAAGAGAAAGTCATATCTTGGAATGAGCAATCCATTCATTTGACTTCCTGGATATTATGGTTTTGCTTCCTGCTTGCATACTTTAATCAATTTTCACTGCATGGGGACAGATTTGCTGTGGCTTTGCTGATCAAAATTCATTTCATTATACTAATGCTGTCTCTCTATACATCACTTGCAGTTGGTATGTATTGATTATACTGGTAATGGTAATAAAGATCAAATTGCATTACGTATCAGATGAAAATATGTATGACTCATCATCCATGATATGATTGTGATGTATTCTATCGTGTTTCTCCATGGATACAATTATAAACTACACACGTTCTCTCACACGCACACACATACAGAATTATTATCAATCTTGTGGGGTTTTTTTCAGCAGGCGTCTTTCCTGCTAGCAGCCAAATTCAGAATGGTACTGATATGTGTGTACATGTACATGCATACATATATGTACATATATGTATATACACTTATGTATGAACATATATATATGTACAAATGAATCCCCCCCAAATAAATACTTTTGTGACTTTGTCTCTGCATTAGTATGTAGTATGACTCAATCCCTTTCTTGTTTTTTTGGTTTGGTTTTCAGTTCTATTCAGATTGTGCACATCTATGTTTTCTATTTCATTTTCTAATGAGATCCTAATAGATACTCCATATTTCAGAGTATTTTACAGGACTCTGTGTTTCTCTGCTTCAGTTACAGAATACCATTTGTTGGTGTAGACCTTTGTTCTCCCATTTGCCTGATTGCAGCATGAAAGCATTGAAAACACTTCTATTTTTAGCAACACACTATTTCCACAGGTACCACAATCATAATCTGTGCCATTAATATTTTCCATCAAAATAAATTTAGTTCTTTTTCCTTACTTATTTCATGCTCATTTCTCTTAGCTTTCAGGAAGTGGTTTGCAAACAGAAGGAGGCTGCAAATTGTTAACACACATAGCCTGCAGAAGCAAGAGCTTTTCATTCAGCAGCAGCTGAGTGGATAAAGCCGATTTTATGGTAAAACATAAAAGCCAGAAAATTTTCATGGTATTTGTAAAAATGGGGGGAAAATCTCCTCAAGGTCCATGGAAAGAAGGGAAGGGAAGGGAAGGGAAGGGAAGGGAAGGGAAGGGAAGGGAAGGGAAGGGAAGGGAAGGGAAGGGAAGGGAAGGGAAGGGAAGGGAAGGGAAGGGAAGGGAAGGGAAGGGAAGGGAAGGGAAGGGAACTCACATGGAAAGTATAGGAATAAGGTGCTAATCACAGAGGTAACAACACTGCAAGATACTACTGACTGTGAGTGGCATGTATAAATTTCCTGCAATTTTGGAAGTTTGATAAAGACCTAGTCAACACTAGGTCTGTTGCTAGTAGCAGCTCTTTGATCATGCTTTCCTGTATTGCAAAATGAGAGGATGAGTGTTCTCAGTGACTGCACCACACACTGCAAATCTATTCCTGTAAGCTACATATCTTCACTTTCTTATGACACTTGTCCATGCAGAAAGGAGTGAAAAAGTGATCAGTTTTAACTATTCTTTATCTAGGAAGTGATTGGCTACTGTCCGTGTAACCCTGCACTTCAATGAACATGCTCTAGGAAAGTCAGTCTTAGAATCAAGAATTGACCTGAGAAATTGCAATAATATTGAGACTGTCCAAGAAAAAGTGCTGGGCCAGCTTTTGCTAGGTTGTTTTGAGAAACCCTTTAGAGAGGCGATGTGAGTCAGGGTTTGAGAATTCAGTCATAAACTTTACAGCTTGATATTGAGCTAGCAGGAGTCTTGGAATTAGAGTGTTTATCAGATGCATTTACATCATTATTCTAATGACCAAAATGAGCTTCCAGGACACTACATAAACTAAGAATTATTCATCATATCTTTTACCATCTTTTTTAAGTTCACTTATATTAAAATAAATAAATAAATCGATAGATAGATAAATAAATAAATAAGCAGGATCTGTACTCTTGTGTGTGTAGTGGGTGAGCCTGTTTGCATACACTGCAAGAACTTTCTTTACTACATTTAATATTTAATCATTTCATATATTGAAATTCTACACTACATGGGCTCCAGGTTCATTTCAACACATCACCTGATGCTGCCTGGATGAGTACACTTCTATATAAAAAGATGATTTAACACTACCTCAGTGAAAAGCAACAGTTTAGAAAGACAACATCATACTTTTTACCCTATTTTCCATGTTAGAATTACAACTTTTGATGCCATTTTTCTTTCAATAGAAGCTGTGTCAGAAATCTCCCAAAATAGAAAATGTTGAAAGGAAGGCTGGCTATTCGCACCTCTAAATAGGTATCATATTCAGAAATGGAGACTAGTATTTCTGGCTCATTGATTAGCCATCTGTACTTTTGGGCCATACTATTAAAGTAATTTCTCCTGGAACCATACGCAAAACTACTATTCCTGCTATCTTGACTGGCTCCCTCTACATTCATTAAAGTATCAACATATATTTCATTTTCATCAACACTGATCACAGCATCTGAGATCAAGCAAGACGTTATATTAGGCAAAAAACATAGCTGTGGGGCAAATATCATCCATCAGGGCTACAGCAAGAATGGTAAAATCTACTTGTTTCCAGGGCCTGGCTGCGACACGCATTATATAACTGCTGTCTAGGTTTGTACCACAGATAAAGCTGCTGATCAAATTAGCAATGGGCAGCAGATACAGCTCTGTACACCAGTACAATTCTTTCCTCCTCTTCTTCCTCTGTCTTTTTACAACAAATGGTATAAAACTGGTTACTAAGTGGGATTTATTCGCCCCTGAGCACTGCAGTATATTCTAGTTCAACCCTTTGGAAGGTTTTTCTCACTCTATTGTGTAATGGCACTTAGTATTCTGAGGGAACTTGTGTGCCCAGGGAGAGGGCATATGCACATATTCATGTCTGTTCTGGACAACAAGTCAGAAGACTATCAGCAGTAAACATTGCTGGAGAGACTCCTTTTTATTGTGGTGCTGAATTTCCCTCAAATATTGGAGTAAGATTAAATAAAGTAGCAGAAGATTGTACGGATGAGTCAGCAGCCTGGAATCACTCAGTGTTGTCATACAAGTGAGCAGTCCTCTGGAGTAAAGTAAATTAATTCAATGAAGCCCAACCACATTGTTCAGATGAAGCAACAGGTTGTTTCATAGCTGGGAGCCATTGATACAACACAGTTTCATTTCTTTCATGAACATGCCAGAATTTATCTAAGACCAACAACATTTGCTAAGTATTTTTTCGAATGAAATTCAGGCATAGAGATGGAAATTTATGAAGACTTTTTTTTTTTAAGATTAAATAATTTTCAGTTACATTATAATATGTGGAATTTTTTTTAGCTTAAAAATATGAGCAAAATTGGTTTTCTTTCACTACAATATCCTTGGCTTCTAATTTACTACATTGTCATTCTCTGGTACATGATTTCTAGGTTTATTTGAAGGCATGCTGCCTAGACAAATACAGACTGTTTATAGTTGTGTTAGGGTAACATTAATGGATCCACAGTGAACATTATTGTACCAGTTTAAGCACTTGGGTTTGAGTTTTTTCATAGTTTTATACGAAGTCTTCCATAGCACACCCTCCCCCCCCCCCCAATTCCTGGATGTCACTGAATCTAAACAAAACATTTAAAAGTTTATTAACTGCAGAGTTGCTGTGATGCTAATATACTATCAGAGAAGTCACAAAATAATGACTTCAGTAAAAAGATGCTATTACTGAAAAAAAAAAAAGAGAGAAGGACAGAACAGCTTGTAAAACACCATTATACTGAGTTTTGGTAAGGCATTAGATGGAAGATTTTTTTCCAGGTTTGACACTGCACTTGAAAAAAGTTATCAGAAAGAGTACAGAGAAAAGCAGTAGAAAGAACATGTGATCTCTGAAAGTAACTAGTGCTTTAGTCTAGAGAAGGACTGGCAGGGATGAGGACAGAAGACTTCAAGTATAGAAGTCTTCAAGTTTATAAAATAAAAACGCAATCTTTTCACATCCATGAAAAAAAGAACAGGAAGTAATGATCTTAAAAGGCAATTACACAAGTTCCCATCAGATATCAGGAAAGCTATTTAGTGTGACAGGTAAAGAAACACTGGAAAGGCTGACTGGGAAGGCTGACGGATCTGTATGATCTGTTTGGGCTGTAAATAAGTGTCTAGTCAAAATTCATTATGGGAAGGGTATGTAGTACATGAGCTCCTTAGGACTCATCAATATACAAAAAAAGTAACTTATATTTTCCTGTCATGCCCGCATTTTGTTGTAGTCAAAAAACATAGCTCAAAATATTAATTTAAAGGAGAATTTATATATCACATAGTCCTCAGACAAGCATTTTGCTCAAACATTTTTTTTAAAACCTTGCTGTGTTATGCATATGTGAAAGTCCTATTTTGGACTAAAATTTCAAGTACTTTAACATTCTCCATTTTAGACCTGTATGAAGTCTTACTGCAAGAATAACAACAATAAATGAAATCTATTATCCTAGTTACAGAAGGAAATATTTTATGTCAGACATTTTCTGAAAGTACTGAGTTACAAAGTATTTTGCAGGAATAAAACTTCTTTTTTTTTTCCCCACAGTTCTTACAATTCACTTGTGCAACATAAGCCACAGTTCCATTAAACTCTTGTTTAAGAATCTCTAAATGTCAGCTCTACATGGATACAGATTTGTCTTCTCTTGGATACAGATTTTGTCTGACTCTTCAGACAAAAAAAAAATGGCCTTCTGTCATTCATTTAAATAAAGTTATTTCTGAAACCTGATGATAGCAACTTTATTGACACATTGCTAATTAATAATTACATCATCAGTATTGAGGTAAAGTGCTTAAATCCTTTTTCTCCTGAGAAAATATCTTTAGAGTAGGCAGTCCCCCACTCGTGTTTAGATTTTCAGTTACTTGTAGCAATATGTCCCCATTAAAAACAAAACAAAACAAAACAGGAATCTGTTAAATATTTAAGTTTTAAAATGAGATTCTTGCAATGCTTCTTCAGGAACTTGGATCCCAAACTTTTGTTACAATTACCAAGGAAATAGAATGTGTGGTCATTTTGCTACACTAGAAAGCTATAGTAAGAAAGGTGGCACTGCTTATTAAGCATGCTGCACTATATAATCATGATGATAGATATAGCCCAGAGCAGAAATCAGGCCAGAGTAGTACTAGGGGATGAATTTCAACATTAAGGTAAAATGTAAACATTTACACTGAATTAAATATTGGCTCATTTGAAAAAATCAGCAGGAATTAATTTATAATGAATATTATTACCAAAGGCAAATTATCTGCCCAGAAGATCTGCATAAATTAGTTTGATAGGGGCCTATAAATTTCATGCAACATATAATAGTTGGAGATCCATGAATGCTCCTTCATTCCTCTTGATCACACACTGCTTACCTGGACAGTATATGTCCTTCTTCCTGGCTTGCACCATATATAACATTATAACAACCCCTAGCCCTGGTGCACTATGGGAGAGAAAATTTGTTTTGAGAATTTAATATATGGAAGTCAGTAAGAGTAACATGCACTTGAGATTACTCAGGAAAGTTTAACAGAATGAAAAACAATTTTACCTCAAAAAAATTATATAAACATTAATGCAAAACATAACTTTCCCCAAACCTCAGAATGAAACAGATCTCCATTGGATGCCACATCCATAATACACATGATTTCTGCTGAAAATATGCAATATTGCCAAATTAGTAGAAATGTTTTTAAGGATAGCTTTGAAAGTGTAGTCTAAGAAAAGATACCGTGAGAAGACTCTTATTTTATATTACTAAGGGTCTGTTTATTATTTTTAAAAACTTTGTATGGCTAAAGAAGGTGATAAAAAGAAGCAGCAGTCCAATTTTGTCAGGAATCAAAACAGAAATAAGTCTTTCCCTAATGGATTGTCTGATGGTTTTCTTGTGTTGCTTTGCACTCTGTTGTTTCTAAGAAACATCTCACAAAATTGCACATGCCACCTTTAAATACTTGAATCTTTGTTCTACTGTTTGGCCTTGTGTAGTTACAGTTTCCATCTTCTTTTCAAACATCAAAATGAAAAGATTTTGTGTGAAAGAGTCTCTGCGTATTTGGGACAGAATGATATGTCTTCTTTCTCTGTCCTTTTTCACTCCCTCCTGCTTTCATTACTAGACCCTTTTAAGAAGACCTGTAGGCCTGTCCTGAGTCTGTGTAAAGATTTATTTGCTTTAGTTTAGCTGACAAATCACCAGAAATGCTGCGCAGTCTGTAAATCATAAAGCTGCTGAAGAAAAGAGTACAAGAGTATTTAAATAATCAAAGCATATAATTTTGAATACTCTGAATAATGTTTTACTAATCTAATCAAACTGTTAAGGTACTTGGTGTAATTTAAGGAGACACTGAAGTTTTAATATGTTTCAATATCCAGTAACACAAGTTTTATCCTGGTACCAGCAATACTTTCCATCTAAATATTATGTCCTATCTGTTATTTGTGGCATTTATGGCTCTCATAAAACTGCAGGTTCACAAAATATCAAAGAAGTTTTACAAAATCACCCTTGAAAAGTAGTTTAAATTTGGCTGTCTAAAATGAAACTGGATTAAGTAACAGGAGAGATTGGAAAAAGCTAACTGGAATGAGGCTTCTGACTTCCCAGACACCTTGAGTATTGACTCAGTAAATTATACAGGCCCATGTACTCTCTTTTACTATTGTATTCTGGGCTTAGATTCAGAGTAATTCTGTGAATAAATCAGTTAAGAATGTTTGAAATGTAACTTGAAATAAAGAGTACTTATCCAGTGTAGATATTTCTCAATGCATTTAAGTCTCCTTGTCTACTTCTAATTAGGTATGTATAGAGTGCCTGCTCTAAATATTCCTAGAAATTGTTGAAGGTTTTCACATTGATTTTTGTATATCATGCTGTGTTCATGCAGGATAGCATGATTTTGAGACCTCAGAAGAACTCAGTAGTCTGGGGATGGAAGATTAGATCTGCAGTCAGTCTTTTAAAAGTCTTTGGGGAATTTCTAGTCCTTACATCTAAATGGTTTTCAAGTACAGATTTTTTAAAACATGAGACCAGTTCTCCTGGTTACATCCATTTTTCAAGAAACAGAAGTTACTATTCAGTCTACAAATATAAAGATCTTAAAAGAATGACCCTACAGAAATTAAGAGTCATAACTTGGTTTTCAGAAGATTTGCAAAATACTAGACTGTACTATAATTTACTTTTCCTTCCCCCAGCTCCACTGAATGCAATTTTAAATTTCCTAGGAATACTGCCCCTCTAAGAAAATTCTAATTGCTGAAGAGGCACTACACTCTTGAAGTGATGATGTTCATGCACTGGAACTTATTGTTGTGACTCTTGGAGGAATTGCAGTTGCAAATAGGTTTTTTTTTCCAGCTGAATAGGCATTCATACATAAAAGTTAGAGCTCTAACCTGCTTTGTAAATGACTAAAATATCCTGAGGCTGAAAATAAGTCAGCAAAAAAAGATACAGTAATATTTGTTTATACTAACAGATATTTATAGAAAAAACATTTTTTAAACCACTTAGGGGTTCAGTTAACACAATAACTCACTTTCTGTAGATTTTCCTACAGAGTGTGTATCTTTACTGCGTAGTTAATTCTAGCTCTTATTTATCTATTACCTCTTTTCATCTGAACAAAGAAGCTCTGAACAGGATTTAAAGGTGCTTTAAATCTTACCCAGTTTACCAAGATGAAGACCTACGTTTGAACATAGACTTCACTAAAACTCAGGATGGTACATCATGGAGTAGATATAAGTGAAGTAATGTGTGCTGAATATTCTCCAGTTCCTTTTTCATTATTCTCTATGAAGAACAGACAAAATCTCTCAGAAAATTGAGGAACAGCCCTAGACCTTCCCAGTAAAAAGAGCCATGCCTGTTGTACCTCCCCAGACACAGAAAGAAACAGTAGCTCACACATGCCAAAGAAATACTTGCACTGAGGTTATGATAGTGTGAGTACTCAGACTTGAGTGACAATCTAAGATACACTGACTACCAGTGTGGTGATACCATGAAAGTTGGAAGCATTGGGAAACACAAGCACAAAGAAACTTTTTTTCTCTGTCTTTCTTTGCATTTTCTGCATTTTAGCAACTTTCTCCAACCCTCAAAGGAGCAGTGCTCGAACACAATATGTTAGTGTACTTCCTAGAAGAGAAGAGCAATTGCTGTGATAGCACTTAGCAACTGTGCAGCTTTTTTCTAGGTGTCTGTCAAACTTATGTAAGGATAAATATCAGTAATGACCATGGAAACGACTGTACAAATCAAATGACAGCATGTTAGTATGATACAAGACTGCTGTTGCCTCAGCTAAGACTAGAGTCTACTACGTGCCTAGTACGAATTGGATATTTCTAGAAGCAGGGGCAAGCTCATGTCACACGGACTGTTCACACTGCGAGTAAGCAATGTTATTTTTCCTCTTCATGGAACTTTTCAGTATGACAGCATATTCTTCATTATAACTATTAGAGACTAGAATGCATTCGAGTTTCTGCGTTAGCATTACAATCCAAATCTGGCATATGCTGTGTGAAGCACAGTACAGCAAAACTGCTTCTGTTCACTGCTTCTTTGCTACAGAAAACTTGTCTGAAAATATGCAAGTGACCCCTGCACCTGTGCTCCATTCCACTCTGAGTTCAGTGTTGAATTTCAGCATCAGAATTCAGAAAAGTGCTTGTGTGTGATCGCTTGCATGCATGCACACTGCATAAGCACACATCCATGCACTTGAAAAGATGCAGCATGAATTTCAAAACAGATATGAAGACCATGGCATAAGAAGGGTCTTTTAAATCTGCATGTAACAGTTATTCTCAATTTCAAATACTCCCAGAGAATAAATAATAGTTCTGAATTTGAGAATACAGAAAATGAAAAAGCATATTCCATATGCCCTGTGAAATAAACTGACACTAACTTTCTAAAATGGGTGGTAACTCATGAACGTAATTTATTGATGTAAATCATCTTTTCCTCTCTTGTATGTATTTATTTCTCTCATAACCTCATTTTTTCATTTGTTCCAGTAGCTAACACGTAATATAAAATAAACATTTTTTTTTTTTATTTAGGTAAGCCATGTATATTTTTTATAAAGATAAATGAACAGTGAGAAAAAAAGAGATATAAGATAAAACAGTAGGCACTTGTCTTTATGCACACATTCATAAAAAGTTGAGATATCTAACATGGGAGGATGAAATTTTTAATTATAGCCTATTATCTGGATAAGCAAGTTTTTGCCCTGTTTTCAGAAAGTGACTGTACAGGGACACTGTGACTTATGCTTTTATAAATGGAAGACTCTTGAACTCTGGACTATGGGCTACAGCATAAAATCTATTCTAAGAAGGGCAACTGTTCTGATCCCAGTAAATATAGCTTTAAAAAAGGGTTGAAAGCTCAGATGACTCAGGAGATTAGTAATAGACTGTAGAGTCTTTTCACTTCTAAGTCATTAGTTCAAGTGCAGCCATGGCTGGCAGGGTTTGAATCACTGCTCTTTGATGGCAGTTAGAAAAAGTGTATGAAGAAAATTCTGTAGTTTTTGTTCCTGTTCTGTTTCTCAGAACATCTGTGTTACAAAATCCTCATTGTTAAACAACATCCAATAGAAGCCTAGTAAACTAAATGGATGCCCTGTTTGAAGCCCTGACTGTAGGTTGGGAAACAAGCTTTCTTACTTTATTATGAGATTTTTCACCCTGAATCCCCATGTCAAAGGCAGCAGCATCTGGGTGCAGAGTAGACAAATGTCAGCAAATCTTTCTGCTCTGGTTTACTGACTGTAAAATGTGGATAATGCTTCAGTTGTCTCTATCATTTGGCTTCCCTGTTTGTTTACAGCATAAACTCATCAGGACAGAAAATGCTTTTCCTGCTGCTATAAATGTATCAGAGCAAGGAACGTTTACCTATATTTAGTATTTATGGCAGTGGGAATCTTAGTTATCATAGCTGCATTCTCCTGTAATGCAAAAAAAAATCCTTAAAGAAGAATATGGGCTATATTTTAAATCCAAGCATGTAAGTCTCTTTCTCAGTAAATATGTGAAAGGAGATAAGTTACTTGATTAGGTGCTTTCTCAGTACATACAAATTTGTGTCCTTTTTGTACTTTACTCTTAAATGTGCAGATAGAGAGAATAGGCCATATATTTTCGATCCCCTTGTTTTTCTTAGCTCTGTTGTCAGTGCATATTTTACTTAACCTGTACCTCTATGTGCCTGTCACTAATATTTACCTAGGACAGCCTAAGTGTCATTTTTTTAAATTTGTCCCTGTCTGTGAAATCTTGTAGGTATTACCTGTTCTTTCTATTTCTTGAATAAATGTAATAAATCGAGTATGGTATATCTCATAATTTTCTTGAGTACAAATTGTTAAAAGTATATGTATGTAAAAAAAAAAAAAGACCAACCCCCAAACCCCTTCTAATGTTACCTGTGAAGTATCTGCAGAAAAAAAACCAAACAAACCCAACCAACAACAACAACAAAACCCCCTCAAACAACAGAAAAAGGTATGGTACAGTATCTTGACAATGAATATTAGATTTACGTAAAGTTGTAAGCTGGATAAAATGTCACAGCAGTACGTAAGAGTAACAGTCACCCTTCCTTGAAGATAGCTGTAACAAGCGACTTAGGAATTCCTCTACAAAAAGTAGCAGCTGTCACTGAAAGCACAGGCACATGTCACTTCCTAAAATAAAGGTTTATGTGGGTGATAAGACTTTGCTAGGCTTTTGGGTTTTTTTTGGTTTGGGTTTTTTTTTTTTTGTTTTGTTTTAGTTGTGGGTTTTTTTCTCAGTAGAGAGGTATACATGTGCATGTGAGAAAGAGAGAGGAAGTATGGAAGCATCGCTGAAAAATATTAGAGAAGAAGCAGAAAGCCGAGCACTCCCAAACAGGCACTGAGAATATGATGCTGAAGAAAGTTCGGAGCCAGGGAGCTTTCTGGAAAAGGTTTTGAAAAGATGTGGAGCTTTAAGCAAGGGGACTTGTTGTTTGACTCGTCAACATTTAGCAGTTGAAGCTTTGTATATTGTACCTTACTCTTTTACCAATTGTTCTTCATGAAATAGACAAATTATGGGTGAAAGCCTCCATTTTCTTTGTGCCAAAGAGGACAATGTTTATTTGGTTATAATTTTGAAGGAAAGCTCTTGTTCCTAAGATTCAGAAGAGGCACTGCTTTATTCATGTGCCAGACATGACTTTGAAGCACAAGCTGATGAAGGCAGAGGGAAACATTTAGATGAATTCTTGGCTAAAAAAGTTCTTTATGAATGGGTTTGGCTACCGAATGATTGAATTTTACCATGATGAAAGAGCTGTGAAGTAAAGTCATCTAGTGTTCTCTGTGTGGCTGCTAAGGCTTTCTATTTCTTCTTCATAATGACATCACACACAAAAAGATAAACTATTTCTGACTTTATCACATATAGCAAAATGAACACAGCATTCTTTACACTGTTCTAATTTCAGCCACATACTCTTCAAATTATTTAAAGAGAAGAGAGGTTGGGCTTGGTATAAGCCAGCTGAATAAGGCACAGAAACAAAGCTGCACTGACACTAACATCTTTTAAAATAAACATAAAAATAATAATAATAATAATAAAAAACCCACACAAAGAAAAAGCCACCTAAAAAGTCAACTTGTTTTATTTGAGCAGAATAACAATAAATGACTTCATAGTGGAGTTCAGTGAGTCTTTTGGTGGTTAGACCATCACTCTCTCTGGACATATTCTGGATCCCTTCAGAATATTTTGTATTAAAAAAGAAATTCTAAACATTGCCTAGCATAGTTGTTTACACCCAGCCAGAAGGGTATTACTGGATATACTTTCCAAATGAGGATACCTAACAATAAGGAAATTTGGCCAAAGGGAATGTTTCACGGAGACTGAAGGGTAGCAGGGATTTGAAACAAAAGATGGTGAGAGCTAAAAATGCATCACAGAATAAATAGATAGAAGAAACTACCATGAAAGAGTAGTATTAGGTTCAACATATGATTTAGGTAAGACAGGGGAAACAAGGAGATCTGATAGTTTCCCAGCATTTTCTTCATTACACAGAGCTTCTGCACAGCTCTTGGTGTATGAGCATAGCACAAAAAAAAGCTGTCTATGTTGACTTCACAAATAAGTAAACTCAGATGGACCAAATCTGCTACTACACTCTCATTTACACGGGCCAGTGACATCCAGCTAACACATTTTGCAAGGCTAATAGGTAAGTATCCTGCTGAAAGACCAGAAGGTATGGAAGACAGCAATAGGAACAGAAATCTAGAAAACCATCAAAATAACACCAAGCACAGATTTAACCATATGAATATATAATCATACACAGTAAGGTGAATTTAGTGCTGCTTCAAACAGAACTGCAAATATTTTAATTCTTTGCTAACTGTTTCTAGCAAGGAACTGTACTCATGTAAACAAGACTGTTTAGTAGGCATTTATTCAGTTTAGCATGTGGTAAGCTATGGTTGTAAATGGCATTAAGCTATTAATGAGACATGTAACACAAATGTGAAAGTGGAAATACTTTTCTTCTTTGCTATTATTTTATTATAATGAAAATTTAATATTTTTAGAAATATATACTAAACTAGGAGGAGCTGTGGACTCTCTCGAGGGTAGAGAGGCCTTACAGAGAGATCTGGATAGACTACAGAGCTGGGCAATCACCAACTGTATGATATTTAACAAGAGCAAGTGCAGGATTTTCCACCTGGGACAGGGTAATCCTGGTTATACGTACAAATTGGGGAACAAGAGGCTGGTGAGCTGCCCTGCAGAAGGAGATCTGGGGGGCTGGGTTGATGGCAAGTTGACTATAAGTCAACAGTGTGCCCTGGCAGCCAAAAGAGCCAACTGTGTCCTGGAGTGCATCAAGCACAGCATCGCTAGCCCGTCGAGGGAGGTGATTGTCCCACTCTACACTGCACTGGTCTGGCCCCACCTCGAGTACTGTGGGCAGTTGTGGGCATCTCAATATAAGAAGGACATCAAACTATTAGAGTGTGTCCAGAGGAGGGTGACCACGACAGTGAGAAGCCTCAAGAGCAAGGCTTACAAATAGCAGCTAAGGTCACTTGGTTTGTTCACCTTGGAGAAGAGAAGGCTGAGGGGTGACCTCATTGCAGCCTACAGCTTCCTCATGGGAGGGCAGCAGAGGGGGAAGTGCTGATCTCCTCTCTCTGGTGATCAGCAACAGGACACAAGGAAATGGAATGAAGCTGCATCAGGGGAAGTCAGACTGGACAATAGGAAAAGGTTCTTCACTGAGTGGGTTGTTAGTCACTGTAACAGGTTCCCCAGGGAAGTGGTCATGGCACCAAACCTGTCAGAGTTCAAGGAGCATCTGGACAATGCTTTTAGTCATACGGTTTAGTTTTACGTAGTGCTGTGAGCAGCAGGGAGTTAGACCTTGTGATCCTTATGGGCCCTTTACAACTTGAGATATTCTATGATTCTATATTGGGTGGACTCAACAGTCCCATTGCCTATTCTTTATTTATTTTGTTAATTTTGTGGTAGTATCTGTATAGAACTTTACTCCACTGCCTGAAAAAAAGCCCATTATCTTCATAATAGACTGGCAGGAATATGCTCAGTGATAAAGCTTTAAGTTACTGTATTTACCTCATGACTGCAGGGCTCCTCCAGGCAACAGTGCATAAGCAGTGCAGAATAAAATTCAGATGACATCAACAGAACCCCATGTGCACCAAAAAAAGCCTGTTCTCTGCTGTCCTATTTCTGTCAAGCATTGCAGAGCTAATGGGAAGGCACTCACTTGATCTATTTGCTTTTCCTAGTGATTGATTTAAACTCCCCAGCTTTTGTAGGGGTATAAAACACATTTCATCAGTCCAGCCAGGCACATTATATAATTTAAGCTTGATATTTTTGAGAGTGTATTTACCATGATCTAAATCACCAGAATAATTCTCAGTGCTCAGCCCTGTAACATTACCCACAACAGGCACACATATCCTTTGCATCTTTTGTTTCAGAACAAATACACATTCTGCGTGTGAATCAAATAGGACAATTTTATAGGATGCATTAGTAATGAGGCCTCATTTTGCTCTTCTATATGTTGATTTTGCTCAGAATTCAATGACAGTTACACTTGATTTACGTCACCATATAAGAGAAGCATTTGACCCTGTGCTCCTGTAGCTCCTGACCAGGTTGTCGCACAAAATATGTTAATTGAAAACTACTTCAGTCACAAATACTTTGTAAAATATCTGCACAAGATTTATAAGCAACTCTGCTCCCATGCACTCCTAGTAATCTATAGTAATACTACTTTTACAGAGCCAGATAGTGCATTTTTATTCCCATTAGTAGGCACTTAGTCATGCATTCAGGAGTATTCCTGTGATTAACAACTCACCAGTAGAATGGAGGGGTCGATATTCTCAGCCTTTCCTCAAAACACATGTAAGAAAGACATACACAATTTCTATAATGAAGTAGATGCTACCAGCAAGATGCTTTTTGGATGTCTCAGAGCTTTGAAATAACCCATATAGCAAAAAGCCCCCAAACAAACAACAACAAAAAAACCCCAAGCTACACAAAACAAAACAGGGAGTACTATCAAGTTTGTTCAGGAGTGCTCGGACTTAAACATGAGGGAGGAAAGCAATATGTGGAGGTGAAACTGTATTTACCAGTGGGAGGAAATCCTTAAGGGAGAAGGATCATCTTTTCTGATACAATAAATGAAGTCTGTGGTCTTATCCTCTGAACATATGTGCATCTGATTTTCATATAATCAAATAAAAAAATGCTTTACGTAAGTGAAGAAATATTATTTTGCTGTGACACTGCCTGCTTATTGCCATGGTAAGTGGCAATCCTGTCTTTTTTTCAGTTCACACTGTTACGAGTCATTCACTGTTTCATCACACTGCTGTATTTGAAAAGCATACTGTCAACATCAATCCTGCTTCTGTTTAAAAAAGAAGGGGGGGGGGTATAGCAATGAGAATGCACAAGGAGAAGCATCTGAGTACATAGATTTTCTATCTTCCTCTTTGTTTGACTTCTCTGCTTAGGCTGCTAGGCTTTCTAGGTCAGTGACTGCATCTTCTTTGTGCTTGTATATTCCTAGCACAATTCAATTTCCATCTTGGCTGGAGATTATAAGCTGTGTTGTTGCACAAATTAAAAATAAAATACTATCTCATTATCTGAAAATGCCAAGTTTTTCATTTGGCAGTGTTCTTTAGTTTCCTAACAGTGACCCATAAAATGTATCCTATTAATATTGTTTAGTGGAATGAAATAAGGTAGCGGTAGATATCTATATCTATATCTATATCTATCTATATCTATCTATATATCTATAATAAAGACAAAATATTTTTGTCTTCACTTGTAAGATCATTCCATTTGGTATTTAAAATAAAGGTAATTTTTCACCATCCACTGGTTCAAAATTTATTTAAGGTATTTTTTATTGCTTACACATAGTTTCTCTTATAATTTCATGCGCATAGTCTATGCTAATTTAAAACAAAAATTGTATATGTGGATGCAAACCCAAGAACTCTCTTAATCTGATTTGACTTAAATATACATTTAGCATTGTGTGAAGTTAATCTTATTTCATTTACTCTGAAAAAGTTGAAACTTCATAGTAGATATTGTTTTATTTCAGTAGCATGTGATGTATGCGCATACATCCCATTTATACATGTGATGTATGTGCATACATCCCATTTATAAGCTAGAAACACATGTGACTGTTTGTAGCTTTAAAGCAACATGAATTATTTGAAGCTCAGCTATAACAACAGGAATGATTGCACATACCCTAAGGGCCACTGGATGATAATAAAAGGACATGCATTCATAAAGTCAAACAAGAAAGATGGACTTGTGTTAACTCATTAGATGACAGGCTTTACATAGGTTTAAACCATTATTATGATAACTAATTTGGCTCCTTTCCTAAAAGTGTCTAGACACTCACAAAAAAAATTTAAAGGATTTTTTTACTTTGGTGGGATGAGACTGGATAAAATTTATGTTAGTAAAAAGCTGCATTGTCCTGTGCTTTCTTTTGTTTCTAGGACAATAGAAAAGTGCATTTGTAACTTAATGCTGAGAGTAATTAGCTTGTGTTAAAGTATTGATTTTACATTAAGCAAGATAAACATTAAAATATTGATAATGGAATGTATTTCTTATTAAGACTGTCACTTTAGAGATGAAAAGACACTGTATTCTAGACAACCTTCTCTGTAGTTTCAATATGTAAATTATTTACTATTACTAAGAGGCAGAACTGCTTAGTCAGGGCCAGAGAACTTTCAGCATCCTAGTGCTAAATGTCCAGGTCAAAATGCTTGTTTGGATTAAAGAAGGTAAGGACCCAAGTAAATGTATGAATCACTTCAAATCATACTTCCTTATTTTAACAGAAAATCAGTCATGAGGAAAATTGTGTAGGCATTTTCATGAGGCACAACATAACCTTCCACTACACTTTGTGAACTTGCTGCCACTGTGGTGACCACAACTAGAGTTTTCTTCCTGGCCTCCTTCTAATTCTCTTTGGAGATGCAGCAAAATCTGAGATACTGTTGATCTAATAAAGTAGGTTAACCAACTCCCTCTAGTTTTAAGGTAATTTTTGTTCTCTTGACTAGGTGGAACTATACCTACTAAGTGTGATGAGGAAGAAAGGCATTCATTGTGTTATCTGTGTGTTTGTTTTTTTCCATAAAAGCACCCACACATTTGTGTAAGCAGGATTAATTTTACTGATCTTCTTGAAATATACAATGGTTGGTTTCTCATCTATTATTTTACAGAAGACTAGGCTTTGCTGTGTGAGTAACAAATAATCATCCTTGGCAATGGAGTTAAACCAGCATTTCTATGTGACACTGGTATTGATACTGCTTATTTAGGTCACTGATATAGGAAAGTTGTCACCTCAGAGATGAAGGTAAATATATATATACTTAGAAAACTTTTAGGTGCAATGGGCAGTTTCAAGTGCAGGTGGGACCTTCAGTAGACAGAGCTTTGCAGTACATTTGCTTGTACCTTTTCCTGAAAATGAGCACTCCAAAATCACAGAAATGGCTTTCAGACCTTGAAGATACGTATTATTAGGACAAAAGCAAGAACAGGATAACCTTTCAAACAAAGAAGATAAGATTTACTAGATGACATACATGAAAATAAAAAAAGAGATGATAAAAGTCTGCCCTTGCCAGATCTGTCTGGGGTTGGTCTTTCTCTCTAGTGATGCTTTCCAGTCAAACAACTTCTGGCATCTTCATGGCTTGAAGCAAAATCATCCGGAAAACCTCCTTCTTCTGCCACCCTGGGTACATAGTTTGTTTCACTGTCTTTATTAATGCCTGAAGCTCTTTCCCACTTTCCATTTCTTCCCCTTTGCCTGCCTTACTCTCCTACCTGAAAAGATGGAGTCTTTGCTTCCTGGCAGAAATTTCCACCTAACTCAGTGAGCAGCAGTTAATGCTAGGGCAAAAGACTTTCCTTTTCCCAAACACATCATGTAGTCTGCAGACAGTAAAATGCAAGCAGATGTCATATGCAGTTTCTGTCACTGTTGCAAGAATTCACTTGGTGTCAATCTTGGGACCAATGCTGGCACCTAGGCAGGAGCCCAGTTTCCATACCTGCTCAGTAAATACAGGCACTGCTGGAGGGAGACTTAAAGACAATAAAACATTTTTTTTGTGTGTGTGGTCTGAGTCCCTGTGCCCTTTCCACTGAGTCTGGTGGAAGGTATCAGGTACAGGAAGCCCTGTGAAGGGCCCCCCTTAGTTGAACTGAGATATGTTTCTTGTAGGATTCTGAGGAACTTAAAAACCACTAAAGGAGTTGAAAGATAGTTATAAAATCACTTATATAAAAGAAATTACTATTAAAAAAATTGTTCCACTAACATGCAGAAGCAGAGGAGCTGCAGTAGAAACTTCAGTTGGTATTTGTCATGCCGAGTAAGCAGAATCATGGCCCTCTTTAGCAGGTTACTTTAGGCTCTGCCCCCTCAGAAATTACAGCAGCATTGTACCTTAGGTGCAATGCTTCTAGGTGTGGTGAGAAAGCATAAACACTTTTTCCACGCAGTTCAGCTCATACCATCTGTCTCCCTTGAAAAGGCATCTTCTGACAAAAAGGATGACTTTTAGACCAGGGGGATTGTAGAAAATATCATTGCCCTAGATTCTATTTAAAAATGAGATTGGGCTTGTTTGAACCCACACCCACAACCTCTTTACAGAAACAGGTACAAATATACTGTCATTCTCAAAATAAAAATTAAAAAAATAAAATAAAATAAGTTACTTCCCGTCTTGCTTCACTGTGTCCCACACAGATTTTATCTCTAAAATGGGACAAGAAAAAAGAAAGAAGAAACAAATATTTCTATACAAAACCAGAGATACTATGACCTGAGAACACACACTTTTACAGAGCATACCATATTTCCTGCTCATTCTCTTTCTCCTCCATTTCACCTCTCTGGTGCAGTGTTCAAACACAGCTATTCTGAAACTGAAATAACCATTAAAGACTTTTCATTCTGGGCTACCCTGTGAATGCTTCACAAAGCATTTTTAAAAAATGAATTTATTCTATCCTTGTGAGATACAACAGTATGGATGAACAGTTGTAAGACTGAAATCAGTGAAAAAAACTAAGATTATAACAAAAGAGTTTAATTTCTAATCTTAGATTCTGGTAGTTACATATTAGCTCTTCTTCCTGCTCTGAACTGTACTAAAACCACACATCCTCTTATTATGAACTGAAATAAAAATGTCATATTTAACAAGTATTAAAGTATTGGGGCACACAATGCTTCCTTCTTTTTCACAGAATCCTGAATTTTCTGAATGATGCCTAAAGATGTGTCTTTACAGAAACAAAGAAAGAAGTGGGAAATAAAAAAAAGTGCAGCATCGGTAAGAAGGTCAAAAAAAAAAAAAAAGTGGATGAAATATAAATGCACACACACAGATATATATATTTAGCAAACATGAATAGTCTCTAAAGGTATAATTAGTGGAGAAGGAGACAGGAATTTTACACTAGGCAAGAAATAGGTCAATTCAGCTGAGGTTCCCTACTGTACTGACAGCTGGCTGAGTCTTTATATATGTTAGATATATAGGTACCAGTGATTTATTGGTCTTTCTTTCTCTAGCGCCTATTGTATGACAGTGCAGGAGAAGAAACTTTATAATGACCCCCAAATTGGAATTTTTGCTTGTTTATTTGGTTGGTGTTTGTTTGGTTTTTGTTTTATGTGAGGTAGGGTAGACATTTGGGAAATCAGTGTAATCCTAAAATAACTTATTCCAAATGAAAAGCAAGAGGAAACTTTGCTAGTTAGCTTCAAATACACTAAAAGCATGACTGTCAAGAAGAAAACTATAATGGAAAATTGACATTACCTGATGGTTTATGTCAGGTCAAAAAAATGAATTAAATATGTTCTTCATTTGCAAGTATACTCTTTTTATATAACAAATAATTCCATAGTTTGAAAAGATCAGAAAATATTAAAGATTAGTGAGGTCCACTTAGCAAATCAAATTTAATCTTACCTACACCTTCAAATAAGTACTTTTCAATATTCTGTCATAATATGTTCTCTCATAAAATAGTTGTGACCTGCATTTCTTCATTTCTGTATCTATTCTGTGTCTATGCATTGTTTTCAATTACTGCTGTTCATTTACAGTGTGATGAGATTTGTATAAAGGATTGGCTGATCTTCATACTTGTTTGCCATTGCCCCTATTTCAAAATTGACTGATAACTCAATCTGCACATATTCAAGATCTTTTGCTATGGCTCTGGTGAAAACACATTATACAGAATTAGAACAGGAATAGAAGAGGTTTTGAATCTGCTTGGTGATGGTTTATTTTCAGCTAGCTTTTCAAATTCACAAATTAAAATCTTTTATTCAGCTTAATCTAACACCTTGATTTTGTCTACTACAAGCATTTTGAAGAACAACATTGGATGAAAGAAGTTAAGTATTTTTTGAACAGTCTGAGAGCATTTTGCCTATAGGTGACTCTGTAAGTCAGAGTTGTAATCTTAACAAATGTTAAAAAGTTTATTAGAGGAGAGCTATTAGCCATAAAAAAATCTTTTATGAGGTGAAGTCTGCTAAATCCCAGCACTGCCTCCATATGGATGTGTCTGCAATGGTGAAGCAGGTGTTTATTTTCCATTTAATGGTCCATTATAATTCAGGGTTAAGCTGTCTATCAGACAGACAGTCTTATGAGCATGGAGCGAGACAGAAACCCATCAAGAAGGACTTTCATTATCAAGCACTCAGTTGGACATGATGGAAGTTTAGGGCTTTGGTGCCAGGTCCCAAAACTGGGACATTCCTCTAGGGTAGGGGCTGATATGAACTACACAAACCTTCCAGGGATCAACCTCAAAAATTTCTGTCCTGTCTTTTCCCCATCCCCATGCCAGATGCAGAGGTTTGCTAGACAATGGAAACTGTGCCACTCACTCTGACTGACTGATTACTTTTTTTGCATTGGCTCAAAAAGAAGTTCAACACTTGCTTCTGAAGGACCAGGTAGCCACCACTTTTCCTTTCCTTGTACCCTGCAATTTCACAATCATAAAATTAAATTTGTTAATTTAATCATACCACATCTGAGCCCTTGCTGATTGCTATTCACTATAGGATTATTTCTTAATTATGTCTACCATGTACAGTTTCCATCTTGAAATAGCTTTTCAGGGTTTGGCCCAAAAGAATGCTAAGAAATAAATAAAAAGTATCCTCGTGATCTCATCTGCTATAACAGTTTTGTGCCATTTCACTCAGCTTCCCACACAGAGCTCTGTGCTGTCCTAAATGTACTAAGTCATTCTTGGGTTAGTTTCTTCTCTTCTCACAGCTAAATGGCCCCTATGGCTGATTCCTTTCTTGTTCTATTTTCTCTTTAGTGTTCTCAGTCAGGCATTTGTGCTGATTATGACCTTCTGGATTTTTAAAATTAAAAATCACATACATTTTTTTTTCTCCAGGATTTTCAATATTTTCTCCCTCACGCTAATTTTCCCACCCATTTCCATTTTTACAAGTAGCACTATATTCCTCTTCTTGCAATGACTGAAGTTATCATTGCAATATGTAATCACCACACATGTAGTTAAAGACACTTTTTACCTTTATTATTTGTTATGAATTTTGAACACCATTTTCACTCCTTTAAAGTCATTGTATGGATTGAAATACTCAAATACGTACTGTGATTTTATAATATATTTCCTTGAAGACTCATCATTCTTTATACACATTGATTGACTATGGGTCAGTAAGCTATATTAGATTCTTCCTAGAGAGGACTCTGGCATATGACATCTTTGATAGGTAATTGATTTAAGTGTCAAACACCGAATTTTTATCAGCAATTACAATGATGACACCCATTATTTTTCTGGCTGTAACAATATGGTGTGCAATTTTGCATGCTATGTCATACTCACCCACAGTAACTGGAAGTGACAACTTGTCTGGCCTCAAAGAGATTGTTTCATCTGCCAATGAAGTAAAAAATAACAGCAACAAATCAGGTAACAAACCACAAATGGATTCTTTTTTTCCCAATTAGATAGACTGAAGAGAGGGGTAGTACCCACCTATTAACTGTAGTAATCACACTAATTAAAAACCTGTTGCATTTAGATAAGAACAATGCTTATAATACATTACTCTAAAAGAACGGAGTGGATTCTTCTCCACATAAACTGTAATTATTTTTAATCCTCTCAAGTATACAGCAAGTGACAGTATTGAGAAACAAACAAACAAACAAACAAATAAAAACCCCACATTTATAACATACACATGATAAATGGTGAGGACCTACAGGAAATACAAGTAACAGCTTGGAAATAAAATGCTAAAACATGAATTTGTGTAACACTTCAGTAGGTACAGGAATAAGGTGAAAGACACTCTATTTTCCTGTATTATGCAAATAATATCTTATATTTTGAATCATACTTCAGTTTAAAGCACCCAAAGTCCATTACAAATGTACACAGAAGATCACTTAATCAGTTACTAAAGCAAAGCAATTTCTGGCAAGAAGTGTGAGAAGAACTGCTTATTTGATAAAATGGAATGCTTTATTGCACCTAATGGTAGTAGGTAAAGTGCATTCATTTGACAATGAAGAAAATAGAGTAAAGCTGACTTTAGGATATTCAGCAATGTATAAAATTGTACAGACTTTTTTGGCTTCAAATGTCTTTACTTCTATTTATAAATCAAGTTTATTTGCACACCTACTGATGTATAGGGATATTAAAGTACATTAGAACTATCAGAAATTAATACTGTGCCTACTGTGCCTTACTCAAGGTTTATTTGATAGTATTAGGTATTCAGACTTCCAAGTTATACTGTCATGTACTCTCTGGTGACATGTGGCCTCATCAGTGCTGAGTACAGGGGGACAATCACTTCCCTGCTCCTGCTGGCCACACTTTTTCTGATACAGGCTGGGATGCCGTTGGCCTTCTTGGCCACCTGGGCACACTGCCGGCTCGTATTCAGCCGGCTGCCAATCAACACCCCCAGGTCTTTTTCCACCAGATAGCTTTCCAACCACTCTTCCCCAAGCCTGTAGCGTTTCATGGGGTTGTTGTGACCCAAGTGCAGGTCCCGGCACTTGGCCTTGTTGAACCTCACACAGTTGGCCTTGGCCCATCAATCCAGCCTGTTCAGATCCCTCTGCAGAGCCATGAAGTGTTTAGTCAAGTGTTTGTGGTTTATGTACCTAATGAAGAGATCTGGTCTTATTATTAAAAACATTCATGGCTTCTCTGCATGAAGATGACAATTTATCACAAACAACACATTAATCCTAGTGCTAGAAGATGGCTGAATCAGAGGTAACCATTCCACAACTAGCACCATCCATTACAAGCTACTGTGACTTACTAGGACTTTCTACTGTGACCTCTCTTCAGGTAACTAAAACAAACCAACCTTGCTTAATGACTGGAGTTTAGAAGGTCTGAGGTCTTTGTGACAGCATTTCTTGTAAATTATATGCATTATTGCCAGAGGTACATAATTCCATTCTCCATGTTCCAGTCCACTACAGTCAAACTTTGGTCTGATTTCTATTTTCTGATAGTTGCCAAGGATCTGTGAAAAAATGCACTGTGTGATTGCACACGTGTGTTTGTGCATGACTGTGCACATGGTCACTTCTGAGGTATACAGGTGCTATGTAAAAGGCGCAACTGCACTAAATTAGTCAGAAAAGTTAAGTATATGCAGTTCAAAATTTTCAGAACAGCACACCTCAAGTGATATATTTCAAAAGCAAATACCTTATTGTTCATGCAACTGGGAACCCCCACTTCCAAAACAAAACCCCAAGAAATCCCTCAAACTGATATTTTTTTTATATGATCAGGTGACTATCATCTCATCAAATGACTGCTTTTCTACAGGGTTTTTGCTTTTATATTGAAGCAAGCTAGAACAAGATTTTAGACAAGCTTTAGCAAGGGCTATGAATCTAGCTGACAGCTGAGGAGCACACAAAAGCATAAAGTACTTAGATACTACAGAGGATACATAGGCTAGTCATATTTCCATAACAAAAATATGCGTCCTATAAACTATTCCTTAAGAGTTCTAGAGTTATACAGATGGCAGACAAAAAGTACCATCAAACAAGTATAAGGTAATTGGTGGTGTCCACATAGTGTGGATTATTAGCTTCTGGAAACAGAATGCAAGGAAAGAACATTTCTGGTTGCTTTTTTCAAAATTCATGCTCCGGTTAACAGGCAGGAAATAAACAGGTCTTTGTAATAATGCCATAGTGTTTTGCCATACTGCTAGCTTTGGAGGTACAAGCTTTATTAAGATACTATAGCATCCTTTCCTAAGGATGGACTTTCCATGCTCAACAGAGGCAAACAGTGGCATTTCTGTTTATGTGGTTTCCTTTGGTCTTCATTTAGAACATCACAGGATTCTGTTTGGGGTTGTTTTTTGTTTGTTTGTTTGTTTGTTTGTTTTGTTTTGGGTTTTTGTTTGTTGGTTGGTTGGTTGGTTGGTTGGTTGGGTTTTTTTTCCAGAAAAAAAGAAAACAAATATGAGAACAAGATATTCCAGGATAACTCAGTTTCAGGAGACAATGGCATACCTTTTTTTATTGAGGCTCCAGCAACAAAGTTCCTCTGCACTGGTTAAATTCAGGTCTGTGGGATTTTTAGCCACTGCAAAGGCCATCTCAAATCTGAACTGAGTTACAGAAAGATGTGGTCAGAGTGTCAAATACCAAGTAGTAAATCCTTAGATGCCTCAGATTACAAATGAAATATATTACAAAGCCTTGTCTCCTCCATTTGCTGTGAGCGGCCCAAGAGGGTTTGAACATTATAAAATATGTAGTATGGCATAGAAAAAATAATAATTAAATTTAACAGTGATTGGGTCCAGAGAAAGAAGACAATAATGTGAAGAAGTTTTCTGATTATAAAGCTTTTTATAATTTCCAGAGGTGAGTCTCTGCAGTCACCATCTCAAAGAAAAGTCAATGGATGAGCAGCAAAGCATTAGCAATCTCTTCCCTCCCCACCCCCCCTTATACTAGTGAGTTATTTGGCAGAGATCTGCCTTCTGACAGTTCAAAATGCCCTCCTCAATTATTTTCCAGCTCTTTTTCTTATTTTCTGACCTATTGGCATTACTTTCAGGTTTCCTTACAAATTAAATTTAACTTGATATGCCTAAGGTCTGTTTTTTATTTATACTGTGATCCATTTACTCTTTTTGGAAATGCTGAGGAGTTTTAGAAAGGTATAAAAATTGCAAAAAAACAATGTAAATTTTTTTTCCCAATTTTTAGATAAGATTTTCACATATGGTTTAATACCTGTTTCTTTTGAGGGGTTTCTTCTTAAACTGGAAGGACAGGAGAAAACAAAGACTGTAATTTATCATTCACTGTTACATACTTCAAATTCTACAAGAGGTCATCTCACACTGCACTGCACTGCACTGGGATCTTTGATATGGCATACTGCTTCTGAACCTCAGCTAATCCATCACCTGGTGGCAGGCTGCACACAGCATTAAAAGAGAACTTCATCTGTCAGATTCAGATAGGAATCTATATCTATATCTATTTGTTCATTTTATGAAGCTTTAGAAACAGGTATAAGCAACTACTACAAGATATCACTGTAAGGACCAATGTTATTTGTCAGTGTACTATAGGGGATACCAATCCCAACTGACCACATCATTAGGTGGTACTGAACTGTTTCAGCACTTACACAATGGTATGTCAAAATATGGTCTCACCTGCTACGCAAAGTGTATCCATGCCTTTTTTCTCTGTACTGAGAACATCTGAATTCAGTGCTAGTGCCACAGAGAGCCCTATGGAATTAATGAGGCCAGATAGCTTGACCATTGCTGTCAAGATCTATGAAAGTTCTGAATATGAAAAATTAAGATCCTTTATCTTTTTCATTAAAGCCAGTTAAATACATGATAGGAAAGCATTATTCATCACACTGATCTTCTAAATCGTTAGCTTAAACAGTTCACAAGAGCTAAAAAGCTGAGCTGTCATACAATGCTTGGAGAGATCAGAGATCTTCTGCAGTGGTATCAGTTCCCATCTTTAGTGGCCAAAAACCACATGCACTAAAAGTGGTGAGTTTGGTATGATATTTCATCTCTTTGGAGGAAAAACCTTATAAGAACTCAGGGTGAAATCTGCATTATTCTGGATTCATTCCTAACCTCCAAATCTGATTTGCTTTCTAACTCATTGATCTTTATCCTTCCTGTGGTAGTGAAACAAAATAAGAAGAAAAATTGTCTGTATCAGAGGATTTTCATGCTTGTTTCCGTAGATAAGCAGCAGCTTACATCTGTTAGTTTCTTCATATTATATTTCATACAATATTATAGATGAAATGTCAAATCATTTTGAACCCATCTCAATGAAAACAAAAGAAGTAAATTTCATACAAGATTGATCATTGTTCTCATTTCCTAGAAGACTTCTGATCCTTTAAACATTCAAATATATCTTAATTTTGTTTTTATACCTGGTCTAAATGCCAGGTTTTAAATATAATGAAATTTAAATGTTTGAATATCATGAATTTTAACAGGGTATTTAAATGATTTAAATACTGTGAAAAAAAGAAACAGAAGAGACTCTCCTTAATTAGTGTATTCCAAACTTTTCCTCTGTGGGCCAGGACTGATTAGTGGTAAAAGACTTCCTGTAACTCAAAGTTCTCCATCTCCTTCTTCAGTATGGCTATGTTTTCTGTATGAGCTAAAGGAAAAATGTTTCTGAACACAGTATTTGGACACTGGATTACTGATCAGTACAGTCTGGAGTGTGTATTTAGGCAGGACTTTCGATTTACAGTACTTCCTTTTGATTGCAGGGGCCTACTAGTCGGAATTATGTAAAACCTATCAGAAACCAAAACCAGCTTGCCAACTGATTTTAGTGTGGAAGATTAGGCTCTTAGATTCTGCTTTTTACACATATAAATCTGATTTTGGTAGAAAAGGCACTTTTATAGGCAAGTTCTTAGATAAAGACTTTGATTCCTCATTCAGAACATTCTGAAAAGGATAAAACACAAAACACATTTCTGTTAAAGCTTAAGACTCAAAGGTCTCAAAAGTGTATATAAATCGAAGCATTATTTTGCATATTTGAGGACTACACCTAATATAATTTACATATTTTGCCTTTTTTTTTTTAATTATCGCATTCTTTTCATGTTTTTCTCTGAGACTTTTACCACAGCAGAGTTTGTATGTTAAAATTATGAAATTTTTAACTTCAGCTTCATGAGAACTTAGGTATTTTAAAAACTTACTTTGAAAATGTTGACTAACACCATTGTGTGGTCATTCTCTCCTTGATATGCTAGGAAACAAGTAACTTTCCTAGATAATGCATGTAACTTAACATCTTTGTGATGATGCTGGAATTACAGCTGCTAACCGAAGGACATTGACAAGCATGTAATGTGACATTAAATATAATCATGAAAGTTATCAAGGGGAAGAAAAGCTTGATGTATTTGAAATTTCTAGTAGCTAACATTCAAGCAAATTGTGAAGTATGTAGCTGAAGTGGGGAAGAAATTGTCACAAAGTACAATAATTTTGCAAGTCTATGCATATACAAGGATATTAGCATAGATGATTGTACTATATAGAGGAGACACTCTGACACTGAAGAATCAGTTAGTCAAAGAGTAGTAGGATGGCCTTCTTTCCTAAAAATAGTAGAACGGCTGAGTGTCAGTCCATGACATGATAGATTTCATAGACTACTTATTTCTTGGAAAAAACAATGGAGGAAAATATTCAGAGGTCTACTCTGCACCCCAAAACAACTCTATCTGAACCCTGCCTGTAAATTGTTTACCTGTATTATATATTGCACTATGTAACTGTTGAATAATTTTTAGTGCTAATCTTGTTTGGCAGTAGAGTCGACCTTTTCTCTACCAAGTGATTGTGTTTGGACACCTTTCATTATGTGTAGAAACTCTGAAGTCAGTGTGTACCAGGAGTACACTTTTTTTTTTTTTTTTTAATTGCTAGCAAGGTCTAATTTACTATGGGATTAAGCCTTAGAAAGTTTACAACTCCTCATGCAGGCGTTCAGTGACATGACCTGCTGGTCAGAGATTTACAAGTGAACTGGAGAAGTTATGACCTCTTGATGACAAAATGAGCTTTATCCTTACCTTGCTGTGCTTCTACCTTCCAGCTTTGCATTTTTCTGGGCTTTTTTGCCTTTTCATGTCAGTATTTTTCTCTTTAGTCTTGGAGGTAATGCTTACAGCTCACTCAACAGTTCCTGTCCTTTGTTTCTTCCTTTCTGGTGTTGCACGGTCTTAATGATGACACTCACCCAAAGCTCACCAAAATTCTCTTAAAGTAAAGCTGAACTGAGGTGCTATGGCATGGCTGTGCTTTGCAAAACTAGCTTTTAGGCCCTTGCACCTGAACCCTGTGGTCATGGACTCTAAGGAAAATCAAATGTGGGAAAGCAATCAAATATATAAGATGGCTGCTGTCAGCTAGACTTTCAGGGATGTATACTAGACAGAGCAAAGGGAATGTAACCCTCCCTGCAGATCTTCATCCCCAGCCCTTAGGCTGTCCCCTCTGCTCTCACCTTTTAATAATTAGCAACCCAGGCCACAGTTCTGTCTCCAAAACCTCCTGCTTCAGACTTAATCTGCTCCTTATAGTATTTCCAGATGAGAATTGCTGAAGTTGTTACATTGATTATTGAATTGCATGGTAGCACTACCTTACTTCATCTCATTACTCATATGAATGATGGCTTATGTCCAGGAGAAGAGTCAGGTAGTATATGTCCCCAGTTTCATTGCTACATACACACTTCTCTTTTCTTTGCAGTTCACTGCTTAGGCCAAAGACCTTTCAGTGTTTGGATATTTAAATATACTTTAAGGTCCTTCTATGCCAGCTCAGCTGGCCTTTACATTGCTGTAGGATTTGGTTCATGAACAGCAATAGAGATAACTCCTGGCCTCTATCCTCCTGGTTTTAAATAATTCACATATATAGTCTTTTACCCTTTCTTGATTTACATGCTGGCAGTATGCCTACTAGTTCTAAAGAGTCTGTATACTGATTTTGTAAGGTTTTGGATCTTACTGTTTATCACAGGACATCATTGATATCACAAAATAGAATGGATTGGATTTAATCCACAATTAACTTCTGAAGAAAGAAGATAGTCACAAGCAGCTTTTCAGGCAGAGGCACACAGTATTTTCTGCTGCTAATTTTGATGTTAACACCTCAGGGAAGCATAAAGTTCTGGTTTTATAACCATGAATTATGTGCTGAAAGTTTTCAGAGAATCTTATTTTACCCAAATGTTATATTTGATTTGATTAAAGCATTGCTAAAAAAACTTGAGGAGCATATTGTCTCCCTCCTGCTGCTGCCCCCTGTTCCCCCCCAAAAAAAACCCCAACCTCCTCCAAATCCCCAAAACCTCAGCAAAAAACTCATGGGCTTAAAATAGTTGGTTGTTCTGAAAACAAATGTGTTGATTTGTTTTGTTCTTCTTTTTAGCATCAGAGGTGGTGTGTGCTATTTCTAAATAAATGGTGCCATAAGACAAGCATATGTTGTTCTGTAGCATACACTGCAGGTGCTGCAGTACAGGCTTGCATAATGTGCCACCTGAAACTCAGAGAAGCAATTTTCTTTAAAAGGCCAGATTGTGGAGCCCTAGCTCATGCTGATAAGCACTTACTGACGCAAGCAGTTCCATTAAAGTCCCTCCTTTCAAGCAAGTGCTAACTTACATGAGTAAGTTTTATAGGCCAGCTCTTAGCTGCCAGTGTATTTTGGCATTAACGATCACATACTGACTCATACATTTTTAGATCCTCTATACATATAAAAATATGTAGAATATGGAAGGTATTGGCAAGTATTTAGGATTTAAAATCTGTTTCACATTACACAATTCATTAGATTAAATCTTCTTAGTGTTAAATCCAATAGGCGTCTGCTGCAAGTGTAGACTTATAATAATGTTGAACTGTATTGATGTATAGGTCAGTAAGTATTTGTTTAGGTAGATGCTAGGACAGAAGACTTACCTAGACTTGCCATATATCAAGGAGAGTAGAGTCCAAGGCAGATGGTAACAGTATCTAACAGGGAAGGTAGGTACGAAACTGATTGTTGTTTTCTGGCCCAGACATGTAATACAGGTTTGTATTATAAAATAGTATACTTCTCCATTTATAGAATATGGAATTCTGCTGTGCAGCCTGTGATAAACTGTTTTAATCTCTACTGAAATGATTTCTTTTTACCTCTTCACAAGCCTGCTGCTTTCAGAATCTGAGTTCCTTGGGATAGAAGCCATTGCAAATTTATTTGGTGTAACATGCATTTTCTGCCTATACAACAAAAAGGACATTCTAAAAATACTATTGGGGTACTTGGTTTTGTAAATCTTCTCACACCAGCTATGTGGACAATTGTGGAGGAAACTAGTCCAGATTTAGACTGAATTAGTAATTTAGTTCTCAACTGCCTACATTTGAAAACTGTCTTTAAAAGGAACCATAGTTGTGAAAGCTGCTGCTACCAGTGTAAGGGGAATGCACAAAATCAGCATGGAATCATAATGATTGCAACCTCAAATACGGCAAACAGTTGTAGATTCAGTTGCTAGAGCTGTGGGTGACATAAGTATTCTAGAGGAAATACTGAAAAATTCTTCTAGACTTCTCTCATTGTGCTGCTGATGGAAGACTACACAGCATATGATCACTGGGAGAACTTAATACAAATTGTACTATAGTCCAACCCAATACAAACCAAACATTGTATGCATTACTGTAAGCAACATTGTATGGCTTCTTGTATGATAATTACAGGGCTGGTGTACTCAGACAGATTTTGACAATGGATGTACAAAAGCACAGGTTTTTTCATTGTCACATAAGGATTGAGTCATGTGGTCTAAAGTAAAATGTAAGGAGCTTTTGACATTTCAGTAGGATTTCTTTTAAAAGAGTCTTCTGTCTCAACTCTTGTCTCATATGATTGTGTCCACAGATGTGTAGAAAAAACCTTATGCACATGCATACACATTTGTATATATAAAACACAGCATCTGTGTATTATGTGCACTGTGTATATATACTGTATATAGACATATTTGCACATACGCATGCATATGCATATATACATACATATCTATAAATATACATACATATATATTATATATGGAAATTACAACACATAAGTGAACCCTGACTACGAATTGGGTTGAACCACAAGCAAACAGGCTAAAATTACTAACTGCGTGCTCATTGCCTAAGGCAACATTTTGTTGGTGCGTGATGTGATAAAAATAGACACATTCTATTCTAATTTTCCATTCTTAGTCTAAATTTTTTCTACAAAATAAATTAAGGGTGTCATCGTCAGTATCATCCCTGGTACTGCATTTTCTTCCTAGCAGATACACCATTATTTCTCTACTTTTTTGGCTTCACCTTTCTGCTTGCTAGGTAATATGACTTTAGGGACACTTTTCCATCTGAAGGATCATGTAGGTGATGCAATAACTAGATACCTAGTGGTATCAAATATGCTGTTCCCCATAGGCAGTCTGAATGTCTATGCTACAACTTTTTATTCATCCACTTTCTACTAAAATAGAAGTTAAGACAGTTCAAGTGAGAAAATGGAGCTTCTGCTGCTGTTCTAGCAATACATTCACAAAGGAAATCTAAGTATTTAAGAGTATATTCTTTCATTTGTTTCTATGATTCTTCATGAAAAAAGGGCTTTTTTTTTTTCATTTTCAGAATTTAAAAATTAAGATTTGGGGTCCATCAGTATTATTTTTCAGGAAAAAATGGATTTTTTTTCCCCTATATTATAAATTCAGGTAGCCTATGACACTCTTGAAAGAAAGCTTCTGCTGTAACTTAAATGTAGCACTGCTGTAGGTGTGTGTCACAGTGGGGTGTGGATCTTGACTCTGTGAGCATCTGGAGAGCATGACTCCTTCCATCTGTGACATATAGTCAAATCCCCTTTCCCTGAAAATCATGGCCCTTGAAACAGGTCAGTGCATACCCTTACCTTGTCCTAACACGACATTGGAATATGACAATCTCATTTGCATTTGTATCTGAAGCTTCTAAGTGCAACCACACTTTCTCGTTTACATACATCTGCAATGGCACTTGTGGGACTGAGGGCACTGTGAGGCTTGTGCTAGTCAAAGAGTTTGGCAGTCTAAGATCTGATGTAACTCTTGTTGAAAATAAATCTATCAGAAAATTCTTCATCTCCTGTAAACAAACGTAAACTCAAAACATTGGTCAGTCATATAATTTTTATATATATCCCAGATGTCATATTCTACCAATAGATTCTGCATGCCTATGGTTTTTGTTAGGACTTGCCAAATCTAGCAGATGGCTGGAGGTGAGTCTGAGTATGTATTTCCAGTAATCACACACAGAAACACACATAAACAATACCCTTATATGCACATAGACTGATCAGCACAGCCAGAAAACACAGCACTCTTGCAGACACACGCAAATAGCACTTACAGCCTCATCCTATTTCCCTCTCTGGCTGGTCAGGATGAGGGTCAGTTAGTGGGAATACATGCAGGTACGTATAAAGTACAAAGTGGATCTTTCCAGCAGCCCGGCTCAGACAGTCTGCCCTGTAGCTGCCCCTGGATCCCAGTCTCCCCAGCTGCTGGTTCCTGGGCATACATACACCAAGGACACAGACCCGCCCTTGCCGCCGGTATGCAGTCCCTTGAACAGACACATGCACACATATGCACAAATGTGAGCTTCTGGCAGGTGGACTTAGACACGCAGTCTGTCCAGTAACTTCCCCTGGATCCTCCCGTCTCTTTCTGATGCACACGCAGGCACATGCACCACCACCCCCCCTGCCGACCCAGCAGGTCTCTCAGTCAATTCCCATCCCCACAGTTCCTCCAGGACTAGGCTCGGACCCCTGGTTCCTTTGGGAGCCAACTGCTCCAGGTGCTTCACCCTCAGAAGCACCCACAGCCCAGTCCTGGGCCGCTCGCCCCGCTCTCCATCTGGTCGGGCTGCACATTCGCTAGTGATCTCACACCAGCACACGCACCCGCGCTGGCTCCAGTGGCTGCCACTATGGACACAGGGACCCTGACCCACGGTCCCCACCCACAGCCACCCCCTGCCCTTCCGCACACATATGGGTCAGGGCTTCTCGCCCGGGAAACGGAAATGGAGATCAGAGAGAAGGCAGGGTGGACCGCACCGATCAGGCACAGGGCATGGCCCCACGAGCACACCGGCCAGTCCCTGCTCACACCTCGCCGGCCCCTTGTATCCTCTTTCCCCTCTGTTTTCCCATGCTTGCTCCTCCTCAAACCACCCTGATCCCCACATCTCCTGCCTCTGGTTCCTCCCCTACACATCCCACAATAAGCCTCGTACCACCCCCTGCAACCCATGAAGTGTCCCACTCACCCAGGCAGTGGCCCCTCAGTTCATGATGAGACACACAAACTCACTGTGCTGGGTGACCCCCGGCCCCCAGGGTGGAAGCTCACTGGGACACTGTGGGGTAGTGGCCAGGTGGGCACTGGGTTTTCTGGCTGGGGTATCAACACCCTCATGCTGTCTTTGGGGTTCTTCATGGGGGTGGTGGTGTTATCTGGGTTCCCTGACCTGTCTTTTTTCCTTTGTGTTCTCTTTGTGTGCAAATAAGCTGTTTTATCACATAACCTAACAGTTTTACCATGATAAACCAGAAACATTCAATATATGTTGTGTCCCTGTGCAATAATATTTGATTTAAATGCAAAGTGCTTTGTGGTTCCCAGCTCAAAATTACATTTGCAGATAGTGTATTGGGAATTTTACAATAAGTCTGCATTGCATATGGCTTCACTTGGAATAACAGAGTATGCTTGTCATCTATATTGTAAAGATGTTTTGGAATTATGAATACATATGCTGCACCAAAATTAAGCCTAGCTTTAATTTGACTGTCTAGGAGTGTAATGGCCTGACTTCTGACATTTTTCATGTTTAAAAAATCTGCTGCAAGTAAAATATATCCAAATAATATTGAAAAGTAGGTTATGGTTTGAGGTCCACTGAAGTCAATGTACAAAAGGACCTCATCTGAGAATGATCACCATAGCTCAGTTAAGTTTCTGCTCTAGAATTATGATCTGCTGCTCTAAAGCTTCTCTGTTGCTACAATATTCTTCTGCAACAATAGCAAATTACACTAAAATAACACTTAGTTAATTCAAATGAACTTTACTTCCAAACACTCCTTGGTGGGTGGCTGAGATTTACTGACTTTGCAAAAGTCAGAAGCCCACATCAGATCCTCAAAGACACCCAGACCTCAGACGTTGGTGTGAGTTATTCCACCCCAGCAGCACCTCGAGGTTCTTCCTGGCTCCCCTGAGTGTCAGCTCCTAGCCTCATGCTAGCAGGAGTGAGAGAAGAGTGTCACATATTTCTCCTAAGATTATTTATGCTAATACATGGGTTATGGTTACTTCCCATCCCCCCAACACATATTTGCACATGCACATTCCCCACGGTCTTCTCACTTTCCTCCAACACTTAGTGAAGGAACAGCCTCACAGTGCTGTGGAGGATTGAGTGAGACATCAAAATTCAGATGTTGAGAAACCTGCTTTAGCCTCGTGTGTGTTGGTGTGTTTCTGTAATTGAAGTAAACAGAATCAGACCCTATGAACATAAACATTTTTTCTCTCCAAAAAAGTCAACACTTTGCCATGATTTATGCTTGTTGGAATTTAAGGTCCAATTTACATAACCTACTTAAGCATTCTGAGGCAACAGACATTCTTCATATGGGAGGGTTAACAGCTACGTAAGCCAAACAGGGGCTATTTGGAGGGAAATACTCTTGCTGAGCTAACTTCTCAATAGATCAGCTCATTGTCTAGATTTGGCACACCCCAGGTAGATCTAGAATCAGGTAGTTTACTTCCAGAAATATCTCTCAGCAGTTAACTTTTGGGGCTGTAATTATGCTTCACAGTAAAGAGTTTACTGTAATACATATATTTTTTTTTTCCTTTCTAATTGCATGATGAGGATACAGATTTCCAAAGATGAATGTTAAAATTAATTGTTGTAAACAAACAATCTGGACTGAGCTAGGCATCAAATGGACAGGAACTATAATATATTATTTCAGGAGTATCCTTCCATCTTTTTTATCTACAATGATTTAGAAGAAGTTTATGGTGCATGCTCTGCTTAGGTGGAAGCTAAAACATTTATCATGACAAGAAGACAAATTTGATAAAAACAGAAGTAACCAACAAATGGTTACACCTTCAGCTGGTTCTTCTATAGCCCATTGTGTTTCAATGCTGAAAAAAATGATAGATTTAACACAAACATTAGTTTTGGAGACAGCCATTATAGCTGCTTCTATTAACTGCACCTTCAGTCCAATCATGTCTTCCTTTCTTCAACACAATGTGCAAAGGAGGCAGTGTATTCATTTTTACTAATGAAACTGTTATAGTTGTTATAGTCATATGTTCCTGAGGAAATGCCTTTGTAATATTTGCATGTCGACTCATATATGTATATATACACTCATGCATACAAAGGGAGAGGTTGCTTCTGTGGCTAAAAGTGGTTGTGGCTGCTATAGACCTATTCTTGATTCCTTGGAGATGTGGAGGAAAGGCCTGACAGGAAAATAACATATCTGAGCTAGAAATTTTCAGATGTGCTGTAGTATAGCACCAAAGCTCTCAACAGCATAGCTACACTTATGCCAATGCATAAAATGCTGTGAAAATATGGTGTGAATTCCCAGTAAATGCTGCGAATGCCACTCAGGTATAGTTAAGAATTTGTATGGAAATCTGGTGTTAATAACTTTTTGTATTAAGCATTTATAAGCCACCCTGTTATCAGATCAAAGGCCATTCATTAAGACACACTCTTAGTTGAAGTTTTTTCACATTATAATTGAAGTTTTCATGCCTTCAGAAAAATACAAGGCAGTATCCATTGGTTCTGCTTTATTGTGGCAGTGGAATCAACTAATGAGGAGAAGTTTAGTATTTGTGCCCTACAGATGTGTTCTCTCATTTGTATTACTTATGTGTAAATATATTTTCAGCTGATAGTCTCTGAGTCTATGTACATGAAAACTTTTTTTTTAACTTTGATTAAGATGCTTCAGTTTATTAAATTTTTCTCGGCTTCATATACTGTGTGACTATTAAACATTTATGAAAAGGGAGTTGTTACATCTAATTGTAGATGTTCACTGTATCTTGTCATTTCTTGTCCATAAATTGCATCTTCAGGTTCCTTACCAAAGTGACCCTAAGTTATAACTTGTCTAACCTACTTTCATTGCTATGCCAGACATTTTGGTGTTTGATGTAGCAAATGCCATGATGACTGTCAAGGAATGATACATGGGGATCACTGCAATATTTTTTTGTGTAAGAAAAGTGAATCTTCTGGAAAAATGGACTGGTCTTTAGGAAAATAAGAAGAAAATAGACTAATGCATTAAGATATTTTGTTTATTTTCATAAAATTTCTTGGAGATACAGCTTTCCCTAATAACATACTGTTTGCATATATCAAAATCACATTCTTTCCATGTTTATATCTTAGCAGTATTTTAATTCTTCAAATATATCTATGAGGTGGAGATATAGGGAAGTTATTCTCATGCCATAGTCTATGACCATAAGTAGTACAAATACCCCAGAGAGACCAGAGGCAAGGACTCCAGAACACAGGCAGCTCCTAAGAGGAATACAGGGATGTTTTGAAATTATCTGTGTTAGACCCTTGTTTATACCAACAAGCCCCACAATGCCCTCCACACTCTGAGGTGTAACTATCTAAACTTAAGGTCAGCTCTGATACAGTGAAGCTGGTTTAATTTTGGATGAGATTTCTGTCAAAACAGTGAAGTAGTGAGACAGAGCTGTATGAGAAGCCTTCCCTGGTCTTGGGAGATACTTTTTGGCTCAGACCCTTGCCTGGTGTCCTGGCCCAAGCTGTGCCACACCTAGTAGCAAGCCATTGCCCAGCTGTGCAGCAGGCACCCTTGCTAGACCTTGGACCTGCCTGGTGGCTGTGGGCTGGTATGGCTGTGCTTGCTCTGTGGTGGGGCAACCCTCAGCAGACCTGTCCTCGTGTCTCTGTACGTCGAGGCAAGAGGTCTGAGGCTGTGCCCCAGTTTCCATGCTGTGTTGAAAGACACATTTGTGGCTGAAAAACCTTAGTCTGGCTGAAGAAAACTTAGAAAAAAACTGCCTAGAATGAAGAATTTATAATGGGTATGTAGCAGAAACCATGTGGAAGATACAGAAGGAGTTGTCACAAACGAATGGCAATGATGAAAAAAAAAAAAAGGATATTTCTCTCTGGCACTGGGTGATGTTGTTTTCTAACATCAGACTACAACCAAAAGTCCACATTTGAAACAATTACTGCCCCAGTTCTCCCTCAGGGTCTGGTCAGTGTCCTGCTGTCAGAAGTTGCTTTGTCTTCCAATCTGCCCGTCTGAGCTTCTTGTATATACTTACTAACCGATGCCTGTCAAAGCAAGCTAGCTTAACCTAAAAATTTGAAATAGTAGATCTTTGCTAATGAAGCCCATTTTGATAGAAACAGCATAAGGAGCACTCACACAAACAGCTGAACTGGCTCATCAGAGGCTGTTAAAGTGTTTGGTCCCTAAGCCAAAATGGCTTTAACAGAGTTAGCATTTTACCCAAGTGGCCAATGCAAATTTGATAGAGAGCTCCAGTGGAGAAACAAAGTACAGGAAATGAATAGAAATACATAAGGAGAGGGAACAGAGAAGTGTGTATGCTGCAAATTATGACCTGGAAACATTTTCGCTGTATTCAGGAACAACATTCAAGAGATGTCATTGTTTTATGATACTATAATCATCTTCTCTTGAAAACATAAAAAACCACAGTGGATTGTGACTACTCAAGGGTACAGGAAAGAGATGTTGAAATTTAAAAGGGCAGATTTTAAATCTATGAGAAAATGCTCTTAAAAAGGCTGAAGGGCAAAGCAGAAAACCTCAGACAGAGTAGACATAGCCTGCAGGCTATTCCTGGACACCCTTCTCAAGAAATGAGTGGTTTACATACTACTGAGAAGAAAATGTTGAAATAAAATAGTGATATTAAAACCTCCATGTCTTAAGGAAAGACAGTAAAGGTATTGTTAGAAAAAACACTTTGAAAAGTGTTATCCTGTCTTGAAGAAATTGGAAGGCAAACTATACAAGCTAACATTGAATTCTGAAATATAATAGGAAAATATGCTAAAACCAACAATTTAAATTTCAGGATTAATCATTGAAATAGAATTAGTTTCAGAAATTTAATGTGTTGATGAATTCTGAAATGTTCTATGTTATTCTAAAATGAATCTTATTTTCTTCTCCCTCACTCTTCTGCCTCAACATCTTCTTTTCTACCCTAAAAAAAGATGTGGAAAATATCCACACATCAGAGGATACTTATTTGAAACTAATAAGAAATTTTTGTAGAAATAGAAATTTTCACAGTGAAAACTTTAGAGTAGTTTGAAATGATTACACAGAAGTGTTGCTGTCATCTTTTAAGTCAAAACAGCAGGCTAGCCTCACTACCTCTGTGAAATACTGGTCAAGTTTTGTTCTTTAATGGCAACTCTGAAGACGTGACTATGATAGGTAAATTGATACCAGAAAAGAAATGAAAGAGCTAGCTAAATCAGAGTATGCTTGTGCAAGAAAACTCTCATAGGATGCAGTTTTATTTCTACACTTGAGATGTCTCTGCCAAGGATATTAGACCACTCTGATGCACTGAGCAAGTTTATGTTTTGTTTCTTCTGTCTTTAGTAAAAATCAATTCACCACAAAAGCTGAATACAATTTCATAGATAGAAGCATGCTGAAATAATGCTCAAGGGAAAGGCTCTTCAGTAGACAACTGTTCTTGTCACGTGGGACTTGACAATAGATATGTTTAGGATTTTAATACTCTTTAAAAACTGCTTATATTGAAAAAAAATTCATGAGCATTTTGATTTTTCTCTCTACCAAACACAATATCCCAGAAGAAAATGCTTTCTATGAAACAAGAGAAATTGTAATCTGTATGTTAGTGGGATAATTTTTTACTATGATTTATAAAACTAAAAGGGGTTGATCTCTCTTAGAATTCAAAATCTACAAATTTCATACCCATATCCAAAAGCACTACCTCTTTCTATTCAGTGTAGAGTAATACAACTCTAAATAGAGAGTAACACACTCTGAGGAAGTAATTTATCTTTGCCAGATATCTGCATCAGGATTAAATGAATTGCAGTTCTGAAGTGCCCGTTTCTGATTATTGGTAGTAAATGGACTCTAGACCACCAACTAGAAACCTCAGTGTAAGAGCACATGAAAAGCCCATTTCTCTCTATTGCTTTTAAAGAGAGCCTAGATGACTGTTTCTTCAAAAATTTCAAATTTAAGTTATTGAAAACAATGAATTGTAAATGACAGTCAGTATTCATTCCAGTAGACTGGAGTTTAAAAACCTCTTGGGAAAAAAACCTTAACATTAATTCCCAGAATACACCTAGTCAGTTATGCCAGTTTTGCTTACATGTTTCACTTAATTGTTGTCTTAGCAGACAGATCTTTCAAGCCATGGAGAATTCTTCGAGACAGTTTTGTCAGTAGAACTTCAGGTGTGTATTATTATTTTCTTTTGCTAAAAGCACTGCTGGGAAAGAAGAAATGAAAGGAAAGCCATTTATTATATCTATTAAGTAAATGTTTTTAACAAAGGAAGAATCAAAGAGAAACAAAGAAAGTCAAAGAATGAGAGAAGGCACAAAGACTCACGAAGAAGCTTCCATAAAAAGCATGTTTTTCAGCATCCTAAATCGTGTGTTTGCACAAAGCAGGCAGAACAGGAACCTCTTCTTATTAGTGCCTTTGGGCGCTATAATGGTGAAAGGAGAATGAAGTGCACACCATGTTTTTTTACCTTCATTTTCCTCACTGATGTTGTCTGCCTTTTTCCTTCTCATTTTCAATTTGAAGAAAAAAAACCTGCTAGTAAATGACACGTTCTGATCTGCAACATAGAAGCCTAGAGGGACTTGTTTGCTCAAGCTCACTGGTGACATAAACAGTATGCTGCAGCTCATATACTTTTTCCAATTCAAAAGTGCCTGAACACCTAGCTCTCAGATGACTTGCAACATGATGTATAAGAACAGATAGTTTCACACAGCTCATATCCTTTGTTTCATCACATTTCATATAAGGAAGAAAAAAATTCCATCTGTGTCTTTTTGCAGGATGTGTCCACAATTTATTCTACAACCATTCCTTTCATTATGTTAATGATGGGTTTCGTACATATGCTCATTGGCAAATGGTATACACAATTTACTTCTGTTTTGGATCTTTCTGCACTGCAGATTTAAATAATTTCAAGCACAGCTCAGCAGATGAATGGCCAGCTCTGGTTTCCTCAAAATCTCCATGAAAACTAAACTTGTTAACTGAAAGAAACTGAATCAGCTCTGCTGCATTTTTGATGTAGCACCTGGTTTGTTAACTGAATTTAATTTAATAGGAATGATCCAATCATTTTCCCACCTCCTGTTCATTCTTTTACCTCTCCCCATAAAGCCACAACTCACAGGAAATATGTACTATCTACACATCAACCCTCCCCACCCCCCACCTTTTTTTTTCTTTCATTGTACTTTGTAAGTCATTAATAATACACAGCATGTACCATAATACTTTTTGATCATATGAGGTGAGTCACATGGACAATGAACCTAAAAAATACAATCACCCATTTTATTACAAGAGGTGAAGTACAGGAAGAAAATTATTAAGCATGGACTTTGAGTCCAAAACCAGCCTCATATCTGTCAGCCTCTGTGTGTGGGGAGTGGGTGGGGAATGGGCAGAGCTTTGGCTACTGGTCTCCGCTTTCTGAGTTGCTTTTTAACTTCTGTGCTGATAATCAGTTGAAGGACAGCAATTTATTGGTGGCATGGACAATAGCTGATACAGCAATCCATTTCTACTTCCTGAGAATGAAGAGGAAAGCAAGAAGTAAATGTGACTAAAATGTGTGCCTGAGTTACTGTGTTTCCTGGGAAAGCCACTATACTGATGCACTTTATGAGCAAATCCTTGCTCAAGGCTTTACATAGCCTAGAAATTTAACCAGGAAGTCTTACTGAAGAATTTTAAATCAAAAAAGCATGGAGATTCCCAGGTAGTTCTGAGCTCTTTTATAAGAATATCTTTAGTGTTTGCTAAAAATCTGGAAGAACTATCATATTGTCACACCTGAAAAAAATGCATATGAGAGGGTATATTCAATCTACATATTTGGTGAGGGTTTTTTGCTTGTTTTGAAAACAGTAAAACTTTCAACTTAATTCGGAATATATGTGTTCTGAAATAAGAAAACAGGAACAGGTTAAATAAAAAGGGTAATATTTTAATTTGTTAGAATTATTGGAGAATTTTTGCTGATCACAGTTCATCTCATCAGTAAAAACAATACAGCTACATAAAGATAATGGCAGACATTATGTTTTAAAGCAATATCTAAAATTATTTGTCCGTGGGTTGTTTCATCCCTTTAAACTATTATCTTTCTCTCCCTAACAGCTGAGTTCTGACTTCCATGTGTACAATGAGTTCTTGTTTGTTTCCATTTTGCATTTCTTTCAGTTGCACAGAGGACTGCTTTTAAGATAGGACAGAAACAATCTAAGCAGTCACAAAATCAAGAGATTTTTTATTTAAAGAAGAACTAGTAACTTGATAAAAGTGAATACTTAATTGTGTTCCCTTTATAAAAAAAGAAAACCAATCTGCTGAAAACACTGAAAGAAAAGCCTTTTATCTTTGTCATGCACCTTGGGTGTGGCCAGAACTAAATTAATTCAAAGTTTCACAGGATAATCTGACCTCACAGGATTTATTCCAAAACTCTAGACAGGAAACTTTAGATGAGCTGAAAAGCATTTTCATCATTGTCATGCATGACACAGAGCTGACATGTTGGTCAATCAGTGAGTATTCACTGATTTTATTTTTTAATTCAGATAAAAGTTGTGTGTAAATTAAAGTGATAAGCATTTTCCAAAGAAGAGGGAGGAAAGAGAAGATATGTTTCCCTACATAAGTGCAGGATACATGACAAAAACCAAATGTGCTAACGTTCATCAAGGCAGAGCAGCTTTGAATGTCATTCTGCATCCCAGGATACCACGAGTATCTGTGAGAGTCTGGCTAAAAATTCCCAATTTAAACTGATAATGTCTCAAAGAATCTGCCCAAAATTTTCTGCAGCTCCAACTTATCTATTTGCCAATGATCCTTTTGCACCAGGTGTATGAGCAGGCAGGAATATGTATGTGCTTTGGTAGGGAGGAGCACTCCAGTAGTCATCAGTACTTTCTCAGGAAGTTGTTTCTTAGCTGCCGTTTTAAAGATGCTTAGTGTCATCCAATGACCTGTATGTATACAGAGTCTTTGAAGTTTCACTGACAGTAAATCTATAAGGAATTCAGTTTATATGGCCCAATGGCATAATCCTTGCTTTAGAAGTAGCATTGGACTGTAGAAAGGACCATCCCCTTTTTCTCTCTCTATATATAGAGCATGAAACTTTTGAAAAGAAATAACAGTGCTCTGACACAACAGCTTGCTGACATCCGATAAAATTATTCAGAAGTTTAAAAATATATAATCTGAGACAAAAGAAACACTTTAGCACAGGAGAACTGTCACTAACATGTATGGTAAGATTGCCTAATGTGTTCCATGACAAATCCTGTTTCTACCTCTCCAATTTTTCTAAGCTTTAATCACTTAATGTGAAAACTTCTCTGCTTCCTGCCAGCTTCAGGCTGAGCTATTTGGGAAAATAAACCAGAAAAACTATCTGGTTCTAGTTCCAAGTTAGAGACATTTTGATACTCTTGTCAAAGGTAAAAATAATGTGACTGTGTGACTTTTTTTTTTTTTTTAATTCCCTTTGGGGGCAGGGAGGGAGGGAAGGTAGAGGAAGGGCAAAGGGAAACTGTCAGTTACGAGAGGGATTTGAAGCAGAAACTTGACCTTTTGCAAGTGGACAAAGGCCGCACTTGTGTCATTCAGATATGTGGTGAAAGTCTTACTTTTTATACAGAAACTTTTGATTATATTAAGGAAATAGTTTTCATTCCGAAACTATTTATGTAGAAAATTCCTAGTTAATTTTTCCTGGTTCTTTCTTTTGAAAGTTATAAATTTCTGATTTCATCTGTTGGTTAGGTTATTGTGCAAACATAATTTTTACATATAATGGACCATTTATGAATATAGATTGATGCATAGAACATTGAGGATACGAAAGGAAAAATACCATCTTGATATATCTTCTGGTAATTTTCAGTGTTTAGATCTTTTAAATTTGCTGGAGTCACTATTGTGAGTATACAGAGATTAATTCGCTCAGCAAGCACTTGCAAAGGAAGAAAGCACTTGTGCTCTAATGAGTTTAAACCTTATGCCAGGCTAGCTCTAATTGATCCTGCTCTTTAGGAGAAATCCTTTTCTTAATGATCCCTTCAAGCAGCTTAACAGACATGAGAAAATTTACCTTGTAGTCTTTCAAGTATGAGTTCTTGATGGAGACTTAATGAGTGACTTACTACTGTTTCTCTTTTGAGTTTATCACAAGCTTAACACACCTCTAAAGTTAACAAGATATCTGACAATGTACAACCTGCTGCTTTGTTTAGCATTATTTAACTGGTAATTTTTTTGGTAATATTGATCTTAAAGCTCACAGAGAAAATTGGTATGTCTTCTTGCACTAGTGGTAAGTGTTACTGTCTCAGCAGTTGGCCTGTGGAAATATATTGATACTAATGTCTGTGACTAATGTAACTTCTTTTCCAGCTTCAGGTAGATGAGGCCTATAGAAAGTTGAGAAGGTTTTTAAAAACCAAAGGGAGTTTGAATTACAGTAAAAGAGAAACCAACAAAACATCCAAATCCACAAAAGCTGCATTTTGATCAAAGGTTGCAGAGAGACCAGATATGTGGGAAGATGCCTTTTTTTTTCTTTTTTTTTCCTTGTTTTTTTCTTTTCTGTATTGTAGAGAAAAGAGCTAATCACCGAAGGAAAGGCCGTGCTTGACCTTTGGATAGTACATTCAGAGTAGTGCCAGGCAGTATTTACAGGAGGCATTGTTTCTCAAAGGTGAAATACCTTTGTTCATCCATTCCTGCTATAGAAGGAACAGTAGTTATTCTTTTGCTTGGGAAAATGTAGTTTACTCTGTTTAGTGTCTGGAAAAATTGCTGTGGAAAAACAGTATTATAAACACCCACTTTGCTTCTTGTAACTTCATTATCAGTCTTCTACATATAGAGAAGAATGTCCACCAGGTCCAAATTTAGGACCCAGTTACCAGTAGGTACCTGCTTATTAAATAGATATATAGTCAGTAGAATTGAATGTAAAGGATGAAATACCTTATTTCCTACCATGTAAGAACTGTCAGGGTGTAATCTAAATCTAAATCTGGACTGGAATCTAGGTGTACTGAGTGGATAGACATTAATCTAACTGCTAAGCACTTAAAGGTGAAGAAAGGTATGTATAATCTACTATGTAAAAACAAATAAACAAGCAAACAAACCCCTCCAATATGTGAAAAGCAAAGGAACTTAATATAAGAAATAACACAAGGCTCATACATACATATACATGTAATTATATACAGGGAATATTCCTTTCAGGGCTATTGCAGATGGTTTTATTTGCCCTCACGTCTGTTATCCAAAACACAAGACAAAGAAAATGTGGTCATCTTAATAATCAGTTCAGGATGGATTGCTGCAAAAGCAGTCTGTGATGAAGCAGGAACAAGCTTACATGTGAACTGGACATATAGATAGCTCACCATATCAGTGTGGAATATAAGAAGGTAAAATGTATGGATTAAATAGCAAATGTACAGGTAGGTATTGGAAAGCTGGAAAAAAAGTAAAAATCCAAGACACAAAGTTTTGAGGGTCTGCAACAGTATAATATATTGCATATATTCTGTTAATTGGTTATTCAGTCTTACTCCCAGAAAAAAGACAGGGCTTTCCATCCAGCCTGTACCAGAGAAACAAATGGAACAAATGTGTTAACTGAAATAAAATATAGGTCACAAAACCTCATAAAGCAAAACAAAAGGTTAGACTATAGTTGCAAAACAAATTGGAATTAAAACCAAGGACAGAACAAACCAAACAAACCAACAAAACCCCAAACCATACAACCAAACAAAACTATGGTACTATGGAAAATGAGGGCTGGTGCCTTAGATGTATAAAAATAAAGTGTATGCAGTAAATAATGAATTAATAATGAAATAATAAATGTCTTAGTATGAAAAAGGAGAGAATTAAGGCAGTGTGTGTGTATATACATCTATGCATACACACATATGCTATAAAAATATATACATGCACACATATGCATGTGCATATATGTACATACATATGTGCATGTGCAATTTTTGTACATATATACAGAGATACTTTTATATATAAAATATAGGTATTCATATGGGCATGTATATGTATGTATTTATTATTTAGGTTCCAGGTACCAGTAGGTATATATATACCAGTAGGTATGTATATGTATAAATACTTTCTCCCCTTTCTTTCCCTTAATGAGAAACTGTTTAGTGAGCTTTATTTCTTTTTTCATGCTAGTCACAATGGGATCATTCCCTTCTTCATTGCATAGCTAAGCTATACCTAGTCTTTTTGGTGTAATTTCCAGTGTTATGATGATAAGAAACTGTTTCTTTCATGATTAAAAGAATGAAGGATCTACCTTTGCAACTGTCTTTCCTGTTTTTCATTTTTCAGCATCACCAAAATATGTATTTACTTATTAACAATTTTAGAATTATTCTTCCTCTCAAATATGTGATTATCTAGCTCATTCATTGAAGAGATAAAATGTGAATTAGTTTGGATTTATAGAATTTTAATGAATGCATGATATCTTAATTTCTAACCTTTTATTAAGAATGCTTAAAATGGAATAGTAGTATTGGGCATGATACTGATTACATTTATTTGTAAAATTATAGATATTTAATATTATTCTTCAAGTTTCTGGTATGCATTAAGTAATGAAGGCTCATAAATGTGTGTCTTCTGCCTTCTGTGCAGGTGCTACCTCATTTTAGTGCCACACTAAATTGCAGAAATTATGCCACTGAAGTGTACAAGGGTTCACTCTGATCTATGAAAAATGGTAGTTTCCCACAAACCAGCAAAAGGTTTCCAGGCAAATTAGACAGCAATTTCCTTCCATCTTTAGTAGTACCAGAACATTTAACTATGGCAGATTTTTTTTTTTTAAATACCATATTCTAGCTTCAGTTTGGAATTTACATGCTTGTAGGTCCATTAAAATAATAGGTTGGTTAATAGTCTGGTATTCTTATTCAGGAAGAAATTTTAATTTAAAAACATTTGCTGATGGAAATTACATTTTCTGCATTTTTGGGGGGGGGGGCAGGGGGGGGAATACTACCATTTAGCACAAAACCAAGAAATAGTTTAATTACCTGTTAGATGTGTATATCAGTGCAAAGAGAAAATAATTTTAACAGGAAAGATTATTGTCTTACATAAGCATCTAGACTAGAAAGTGGAGCTAATACATCAAGAAAAAAAGTTTCAGCTTACTTCTCTTTCTAAATAATTAAATAACTAAGGTGAGGGGCATCCAGTTCAAGACAGTACTGAATAATGTTGTGCTATTCCTGCCTTTCTGCTACTTTTTCTACTGTGCTATTTATCTTTTCCAGTGCTGCTGCTTCTTCCCTGTCACTTTATAAACTTTTGTTAATGTGAGCAAAGGAATAACTGCCAGACTACAGTTCTACATCTCCACAATTCAAAGTCAGATCCAATTTTACTCAGACGTATTACTGCTAGAGCTTTCAGAAAACAGCTAGACCTGTGCACAAGGTATTAATAACAAAATCACCTAAGGAGAGGTATGGAGGATGTGTTATTCATTTGTAAACATCATATATTTAAGTGTGCCCCATTATGCAAGGTAAAGTGCTGTTGATATCAAAGATATCAAATGCAACTTAAGTTGTAAGTCTTAAAGTAATCCTTTTTCCTCTACCCATTACACTAAAACAATATTGTCTAGGTCTACTGATCTAGTATGTTATACATAGATTTTATATACGTTTCTCATAATCATCAGCCCACTTGGAGGTCACATTTATTTTCACTTTCCCATAGCACAGCAAAATACAAATCATATTTTAGGAGCAGAGAAAGGCTGTCTGAACATCAGTGTTTAAAATCTAGGTCCTTCTGAGGTAACTAGGAGTTTTGCCATTGGATTCAACAATATCGTTACTGCACACCAGAGAATTAATTTGTTGTGAAGCTGATTCTGATGAATCAACACAGCAGCTGGTGATTTCCATATTTGGAACATAAATGGAAAGTCTTGGCCTTATGGATCTCTTTTTAAAAGTGAATATGTGAAGTGAGTGTATAATTTTGTAACATGATTTTGGCATATGAAAATCAGTGGCTCAGTCCATCTAGCCATGAACCATGAGGTCAATGGGAGCTGGGAGTACCCATTACTAGGATGATTGTTTTGGAGAGTCTTTCACTCCAGGTCTATGGGAAAAGTTGGGCAAACTTCGTAAGATTATTATAAGGGCAAGAAGATGAGCCAAGAATTTTTAGAAGTAGAACTTTATGGTGGCACCTTCACTGCTGACCTCCCTTTGGGGCTCTTTGTAGGACTCTGAAGTCCCTGTCTCATGAAACTTTTTAACAAGAATTTTTGCTTTTTTTCTTAAGTGCTTTCTTTCTTCTTTTTCTCCTCCTCCTCCTCCTCTTTCTTCTGCTTCTTTTGCTTCTTCTGCTTTTTCTTCTTCTGCATTTGATAGCTCTTTGTTTCTGTGCTGGTTTTGTTTTTAAGACAACTTCATACCTTGAATTTCCATTACTTCACTTCTGTCAACATGTGTTTATTTTCAGTTCCCACTACAAGGGTAAGAGGGCCTCGAGGACACATCAAAAGTTCTGACAAAGAGGGGTTGCTGATGGCAGTTGATTCTTGCAGCTTCACAGAATAGATTAAACAGACACCTCTTTTGCAGCCTGAAAAATCCTTTCCTCTTTTCTTTTACAAGTTGACTTTTATTATAAACTTTAAGTCACAGCCACATGGCCAAGATTCATGGACCTTCTTAATTATGAGTCATTGCATGCACCAGTCAAAGAATAAATTAGATGCATGATCTTATAATATCAAGACTATGAGGAAATCTGTGTTTAAATTTCATTCATGTCTTTGGGAGCAGTGTCATATTTAAAACAGGACTCTTCTAATCTACTCCAGATTGAATTTTACCACTGTGAGCAAATGACAACCATACCAATCTTAATTATCTTTGTGGGGCATAAACTATGACTAAGGCAATTATGTAAGTCTACTGAGCCCATATTATTAACACTAAATTACGTTAATACCTTATATGATTAAGCAAGAATAATAAATGTATTAATTATTATTTTTCATATTTGAAGACAGAAGAAGTCACCTTATTTAAAAAGAAAGTCATAGACTTTTTTTATGTTATACTGTGCAGCTTTAAACCTACAGTGTTTACATAGATACCGTATGCAAATAACCTAAGTACAGAATGTGAACAGTTCATGATTTAGGATCCAAGTCCCATATAATTAGTATAACACTTCAAATCCCTCTAACTGCAAGTTCTGCATATGCATACATTAGTGTGAGTTAATGTGAAATTATCATCTAGGCAAGATTGCATGTAGGTTAGGGAAAATTTAGATAGCTGAGATTATGTAAACAGACAGTAACACACTGCAAGTTACAAACAGAAAGAAATGATGCAAAAACAACAGGGAAATACCTAAAGAATCTGATCATCACCTGTTAGACTAAGGAGAATTTTACTATAGATCAGTGGAATGGTATTTGAGTCAGTGCGCCTTAAAAAATCATGGTCACAGTTTCCTTTTTAAAGTTTTTTTTTGTGTGTGTTTTTAACACGTGCTTTGAGACATTTTCTTCTTGCTTTTCTTCTGCCTGTACATGAAGCAAGTTAGGCTAAATTGTTAGCTATACGTAGGATATGTGCAATGAACAGGTATCCAGAAAGAGTGACAGTTCTTAAATACTTAACCTGATAATGGTCTGAGAATTCTATGCCCATCTTTATTTTATGTAAAAGGTAGACATACTCAAACCTCGATGCTTTAAAACTCCAAAATTTCTAGATGGGGTGAACAATTTGGTAGTAGCTATGGTGTCATAACCAATTTTATTTTGCTTTGATTATAATTTTTAAATTCTTTGGTTTTGTGTTGTTTTAGTGTTTTTTTTTAAGATGTGCAGGCTGATAGGACAATCTTAGATGAGATTGACACTTTATCTATCAGACAGTAATTGCTATTACATACTAAGTTTCTGAACTAAATTTCAGTGAACAAAATGCCAATTTATCTCAAGGCAAAATTTGTTCTCCAGTGTTAATCTGTAATAACTAAGAATTAATCTGAAATAGAAGTATTAAATAAATCCAAGATCTAGGAACTCTCAATATACACTAGAGTAAAACAAAATTGTCATAACCTTTTTTACACTGAAACTGTTCACTGAGGAACCACATCTTGAGGGCTGTTGGACATAAACTGGATGGCAATAGAGACCTCAAAAGTACAAGCACAAGATGAAAGCAAAGTCTTTGGAAACACAAGCAGAAACAACAGGTCTATAAGCACAAGCCACAGATAGTTGATTACTGGTTTATTAAAGGAAAGTAACCTTTGGACATGTGTACAACCAACTTTAAATGTAAGAAAGAAAACAAAGAATAAGTCTCCTTCACAAGTGAAACTATGAACATTAAATTGAGATATAATGTAGAACTAGGAACCATTGAAAAAAGATCTGGTAAGCAGATTGTGTTGGCAAACATATGAAAGTGATCCCAGAAAGAGGAGAAAGAAGACACACCATCAGTATCACACTGCCCTAACACAGAACTTGCATTTCTAAAAACACAAAAAAATTACTTTCTGCATCCCCATCTTCTTCCTAAAAAAGACTGATACCATTGACTTTAGGACCTAGAGGAAGAGTATAAAGTATAATTGAGATGACATAGTTGGAAAACATGGATTATAATTTTTGGTATCACTACTGGACAAATAATTCTTAGAATGTTAAGACTAAAGTTTGATTCACTATAAATTCTTGTCTTCTCACTTAAGGTGTATTTCCTTAATCCAGAAATACGGAATAGTGCCCCTGCTCTTGAGGATCAGTTTTTAAGATTTAATTGCAAAAAGTGGGGAGAATTTGGGCAATCTGGGTGATAATTTGCAAAGTAACATAGAAGTGTAAGCTCTTATCTTCTAAATACGTTATACAGTTGTTCCCATATACCATGTTCTGTTCTGCATTTTGGAGTGGTCTTGGAGCACATGACTGAAATATTTTTGGATGAAAATACACCAGAAGATGTGCTCCAGGAGTGTGTGCACACAATAAACACCAGCTGTGGTCAGGAACTTGGTCCATGGGGCATGCTCTAGCTTAAGCTAAACCCCTCAGAACTGGTGTCAGGTAGACACCACGTTCTCAGCCACTAGTGATTTATTCCACAGGTCAGCACCCATCATGCTACAGTAATTACTAAGATAGACACGGCCAATGAGTTCAGAGATGTTTTGTCTTTTCTACTGTCTCAACAAAATTAGAAAAGCCCCAAACCAACTGTAGTCATGCAGATTATTGCATTGGCACTGCTATTCTGATTACTGACATTCCTTTCAGAATACTACACAAATTGATTCATAAACATTCATATTTTCAGAATTAGTCTTTTTTTCATGCCTCAGTTAACTGAAAATAACTGAGAGTTTTATGGGGGAAAAAAAGTTATTTATTTATCTTTTCCCCTATATATTATGTAGCATTTTCCAACTAGCTTGAAGGGCAACATAAGTAAAGGCAAATTTCTGTTAATGTTGTTCCAGAAAGTTAGTTGCACTGACCTGGAATGATGTCCAGCTTTTCAGCTAGAGACAATCTTCATTTTACTACAAGAATGCTGATTACTCTTTTTCAAGAACAAGGTTATGCGTAAAATGCTTGGAAAAAATATCCCTGGTTTGGTTCTTATTTGCCAAACTCTATGCCTTTTACTGTAAATTACCACAAGCACAGGGCAGAGATACTCAATATATTATTTCAGCAGTCACATAAGTGACACAACCTTTGCTTGACAGCTGACCATGTTGCCCAAACTTCCTCTTGCACTGAAAGTCATGACTAAAAATGTGTTTTCATTCCTTTAAACCTAGAAAACTATATGCTGCCATAACTTCTGAACTGCAATATAAAATTCCTTACTCATGCAGAGACATTTCATTTTAGCAACTGATTATTATAGATGTGATTAGTGCCCCTTTTGATGTGTTTAAACCAAAACCCAGAGTTCATACACAAGCTGTTACTACTCATTATCATAAAATTTGATGTGTGATAATAACAAGAAACATATACAAAGACTTAGTAATGTCCATGGATCATAAACTGCAATCTTCAGTTTCTCTTTCTTCCTCTCCAAGGATATTGTACTTCATATATTAAAGAGAGCCTACATCTTTTCATGAAACATTTATACCATGTAATAGGATGCTCAATTTAATGTATAAAATATACACTCATAAACCTCAAAACCTGTCAATTAAGATATTGGGAAATGAAATGCCCCTAAGGCTACTAATATCTTGATTTTAAATAGTGTGTGACAAACATTCTCTAGTATGAAGCACTGAGGGCTCTCAACAATAACATTATTTAGAGATTAATACATAGATACAGAAAATGCAGCAATTTAAATGGAGAACTTCTCATCAGAAAGCAGGAGCTTAGCAGATAAGCAAAGGGATTCCAGGATAACAACTTTAGTGCCTGGATTTCCCAGCTAACCTGCCATTATTACTGTATTTTTTTCCTAGCATTCTCACAGAAATCAAAAGGCTGGAAAAGTGGGAAGGCTCTTTCCAAAGATTTGAACTGGGTATTTTTTATTAGTGTGGAAGTCAAAACAGAACAAAATGTTATCTTAAATATATATTGTTGTTGACTGGATGAGCCATAGTGCTGTATTGGTAAAGATCTGTATCTTTCAAAGTCTTAATTACCAATGTAAGTCAAGTATAGGCCAGGAGCAAGCAAAGGTCATAAATATTTTCTCTCAGTTTACCTAAAACAAGTTACTGGTTTCAGTCTAGCTTCCAATGGATAGACATCTGTATTACAGATGTTGCCTTGAAAACTGACACTTTAGTTCAGGTCACAACTGTAGAGAAGTCAATGACATGAACCATATTTCTGAAACAGTAAAAACACTGCTGAGAAACAGACCCTGTCTATGATTTTTCTTTTCCTTCCAGAGAGTTCACCACTTCTACCATTTCCAGAACTAATGAAGCAGTCCTTGGTTACAACGAGAAGGGTTGTCATAGATCTTCTTCAATAATATATAGCTAACTACAAGGAAAATATTATATAAAAAGTGCTTTTAGTCACTTTATATCTTGGAAAAAATAATCTTTGAATGTGGTTATTTTAAGTCAGGCTGATTTCAGGTTATAGCTTATCTAACCTGTATTTAATTATGATAAAAATGTGCAAAGGCTGGCTTTTATGTGGCTTTTGATTTTTCACATTGAGTTTCCCAGACAGTCTTAACCAACTTCAACTGAGCTTTTTCTTCTCAGTTTTCATCTTTTTCTCTTTTAGTTTCTTTTATCTTTACAGCACGATCTCATGAGTTTAAATTATGATTATCACCTTACACTTGTTCTTTCTCTTTGGAGACAGGCATCATTGTAGGCATTTTTTTCAATATTATACTGTATTTGCAGCTTGTCAGGGTGCAGGAAGTATATTATTTTTCCATATAAACATATTTGACAGAGAGACATAAATTAATCACATTTATATTGAGTCTTTGCTTATGATATTTTAAATAAATCAAGTGATTTGTATCAGTAAGAAAAACATTTATATAAGAAAATAATGTGTGATGGCAAAACTTGTGGTAGAGCAGTACAGGGATATATGTGTGCCACTGCCCCTCTCTTCTGGAAAGGGTCTGCCACATGTTGCAGTCTTCAGAACATAAGGACAGGGTAGCCTTGAATTCTGATAATTCGCAGACATGTGTGTGACTTATGACAGACTCACTTTAGTCTGTGACCCACTCCCAGGGGGTGGTCTGTGCTTCAACCATACGAATTTCTGATACCAAGGAAGGAACCTGACCCTAAGCAACTCTTGCAAAAATCTTCAGTCTGGGCTGTTCTATGTTCACAGCTGCAGTATACAGGGCCTCAGTGTCCTACCTGGCCACTGGCAGCTGTCTTGGGAAAATTCTGGGTGCCTCATTGCCACCTGGGGCTACCACAGCACAAAGCTTAGTCCAGCGCTTCCTCTCCCCACAGAAATGAAAACCCCCAGCATTGTTTCTGACATAACCTTCCTTTAACCCTTAGCTGGGTTCTTGGACACACCACCTATTGCATGACAGCTCTTTCACAGATTTTAATCTTCTTTAACTAGAAGCGTTGGAAGCAGAGTCAGAGATTGTCCACCAAGAGTCTGCATCTTCTGGCAGCTTAGCACTGTGGTTTGTGGTTTGTAAGGAGCAACTGACGACTGAAGATTTCTCCCATCTCCTCTCACATTCATTCAAAGAAATTGATGGGTTTATACTGCTGCCAATCCAGCTGTGGTGTGATTTAATATTTGGATAGAGAAGGAAAGGGCATTTTACACCTATTTGCATGGCCTTTTCAGTCATCCTGGACTAGAAAGAGATACAATCATATGCACTGATATTTCTTTAAGCTTTTTCCTTACAGTCATGCTTTTTTCTCCAAAACATTTTCAATAAGCAAAACAAAATGTAGCAAGCACTAATTTGTCCGGGCGGCACTCTAGCCAGCATGTCAGCTTGATTTTAAAAAGGGTATATTATTTTATATTTTACTATCATGGTAGTCAAAATTATTTATGTTTATTTAAAACAGAAAAATTGCCACAGTTCAGTCAAAGAAATGTACATCGAGTAACTATACAATGTTTATCATGTAAAATACATATATACATATTATATTCTATGTTTATATACACACAGCACATATATTTATATTAATATGTATATACTAATACCCATATACCTATCTATACTAATACACATATGCATAAATATACACATATTTCTCAGGGATAATTTTGAGATGAAATGTTTTGCCTATTTGATATTAAGTTAAAAAGTTGAAAGTTTACAAATTACAAGTCAGAAGTTTTGAATGCCAGCAATCTGAAGATTTTACTTCAGTTCAGACAAAACATCTAATAATGTTTAAACCAATCCAGATGTAATCAGGATTGGTGCTAACAAAAAAGCTTCTATCCTCCCATAAAATTCCCATAAGATGGTGTACTCCATTCTAACATAAGATTTTAAATTCAGTAACAAAATATCCATAGCTCATAGCTTAATTAAAATGCAATATATATATTATTAACTGTTATGCTATGATTTCCAGTGGGAGTGACTGATATCTTGTTTTTCATTTACATTTTGTTCTTTTTTAATCCCACTCATAAAGCAGCAGTATAGCTCACTAATGCCTGAACCACTTTATCTTACGAGTTATACAGGCTTCCCTTCTTTCAGTTTGATTGAAAATCTGTAGTTATGGCTTATCTAGCCTTCCTGGTAAGTAACACATAATTACAAAGAGCTTAGAAAGCAGCAGTAAAACTTAAGAGCACCAAATCACTTGTTTCAATCTACAGGAAGCTACATCTTCATTCAGAATGTTTCAGACTATCAGGGGTTAAAAGAATGTGAAATAACATTATGATAACAATATTGATACTTACATTTGTTTGTTTGTTTGTTTGTTATCTGGCATCAGTATATTCATCAGTTGTTTGCCGAGTAAAACTCCAGAGAGGTTACTGAATAGCCAATCTGAACACTTCTGGATAATTGATGGTTACTTAAAGGTGGGAATTACTATAGAATCAACTAGCTTTCCTGAGGACACACCTCGGTGATCCATGCCATTCCCAAACGTGCCATGCCCAGCACACAGATCTAAAAGAAGTAATTCACAAGGGAACCTACTAAACTCAGAGTTCCCAATAGTATATGTAATCACCTTTCATGTAGTCTTAATGAAAGCAAAAGTCCCACTGATTTCAGCTTTATTTCAAGAGGTTTTACTGATATAAGGAGTGAAACAGTCAATGGTAATGGTCTTTCTAAGCTCACACATGCTATCAAGCTTTTTTTTTTTCTTCTTGAAATAACACTTTTTCTTGTGAATTTTGCCACTGGCACCCCTTTCTGCTGATTCAAATCTTTGTTTCACATGCTGATGTTTTTATCTAGTGGCAATGTGGACTCTGAGGTATATTTGACCCAAAACTTCAAAGCAAAACAAAGTTTAAATTGTTGAATGTGGTGGTCAGGGTTTGCAAAGACCATGCAGGCTCATGTGGCATGAGAGGCCTCAATGAAACAAGGCTGAAGTCAGGCCACCTCAATGTATACATATAAATAAGGAAATGTGGACAGGATGGAAATATCAATTAAGCTCACCCATTTTCAGGGAAATCATCAAAACTGGGTGTTCATCTGAAGTACCTGTACACCACTAATGCATGCAACATGTGGAACAAAATAGGAGGAATTAAACGGTCTATGTGAAATTGTGGGGCTAGGATCTCACTGGGATCATGGAGACATTGTGGAATAGCTCACACAGCTGGATGCTGCCGTGGATGGATACAGGCTTTTTAGGAAGAACAGGCTGGGGATGGTGAGGAGGGGTGATTTATTCTTCATATGAGAAAGTGCCAGGGATGCATGGAGCTCTGCTTAAGGACGGGCAATGAGTCAGCTGAGGTCAGACAACAGTGGGAAACATTGTAGGTGTTTTCTGCAGGCTACGTGAACTCCTAGGAAGACAGGCTGAGAGAGTTGGGGTTGTTCAGCCTGGAGAAGAGAAGGCTCTGGAGACACCTTATAGCAGCCTTCCAGTACCTAAAGGGGGCCTACAGGAAAGCCAGACTGGGACTTTTTACAAGGGCATGTAGTGATAAGACAAGGGGTAGTGGCTTCAACCTGAAAGAGAGTAGATTTAGATTAGATGTAAGGAAGAAGTTCTTCACTTCACTGTGAGGGTGGTGAGGCACTGGGACAGGTTGCCCAGAGAGGCTGTGGATGCCCCATCCCTCAAAATGTTCCAGGCCAGGTTGGATGGGGCTGTGAGCAACCTGGTCTAGTGGAAGGTGTCCCTGCCCATGGCGGGGGGGTTGGAACTAGATGATCTTTATAGTCCTTTCCAAACCAAACTATTCTATGATTCTAAGCCTTCAAGAGCTGCAAAAAGCTTCACTTTCACAGCCCCTTGTCCTCATGGGGAGCACTGAACTGCCCTGATACCTGTTGGAGGGACAACACAGGAACACACAAGAAATGTAGGAGGTTTCTAGGGTGCTTTGATGGCAATTTCCTGACACAGATGATTGAGGAGCCAATGAGTGGAGGTGGCTCTGCTGGACCTGACACTTACAAACAAGGATGAACTGGCTGAGGTTGTAAAAGCTGGGGGTAACCTTGGCTGTGCTGACCCTGAGATGGTGGATTTTAGGATGCTGAGAAGGGAACAAGCCTAAAAGCAGGGTCACAGCGTTGGACATCAGAAGAGCAAATGTTGGCCTCTTTGGAGAGCTCCTTGGAGGAATCCCATGGGATACAGTCCTGAAGAGAGGAGGTGTCCAGGAGATCTGGTTCATATTCAAGGATTACCTGCTCCAAGCTCAGGCATGGCCCGTCCTGATGAGCAGGACATCAAGCAAAGGTGGAAAAGGCTTTCATGGATGAATATGGAGCTCCTGACTAAACTCAAACAGAAAAAAAGAAGCATAGACAAGGTGGAAACAGGGAGAGGAGACCCAGGGGAAATACAGAGGCACTTGTCCAAGCATGCAAAGATGGGGTAAGCCAAAAGCCACATAGGGTTCAATCTGGTGAGGGATGTGAAGCAAGAGGAAGATGGGGGAAATGAGGGCCTGCTGCTGAATGGGGCAAGGGCCCTGATGACAAAGGGCATAGAAAAGGCCAGCAGGTTCTATGCCTTCTTCAGCTCCCTCTTCACCGATAAGACCCACTTTCAGGTCTGGCCCCTGAGTCCCTGAGACCTGTGGGCAAGCCCGAAGCAAGGAAGACTTACTTTGGTGGAGGAAGATCAGGTCAGGGAACACATATAAACTGGGCAGACACAAGTCCTGGGGAACTGATGGGATGCACCCTTGAGTGCTGAGGGAGCTGGGTGATGTCGTTGAAAAGCCACTCTTGGTTACCTTTGAAAGGCCATGATGATGAGGCAATGTTCCTGAGGACTGGAAGAAAGCAAATATCACACCTGCCTCCAAGAAGGCCAGGAAGGAGGCTCTGGGGAACTAGGAGCCAGTCAGTCTCCCCTTGATGCCTGGGAAGGTCATGGAGCAAATAATCCTGGAAATCATTTCCAAACCTACTGAGAACGGGAGAGTGGTTGGGAGTGGTCAGCATGGATTCATGAAGGCAAAATCATTCCTGACCAACCTGATAGCCTTCCATGATGAGGTGACTGACATGATGCATGAAGTGCGAGCAGTAGTTGTTGTTTATCTTGACTTTAGCAAGGCTTTCAACACTGTCTTCCATAATATCCTCATAGACAAACTGATGAAATATAGGCTAGTTAACTGATGAAATATAGGCTAGTTAACAGTCAGTTGGACTAAAAACTTGCTGAACAGCCAGGCTCAAAATACTGTGATCAATGGCACTTGTGATCATTCTAGCTGGAGGCTAGTCACTACTTGTGTATCTCAGAGGTCAATACTAGGTCTAAAGATACTTAAAATCTGCATTAATGATCTGGATGTCAGGGCAGAGTATACCCTCAGCAAATCTGTAGATGACACAAAACAGGGAGGAGAGGCTGATGCACCAGATGGGTGGGCTGACAGGAACCTCAAGCAGTTCAACAAACGTAAGTGCAAAGTCCTGGGGAGGAGTAACCCCCTACACCAGCACAGGTTGTGAGCCAACCAGCTGGAAAGCAACTTTGCAGAAAAGGACCTGGGGGTCCTGGTGAACACCAAGCGGAGCAAAAGCCAACAACATGCCCTTGTGGCAAAGGTGGCTAATGTTCTCCTGAGCTGTATTAGGAGGAGCCAGCAGGTAGAATGAGGTGATCCTTACCCTCTACGCAACATGGGTGAAGCTACCTTTCGAGTACTGTGTTCAATTCTGGGCTCTTCAGTACAGGAGAGACATGGACATACTGGAGAGAGTCTAGTGAAGGGCCAAGTTTGTTCATGGACTGGAGCATCACTTATATGAAGAAAGTCTGAGAGAGCTGGGATTGCTCAGCTTGGAGAAAAGAAAACTCACATGGATCTTCTCCATGTGTATAAGTGCCTGATGGGGAGGAAGTAAAGATGATAGAACCTGACACTTCTTAGTGGTACCCAATGACAGGACAAAAGCCAAGGAGCACAAACTCAGATGCAGAAAATTCTGTTTTAACAAAACGTTTTTTTGTTTTTGTTTTTGGTTTTGGTTTTGGTTTTTTTATAGTGAGGGTAGTCAAAGACTGGCACAGGTTGCCCTGAGAAGTTGTGCTGTATCCATTTTTTAAGATGTATTTAAATGTGCCTGAAGATGGCCCTGGACAAACCAGCTCCAATCAGGGATCGTACTAGATGATCTCCAGAGCTGCTGACCAGCTTCAGACACTTTGTAGTTCTGTGATACTGAAATGCTGTGGAAGTGTGTGTCAATAAGGCAGATTGGAAAGACTCAAGTGCTTCAATACTGTGTATTTGTTAGTATTCAGAAGTGTTTCTCTGGGAGAACATATTCTTATAAATATGCAAGCTGATACGTGAACATGATGTTGCAGTTTTACAGATTATGAGAGTTCCCTGGTGGCAAGTATGAGGAACTGAACAGAAATCCTGCAACTTGAACCATTTCAAACAAAAGGCCTTCTAAAAGAGTATATCTGTTAATTTACCTCAGGTTATTTATTATGGTGAGGAACTGGATTTGCAGCTAATGAATAGTTATCTGCCTTTTGGTAAGGAATTTGTGCTGTTTTATAATGACTGAGTATCTGGCCTGTTATTCTACTTTTTTGGGGTTTTTTGTTTTTTTTGTTTTAATTTCTTTTTCTCTTTCGCTTTTGATTTTTTTACAGTTATGCATAACATTTCACAAATTATATGAATACTAAGTCTCCCTCCTGAGCTATTCATCGAGAGTTCAGTCTAGCAATCATTCAATATCTAAAAGGGGCTATATCATATGAGATGGAAAAGGATCGAAATGATATCATATTACTTGTAAAATATTGATAAAAATAAGAGTTTAAGTAGTCTGGAAGAGAAATAATGAGTAATGGCTACTCAGTTGGTACTCTCTAAAGAAACAGCAGAGAGGATATTCAGATAGGAGTGGGACAGAAAGACCCAGACAAGGGCAGAATGTTTTAAATCCCATGAGCTGCTACTGTCACGGTTTTGGCTGTTACTATAACTCTTCAGAAAGGGCTCTATGGCAGCATGTGCAGGAAATAGCCAGAAACAACACAGAGAGGCAGTGCTGTGGTTATTACCACTCAATACTGTAAGTAACAGTCTTGTTTCTTTCTGTCCTTTTTAACAATCCCTTTTATAACAAAGTACTTTAATTTTTTTATTTAAAGAAGTATTATTAGATCTAAACTGAGTATTCAAAAATATATTGGAAACAGAGATGTTTTCATTGGTAATGCATAATTTTTAATGCATGTATATAATGTTAGTATTTTAATTTTATGTGGCTAAAAATCTACTTGTGCAAATATATTAACCTTTCCAACTGATACTATGAAAAATTTTCTGGCTATTTAAGAAAAATTGTAAACCACCTTGAATATCTTTCAAAAGTGAGAGCCTGAATGTCTAAGGGAATTACATATCCTTAGCTGCAGAAAAGTATTCATTTCCTCTACATGGATCTGGACAGTTCTTAGCATGTGTTTTTGTGCCTATTTTACTCCACCATCTCCATACTGGTTTAAATTATAATGTCTTTTCAAAGATACATATAAGCACCTGCTTGTATTCCACTTCACAGTCTCTATGAAACAGCTAGCTACATAGGAGTCTTCAGTTTCAAGCTATAAGTACTCTGCAGATGCTAGAACCATGTGGGCAAAAGTCAAATAGACAATAAAATGGAATACTCCTCCTCTTGTACAATAACAGAAATTAGAAAGAGACATGTTCATCATCTCAGGAAAACTGGCCTTGTAACATATGTATATTCTCAGGAACCCAGCCTCAGAAAGAATGTGTGTAGCTGTTTTGTAACTTTTTTTTTTAGTAAGATATTTCAAAGATGAAGAATTCTAGAGAGTGGATCAGAGCTATATATATTGTCATTGGAAGGGATTGACTTATCCTTCTTCCTTGCAAAGAGGATCAGTTTACTAAGTCATTATTTTCTTTTCTTTTAATGGACATGTCACATAAAACATTGGAAGAAAGCTCCATGTGACTAGGAAGCGAGAGTCACACTTCTGAACTGCCATTCTGTGACAGTTATTAAAAGATCCTTTCTTGTACTAAAGACCACTTTTTTTTTTTAATTGTATGACTTGATGTTCAACACTTTAAATTTCACCTTTTTAACTTGGAAAAAAGTGAAAATAATACGGAACAAAGTTCTTCTTAAGTCTGAAATCTACAAATGAGCTTGTTTTTCTCTAAAAACAGTTTTGAGAGAGAGCTGTAGAAGAAAAGACAAAAAATAAGACCATAGAATTCCAGGCTGTATTAAAGGAGACAGGGTCTGCTTTTCCATATTAACCAATGTTTCATACCGTAATAGATTGTTGTGATTTCAACAGATTTATATTTGGAAACCTGTTACATAGTGTGCTACATGACTGTTCTTCATTGTTGTGTTTAAAGGTACTCTCATTTTCAGAAAATGAAGATTAAGTACAGGATAAAATTACGTTCCTTAGGAAAGAAATACATTGCCTCAGCTTAGAACCACTGGATATTGTGAATATATACAGCAATTCAAATTGAAAGGTAGAGATTTTGAGGGTATTCTTCTTGAGTACTTTGCTATTATCTTTGATTAAAAAAAAATCCAAACAAGCCAGTAACATATTCTCATAATCAATGTGTGATGAACAAACACAGGGCTGCAGTAGCATCCTTTCTGTAAAATTGGTAATGAATAATGGACAATATATTCCTAACTACATTTTGGTGCTGCTTTTCTGAATCTACAGTCTTATAACCCTAAGCTAATAAGGACAGCTTTTCTAATTCATACGAAATGAACTTGTATGAATACAAATACGAACTAATGCAACCTAGTTCATAGACTAGAGACATTACAGTAAAGGGCAAAGATTCTTCAACTTTCTCTAAATAAACTGATAAAGATACCAATGCCAATCCAGACAAAGAAGTTCAAAAGACAGTAAAAAAACCTATATGCCCTACTGAGAAACAAGTAATTTTCTCCTGTTCTTGACTTAAAGATTCTGTTTAGTACAAACATTTCACTGTGACAGATAAAGAGTTTTTGCTCAGGGTCTAGCCCATGGGAAGTGATATGATCCTTGCCTTCCATGCAAAGCTCTCATTTCTCTGTTTCTGAGACTCTGTTTCTAAGGTCTATATTCTGATACTGCAGTGTGGAAAAACCACAAAACACACAACTCTACTTGGGTACAATGCAGAATGAAATTGTAGAGAATGCTGTTGTATCCATAGACAGAAGTCCCAAATGTGATGGTAGAAAAAGTTCTCCTAGCTAACCCCTTGTATATAAATTCACTGTTTCACAGCACTGGAAAAGGGAACATTCTAGTGCTACCTGTAGAAAAAAAAAACAAAACATTTTTTATGGCCATTGCTTTCATTATATTATCACTACTAATCATACCAATGGAGTAATACTCATTGTAAGGTGTGTGAGCTGGCACAGGCAGGACACAGGAACAACCACAAAACCACAGACGAAATGCAAAGGGTAAATTTATTTTTGTTACCTTGCCAATCGTGAGATGCCCGAAGCAGCACCCAGGCAGAAGCACACAAGCAGGGAAGCAGGCACCACATAGCTCGGTCTGTGACAGAGGATCACTGAACCTGCTGGTTTTGCCTGTATTTCAAGGATATGAGCAAGTGTAGTTTACCACTGTGTTTTGATCTTTCCCACAGCAGATCAGGAATCTCAAGCATGTTTTATAGGGTGCCTCTAAGTCTATCACAAGCCTGTATTATCTAAGCAGAGAGGTTCTACTTGCCCAACACACATGGCCAAACAACAGTTAGTATGATATATGTGGGTTTTGACACCCCAGCTGAAAGTCACTTGAGCATGTCTATGATCCTCCTTGCCATTCTTCTGTTATTTTCCCACATAAGGCTGTAATAATCAACACAAAACTGTCTGTCTTTCCAAAGGAATGAAAAAATATCTTCCAATTTGTCTTGTACAGGAAAAAGAAAATGGATTGTTTCATATGTTCTTGGGATCTTTGAAATCCCCCTCTATTATCAGATATTAACTGTCCTGCAGTAGGAACAGCAGGTTCCTATTCTACAATATAGTTGCAATCTAAAGCTTCTGGAGTGCAAAAAAATTCCTTCGAACTTGCTAATTGTGAAGTAATTTTAGAGAGAGACCTCATTCTTCCATGAACAATTTGTGGGCAGTAGGATGCTAGACTTTTCATTCAACATCTTCAGGGGGGGTGAGGGTGGGGAGCCGTGTGTGCCAAATTTGTGTGTTGTGTCTTCATGGCACAAATAGTTCCAGTTTTGTACATCATGTTGGCACTCATTTGTCACTTTCTCCATTATAACGGCATTCACTTAAGCCAGATTTATAGTGTCAAAGTTTGCTTTACATATTATAAGCAAGGCATGTTCCTCAGGATAACTTCTTTTACTGTCTCACTAGTTTTCTAGATTCACCTAAACACCTTCTCTTTGTTTTTGGTGTGGGCTATGCTGTAGCTCTAAATCAGCCCATGACTATGCAAGGCTTCCCTGGAGCTAGCAGCCTTGAAAACGTTAGTTATTCAGAGACCTAGGTGTAACTCTTTTATTGTCTTTCTTTCTTCACTAGATTAGTAATATTCTGTTAGTTTACTCCAGCACTACAAATTATACAACTTCTCTGTAATATTGACTTGACAAACTCCTAGCCTAAACCTTCTTTATATATCTCTTCATAAGATCTGGATTTGCACAGGTAGGAACAAAAAGGAGGTCTCAGTCCCAGGCAGAATTCAATCCTCAGCTTTAAAGATAGTGCTGCTTTCCACTATTTAATGAGTCATCTCACAACTGAGGCACATAAGTGAAAAAGAAAAACCCCGTTGGCTTTCTTAATTATGCAAGTACCCTCTCTGATATTGTAAAAAGAATGTAAATTCATGACTTAGGTCCTCCTTGTTCAATTTTCATTAGAATATAATTTAATGGCATAATGCTTTTTTTTTTTTTTTGCACTGCATTGGCTTACAAATAATGACAAAGGCAATTTGAATTAATTTCTTCCTGCAGTTAGTGGGGTTCTACATGTTTTTAATAATAATATCAATTAAAGGAGAAAGCTTTATAATAACTGTTTGTGAGGCATTCTTAGACAATGTCTGAAAGTGACTACAGAATACATAGCATTCATGACAGCTATTTCTGCTCTGGTTCATAAGAAAAGGTCACCTTAGTTGAATCTTGCATAAAATGAAACTTGTAGCTAATGAGCATCTGAGAACTTGTCCTTGTTTTTTTCGATTAGTATTTTTATCCACTGGTCAGCACCTATGTATGAATCCCTACAGGTATTTTGCAAAATCTTTCAGTAAAATAAATGACTCGCATGATTTCACATGAACTAGCAATTCCCTTGAACTGTTTATGTACCTCTAGCAGTTTTAATAATCTGTCCTGGGAAAACTCTAATTGGTTTTGAATATATCTGAATGAAGTTAACATTTATGTTTCAATCTAATGTGGTGCATTTAATTTCACATCCTTTTATTATAATCTGCATAGCTAGGACAAAGGAGAAATGCCTGCTTTCATGTTTGTGTTTGCTGAAAGAAGTCAGTGGAGTATAATCAGTTTACAGTTTTGAAGCTGCGTTTTGTCTGAGTTCTTGCCTTGTCTTGCCTTTTTGTCCAATCTCTTTCCCTTATGGACACAAATCCATTGTTTAATGAACAATATGTAACAATTGTTTTCCATATGTACAAACCCAGTTCTCTAGCGAACTATGATGCCTGAGGAGGCATCTGCAAAATCTAAGGGGAAATAAGAATATTTTTCCCAAGGGTTTTAAGGACTATCAGGACACAGATTTAGCAACGTGAGTAGTACTATACTCTACTGTGACATAAAGGCACTAGCCACACTTCAGCTAAATCCTGGACATGGGAAAATGCCAGTAAAAAATTAACTAATTGTGATGGGCTGACCTTGGCTGGATGCCAGGTGCCCACCAAAGCTGCTCTATCACTCTGCTACTCAGCTGAACAGAGGAGAGAAAATATGATGAAAGGCTCATGGATTGAGATAAGGACAGGGAGAGATCACTTGCCTGTTATCATCATGGGCAAAACAGACTCGACTTGGGGAAATTAATTTATTACCAATCAAAATCAGAGTAGGATAGTAAGAAATAACACCAAATCTTAAAACACCTTCCCTCCACCCTTCCCTTCTTCCTGGATTCAAATTCACTCCTGATTTTATCTACCTCCTCCCCACAAGAGGCACAGGGGAACGGGGAATGGGGGTTGGGGTCAGTTCATCACACTTTGTCTCTGCCGCTCCTTCCTCCGCAGGGGGAGGACTCCTCACTCGTCCTCTGCTCCAGCATGAGGTCCCTCCCATGGGAGACAGTCCTCCATGAACTTCTCTAACGTGAGCCCTTCCCACGGGCTGCAGTTCTTCATGAACTGCTCCAGTGTGGGTCCTTTCCATGGGATGCAGTCCTTCAGGAATAGACTGCTCCAGCGTGGGTCCCTCACAGGGTCACAAGTCCTGCCAGAAAACCTGCTCCAGCGTGGGCTCCTCTCTCCATGTGATCACAGGTCCTGCCGGGAGCCTGCTCCAGTGCAAGTTCTCCACACGGTCACAGCCTCATTGAGGGTACAACCAGCTGCTCTGGTGTGGGAACCTCCACAGTGTGGATATCTACTCCACTGTGCACTTCCATGGGCTGCAGGGGGACAGACTGCCTCACCATGCTGCAGGTGATGCAGGCACCTGGAGCACCTCCTCCCCCTCCTTCTTCACTGACCTTGGTATTTGCAGAGTTGTTTCTCTCACATATTCTCATTCCTGTCTCCAGCTGCAGGTTTTTTTGTTGTGCAGCAACTTTTTACCTTTTTTAAATATGTTATCCCAGAGGTGCTACCACTGTCGCTGGTAGGCTCGGCCTTGGCAAGCAGTGGGTCCATCTTGGAGCCAGCTGGCGCTGGCTTTATCGGACATGGGGGAAGCTTCTAGCAGCTCCTCACAGAAGCCACCCCTGCAGCCCCCCAACTACCAAAACCTTGGCACTGAAATGTAATACATTAATTTAGAGCAAAGTTGATATGCAGGAATAATCTAGAGAAGATTCTTTCTCTCTATTATTGTCATCAACATTTATTTTTCATAGTGTCTCTTTCTCTGATGTTGCCTGTCACTGCTTTAAATGAAAAAAAAAAAAAAACAACAAACCCAACCCCAAGACCCCATCACCTTTTTAATCTTTCCCTCTAAACTCTGCCATTTTGCTACATATATCTGTAGAAAGAATGCCAGGCGAATCTGAGTCATTAATTTTGCAGCCTGAGGGTAATTTCTGACTCCTCTCATCTCTTACTGATTGAGGTATTCTTTCCAAATCCTGTTGCTTCCTATGTTGCAACAACATGTGACAACAGGAATAGTGAAGTGAAGAAAGTGGCTAGAATATAGTGGATAAAGAAGTAGGTTAATACAAGAGCAAACATAGAAGAAGAGAATATTAAAAAAAAAAAGAAAAAACAAGCAAAGAACTTATATTTGTAAATAAAGTAATAAAATGACAAAAAAAAACCCAACAAAAAGAACAGGAGCAACTTAGAGTTCACATTACTGAACTAAAGAAGCAGAAAGATTGCTGTAATTGCAGTGTTTTAGATAATCTAGGAAGGAAAAGAAAAAGTCAGGGATCAAAAGAGGATAAATTCAGTACTTGAGATGTTGATGACTATTCAAAAATTATGTAATTGTTTTTCAGAAGTTTTTTGCAATAGCAAACAGATAAGTGTAAAAAATTGCCAGGATGGAGAATAATGTGAATTAGCATGAATTGGTGAAGGCTTCTGTATGAGGGAACAAAATGGAGAGGAGGTGAAAGTCACAGGAAGGTTTCAAATTGTCATGTGAAAGATGCTGATTTTTCTGAGATTGTTGCATCAAGTCTAATTGAGAATGAACAGCCCAGAACATGTAGCCACAGTTCAAGGGTATCTGTAAATGATAAGTCTTCTTGGACTCCATAGTGTTTTACTCTAACACAGATTTCTTCACCTGTGAATCTGCAAGTATAATACCTTAGCCACAGTAATTTACAGGAAAATTTTCCTGTGTTATTTTCACAAACTCTGCCTAGAAGTAAAACTTATATTTTACAGTTTATACTCAGACTTCAGATAATTTCTGTGAAGTACTAATGCTTGAAGTATGGAAACAGAGGTAGAAGAAGATCACACAAAACAATACTATCTAACCAGATTGACATAATGTATTTTAAAATGAGAACAAATATCTCACTTTTCAAATTTATTTCCACTATGAAAAATGTGTTTGCAATGGACACTGATGTTCAGGATAGCATGTAATGAAGTGTGCAAGCTAATATGTTGTGACATCTGATAATAGTACCAGTTTCACATAATTTTAAATATAGTGCAGTTTTTGGTTTTGTTGTATAGTTCAAATGGCAAAGCTGAATCTTTGCCTGATGGAGGTTAGTGACATTCAGTTAAGCTCAAGAGAACCAGGTGTTACTCATGAAAGAAACTGTTAAGGCCTAGAGTCACTACTCCGAGCTTGTGGAAGACAGTAATTTTCTTGACAGAAAAAACTTTTTCATGAAAAAAAAAAGATTGCATTCCCAAGACAGAAGTGCCTTATTATCAGTAAAAGAAACATTCAAAAGCCGAAAGCTTTCTGGTCAGATTGGATAGTCCAAACTGAGAACAAGCAACTACCAAATTAATTTCTCTTTGCAGTAGTACTCCCTAACTACAGTTTTTGGCATTCAGTGAAGATTCCTGGGTTTAGTGTATAAGCAAAGGAAATTTGCTTCTAGGGAAAAAAAAAAGAGCGCTTTTTTTTTTTTTTTTTTTTTTAATCTTCATCATCCCTAGCATGATGGTGTAGAGAAAGACTGAGTATAATTGCAGCAATGAAGAGTCACAGAAGTAACTATGGAGTTCAAAGAAGAATGTGAAATGTAGACTCATTGAAAACAATTAAAATCAACTGAAGACCTTCAGTAGCCATTAAATGGAAGATGCATGTCAAAGCAGTAAGTCATAGGATCATAGAATCATAGAATGGATTGGGTTGAAAGGGACCATCAAAGATCATCTAGTCTAACCCCCCCGCCATGGTCAGGGAAATCTTTCACTAGATCAGCTTACTCAAAGCCCCATCTAACCTGACCTTGAGCACTTCCAGTTGTGGGGCATCCACAACTTCTCTGGGCAACCTGTTCCAATGTCTCACCACCCTCATTGTAAAACGTTTCTTCCTTAGGTCCAATCTAAATCTACCCTTTTTTAGTTTAAAGCTGTTGCCCCTTGTCCTGTCACTACAGGCCATAGTAAAAAATGTCTCTCTGTCTTTCTTATAAACCCCCTTTACATACTGAAAGGCCTCCATATGGTCTCCCCAGAGCCTTCTCTTCTCCAGGCTGAACAACCCCAACTCTCTCAGCATTTCTTCATAGGAAAGGTTTTCCAGCACCTGATCATTTTCACAACCTTCCGCTGGACCTGCTTCAACAGGTTCATCTCTTTCTTGTACTCATCCAGAGCTGGATGCAGTACAGGTGGGGTCTTACGAGAGCAGAGTAGAAGAGGAAAATCATCTCCCTTGACCTGTTGGCCACATTTCTTTTGATGCAGCCTAGGGTATGACTGGCTTTCTGGGCTGCAAGCACACATTGCTGGCTCATACACAATTTTTCACCCACTAATATTCCCAAATCCTTCTTTGCAGGGATGCTCTCAGTCCCTTCATCTTGCAGTCTGTGCCGATATTGGGGTTTGCCCTGATCCAGGTGCAGGACCTTGCACTTAGCCTTGTTGAACTTCATGAGATTCTCATGGGCTAACTCCTTAAGCCTGTCAAGGTCCCTCTGGATGGCATCCCTTCCCTCAAGCATATCAACTGCACCATTCAGTTTGGTGTGACCTTCAAACTTGCTGAGGCTGCACTCAGTTCCACTGTCTGTCATTGATGAAGATATTGAATAGTTTTGGTCCCATTACCTTTAGTACCCTTAAGGACACTAGTCATTTCTCATTTCCACTTGGACATTGAGCCATTGACTATAAGTCTTTGGACACTGTCATTTAACCAGTGCCATATTCACCTAACAATGCACCCATCAAACCCATATCTCTGCAATTTAGTGACAAGAATGTTATGTGGAACCTTGTTAAAGGCCTTACAGGGGTCCGGGTAGATGACATTCATAGCTCTTCCCTTGTCCACTGATGTAGTCATTCCATCATAGGCCATTAGATTAGTCATGCAGTTTGCCCTGGTGAAGCCATGTAGACTGTCTCTAATCACTTCCCTTTCTTCCATATGTTTTGACCTCTCTTCCAGGAGGATCTGTTCCATGATCTTAATGGACACAAAGGTGAGGCTGACTGGTTGATAGCTCCCAGGGTCGTCCTTTTTACCTTTTTTAAAAATGGGCATGATGTTTCCCTTTTTTTCAGTCACTAGGGACTTTGCATGACTGCCACAGCTTTTCACATGTTATAGAATCATAAAATCACAGAATAGTTTCAGTTGGAAGGGACCTTTAAAGATCATCTAGTCCCACCCCCCTGCAATGAGCAAGGACATCTTCAACTAGAGCAGGTTGCTCAGAGCCCTGTCCAGCCTGACCTTGAATGCTTTCAGAGATGGGGCTTCTACCAGCTCTCTGGGCAACCTGTTCCAGTGTTTCATCATGCTCATTGTAAAGAATTTCTTCCTTCTATCTAGTCTGAATCTACACTCTTTTGGTTTAAGACCACTACTCCTTGTCCTGTTGCTACAGGCCCTGCTAAAAAGTTTGTCCTCATCTTTCTTATAAGCCCTCTTTAAGTACTGAAAAGCTGCAAGAAGGTCTCCCCAGAGTCTTCTCTTGTCTAGGCTAAACAACCCCAACTCTCTCAGGCTTTCCTCATAGGAGAGGTGTTCCAGCCCCCTGATCATTTTCATGGCCCTTCTCTGGACCTGCTTCAAATGGTCCATGTCTTTCTTGTATCAAGGACTCCGGAGCTGGATGCAGTACTCCATGTGGGTTCCCACCAGAGCAGAGTAGAGGGGCAGAATCACCTCCCTTGACCACTTCTTTTGATGCAGCCCAGGGCACTGTTGGCTTTCTGGACTGCAAGCACACATTGCCAGCTCATGTCCAGCTTTTCATCCACGAGTATCCCCAAGTCCTTTTCCACAGGGCTGCTCTCAATCCCTTCATCCCCCAGCCTGTATTGATACCAGTGGTTGCCCCAAGCCAGGTACTTGGCCTTGTTGAACCTCATAAGGTTTACATGGGTCCATTTCTCAAGATTGTCCAGGTTCCTCTGAATGGCATCCCATCCCTCAGTCCAGCACACCACTCAGCTTGGTGTCATCTGCAAACTTGCTGAGGGTGCACTTGATCCCACTGTCATTGATGAAGATATTAAACAGTACTGGCCCCAGTGCAGACCCCTGAAGGACACTACTTGTCACTGATCTCCATCTAGACATTGAGCTGTTGATGGCTACCCTCTGGTTGCGACCATCCAACCAATTCCTCATCCACCAAACAGTCCACCCATCAAATCCATATCTCTTCAATTTAGAGAGAAGGATGCTGTGGTGGAGTGTGGCTCTCATCAGGTCCCATGACTGCATGTATATTCAGGAACTTCAGGTCATCTTGAATTTGATCTTCTCCTATGATGGGTGGGAAATCATTCCCCCAGTCCCGGCCTTGAGATTCAGGGACTCAAGAGATGTGGTAAGAGCAACTGCCAGTGAAAACTTAGGCAAAAAATTGTGGAGTACCTCAGCTTTCTCCATGTCTGTTTTCACCACCTCTCCTTCTTGTTTACCAGCACAGGTACTTTTTTAAAAATCTTCCTTATCCAGCCAATGCACCCATAAAAGCTCTTCTTATTTTTCTTCTCATCCCTCACAAAGATCAGCTCTAACGGTGTCTTAGGTTTATTAATCCCATCCCTACACATCTAGGCAGTGTCTCTACATTATTCTCAGGATACACATACCTGTTTCTGCTGCCTGTGCCTTTCCTACTTACACTTCAGTTTGACCAGGAGGTCCTTACTGAGTGTACTGACTGTATGTTGCTCTAGTCTGGAATTGTGCTGAAAACAGTGCTGATAACATACTGACGTTTTTCAGTTACTGCTGAGCAGTGCTTACACAGCATCAAGGCCTTCTCTGTTTCCAGTTCTGCCCTGCCAGGCAGTAGGCTGAGGGCGCACAAGAAGTTGGGAGGGAATGTAGCTGTGACAGGTGACCTCAAGTGACAGAATATTCCATACCATATGGTGTCATGCTTAGCAATAAAAGCTGGGGGGAAGAAAAGGGAAGTGGCGAGCATTTAGAGTTATGGCATTTGTCTTCCCAAGTAGCCATTCATGTGATGAAGTCCTGCTTTCCTGGAGATAGCTAAAGATCCGCCTGCCAATGGGAAGTAGTGAATAAATTCCTTTGCTTTGCTTACGTATGCAGCTTTTGCTTTACTTATTAAACTGTCTTTATCTCAACCAACGAGTTTTCTCACTTTTACCATTCCAATTCTCTCCCCCAGCCCACCATGGAGGGTGGGCAGTAAGTGAGTGGCTGTGTGATGCTTAGCTGCCTGCTGGGGTTAAGCCACAACACTGAGCCATGCTGGTCTCCTGCCTTCCTTGCCCAATTTCTTACATGTGGGAACTGAGAGCTCTGTGCTAATTCTGTAAACAAATGAAAGTTCGATCTCCTAAAATTCAGTGTCCTAACTTTCCTCTTCATCTGGCCCATATCCCTCAAGATTGTGAATTCCATCAGGGCTGCCACCAGTCTTGACATTCCTAATTAGTTCTTCTGTGCTGGTAAGCAACAGGTCTCATAAAGCTTCTTTTCTGGTCAGGCTATCTATCACTTGTGTTAAGAAGTTATCCTTAATGCCATCCTGGACCGCTTACAGCTTGCTGTGCTGCTTTTCAGCAATGTCAGGGTTGCAGAAGTTCCCCAGCAGGTTCAGAGCCCGCAAGTGTGATGCTTCCCATAGCTGAAATAAGAACACTTCATCAACAGGCTCCCCTTGGCCAGGTGGCCCGTAGTAAACACCAGACATAAGATTTCTTTTGCTGGCTTGGCCCCTGATTTTTACCTATGAGCTCTCAACCAGTTCATCACTTTTTTCAAAGTCTTTTTCTGTGCAGTCAATCAATATTTTTTTACATGGAGGCAACTCCCCTTGCCCCTCCTTCCTTGCTTGTCCCTTCTGAACAGTTTATAGCCACAGATTGCAGCACTCCAGTCGTGAAGTGCTACAGACTGAAGTCCATTCCAAATACCATTTTCTGCCAAGGGTCTTTCTGTTCCTAGATTATGCAACCTAAAACTGATTTAAGCCATTGTTTTGCTTCAAAAGCACATTTTTGTATTGTATTTTGCACAGTGAAAAAAAAAAAATATTTTAAGGAAAGGTAAAAAGTAAACCCAGAAAATTTTAGGAAGTCCAGACATACTTTTTCTTCTAAAGTCCCTCTCTGTCTTAGGGAAACTAAAAAGTGTAACAGGTTAACATACTAGAATCAAGTTATGAGTTCTGCTCTATTTTGCCAGGTTTTAGCTGTTGAGCATACAAGCAGCAGAGGGAAGACAGCCAGTCACAGAAAGGGTCAATTTTTCTTTATAAGATGGTATATTATCATAGAGGGAATGATGATTTATCTCAAGAAAGAGAATGTGATTTACTGTCTATAGTTGAATAATTCTTTGTCAATGTTGTTCTGCACAGTGAGACATGACAACAGCAACAAGTTTTCAAGGTCACTATAGTTTATATTCCACATACACTTTCTATTTTCTAATTCGGCCTCATAATTTTTAAGTCTAATAACCTTATTCCCTAGGAAAAAAAAAATAAAAGGAAGAGGAAAAAAGAACATTATTGATATAGTTGCTATTAAGTCATCATGTGGTCAACCACATCTACCAAAAAAAATGAAGAATAAATGCTTTAGAACATGTACATTCAAGGTGTTTTAGAAACAATCTATTTTGGTAGCTACGGGGGCTACAGGGCAAGCTTCTGTGAGAAGCTGCTAGAAACTTCAACCATGTGCAATAGAGCCAATGCCAGCTGGCTCCAAGATGTACCCACCGCTGGCCAAGGCTGAGCCCATCAGTGACAGTGGTAGCACCTCTGGCATAATGTATTTAAGAAGGGGCAAAAACAACTCTGCACACACCAAGGTCAGTGAAGAAGGAGGGGGAGGATGTGCTCCAGGCGCCGGAGCAGAGATTCCACTGCAGTCCGTGGTGAAGGCTATGGTGAGGCAGGCTGTCCCCCTGCAGCCCATGGAAGTGCACAGTGGAGTAGATATCCACACTGTGGAGGTTCCCACACCAGAGCAGCTGGTTGTACCCTCAATGAGGCTGTGACCGTGTGGAGAACTTGCACTGGAGCAGGCTCCCGGCAGGACCTGTGATCACATGGAGAGAGGAGCCCACGCTGGAGCAGGTTTTCTGGCAGGACTTGTGACCCTGTGAGGGACCCACGCTGGAGCAGTCTATTCCTGAAGGACTGCATCCCATGGAAAGGACCCACACTGGAGCAGTTCATGAAGAACTGCAGCCCGTGGGAAGGGCTCACGTTAGAGAAGTTCATGGAGGACTGTCTCCCATGGGAGGGACCTCATGCTGGAGCAGAGGACGAGTGAGGAGTCCTCCCCCTGCGGAGGAAGGAGCGGCAGAGACAAAGTGTGATGAACTGACCCCAACCCCCATTCCCCGTTCCCCTGTGCCTCTTGTGGGGAGGAGGTAGATAAAATCAGGAGTGAATTTGAATCCAGGAAGAAGGGAAGGGTGGAGGGAAGGTGTTTTAAGATTTGGTGTTATTTCTTACTATCCTACTCTGATTTTGATTGGTAATAAATTAAATTAATTTCCACAATCAAGTTTTCTTTGCCCATGATGGTCCCTGTCCTTATCTCAACCCATAAGCCTTTCGACATATTTTTCTCCCCCTGTCTAGCTGAGTAGCAGAGTGATAGAGCAGCTTTGGTGGGCACCTGGCATCCAGCCAGGGTCAACCCACCACACAATCATGTTCCATTACATCTTTTTCACTAAACAACACTACAGAAAGTTATATATGCATCCAGTTCTATGTTTCTTTGCAAGGTACATGCTGAAGTTTGTTCAGCATTGATTTGTTTGGGACAGAGATCACAAACAGCCACATTCAGCAGTCAAATGCACAGAAATTCTAAAAGAAAATTACAGTTCCATCTCCATACATTAGAAATTAGCTTTGGATTCCCATTTTACACATAGAGAAAAAAATTAGGAGATTTTTGTCACTTCTTGGTAAAGAATTCACTTACATTTCAAGATTAGGACCACAGATATATATTTTTTTAAGCTAGTCTGAAATAGGCTGCCTAGCTTTGCATATATGATACTACAATTATTTTTCTTTCATCTGAAAAGGTTTGGCCAATATTGAAGATCACTTACACTTAAAACTGAATACTGAACTACTACCTCTCAAAATTGAAAAAAATTAAATACTACCATCTGAACAAAAGGATTTAATTTTAACAGAAATCATTCAGAGTAGTGTAGTGAGTTCTCTCAAGTACTACCTAACATTTCAACAATATGATGATTTTTGAACAGTAATGCTATAATTTTCTAGGTCATATATAATCTTATACCACTGTCATAAATAGATATTTCTTAAGACAGAAAAGTAATATAAATGTGCAATGGTAAAAACTCTGAATATGAGACTAGTGTTGTATGTGAATATTATTTTAACACAGTAAGTAATTATAATATGGATAAGCAGAGAAAGATCCTCAGGTGAGGAAAAATTTAGAGTTTCATTGGTTATCATTCACAAAAAGAAAGTGTTTCACATTAGAAGGAAGACACAGTAGTGTCTGCAAGGAGCCCAACAAGGAAAAGTAACAGGGGAAAGTCAGTGACAGGAAGGAAACAGTGTTCTGATTTGTCTTTGCCTTTAGCAAGAGAGAGTTTTATTTTATTTGTCAAATTAAATTCTTCTGTAACATTGTTATAGATACTTAATAAGTGTTCCATTTAATGGGCAACTCCAACTTCTGTCTTTTTTATTATTATAATTATTATAGTGAACATAATTATGTTACATATTCAACCTGTACTCTGCTTCCTGTAGTCCAGAAGTCAATATGAGTTCAGCTAACCTGTGACTACTGCCACATGCCTCGGAACTAGGGATGCAAAGGTGATGAATAGCCAAGAGCTATGGAATAAAAGTGTGCAGACAAAACTCTTAACTGACTCACAAGAGTCAGAAAAATGTCCGGCTGATGTATAGTTGGAATCAATGCCAGATTGCCCTTCATTAATTCTCTGAATTTGCAAAGTAGTGTACATAAATGGGTACAGTTTTCCTTTCTTTTACTGAGATTTTTGCTTGCAAAGCCTAGGTGTTTTTAAACAGAGCACACAACAAATAACAGGGCAAATGAAAAATGAGATGAATATGTTTTTTCTTTCATAAATTCCTAACATTTTTATCTATTTTTATACTTTTATTCCTGTGGAAGGGAGAAAGAGGAAAATGTACTGTGTTCTGGAGTGTAAGTGCCTTTACAAAAAATCATGGGAGGCCTTTCAAAGGAAGAGGGATTATATTGCATAATTTTTATTTCTCTTCCTTTAGTCAGGGGAAGAAAGAAAGAACTTTGCAAGTCTATGAAAAATGGGACCTAAGGATCTTGCTGAATATCTATCTGTTAGACAAGAGTTTCTGTATTTCCACAGAACCTTGCCTCCCTACCCACTCCTACCTCCCTCCCCTGGCACACAGTCTAATATACTGTATTACAGTAGAGTGAGGCCTCCAAGGCACTGATAACACATAGGTAACTACATTGTTATCTGTGATCTTACAGAAGCAGAGAATAAAAAGGTAGTTATCTTTTTATTACATTATCCTACATTTTGCCTCATATTACTGGTGGATATTGACATTTCTCCTCCTCTCCTTAAGCTAAAATTTTTAAAGAAAAGCTTTGTCCTTGCTTTATATTCCCCAGCTGAAATTTTCTGAGTCAATTCTTTTCATAGCAGAAAGTATCTTCATGCAATCACTTTGTTGCATTTTGAACCATCACAGTTTGCATTATAACTTAGTGTTGCATCATTGGCTTCTTTTTTAGACTGCTGGATAAACTTACTGAGCTCCTATCTTGTGATTCTGTCTTTACATCACCTGTCAATAGTGGATAACATTTAAAGACAGAACTCAGTTTTCCCAAATCATATTATGCTTCATGAATCTGACTTGCTGTCCTCATTTTGGTGGGATGGAGTTAATTTTCTTCTTAGTAGTTGGTACAGTGTGTTTTGGATTTAGTGTGAGAATAATGTTGATAACACACTGATGTTTTAGCTGTTGCTAAGTAGCGCTTAGGATCTAAGGTAAGGATTTTTCAGTTTTCCATGCTCTGCCGGCAAGCAGGTGCACAAGAAGCTAGGAGGGAGCATGGCCAGGACAGCTGACCCGAACTAGCCAAAGGGATATTCCATACCATAGAACGTCATGCTCAGTATATAAACTGAGGGGAGTTGGCCAGGAGGGGCGGATCATTGCTTGGGCATCCGTCAGCAGGTGGTGAGCAATTGCATTCTACAGCACTTGTCTTTTCTTGGATTTTGTTTCTCTTTTTTGTTTGTTTGTTTTGTTATATTCCTTTTCATCATTATTATTATTATTATTGTATTATATTATGTCATAATATATTTATTATTGTTACTGCTTTATTTTATTTTAGTTCTTAAACCGTTCTTATCTCAACCCACGAGTTTTACTTCTTTTTTTCAATTCTCCTCCCTATCCCACTGGGAGAGTGGAGGAGTGAACGAGCAGCTGTGTGGTGCGTAGTTGCTGACTGGGGTTAACACATGACATCTGCAAGTATAGAATTAAATTGAGATGCTTGAGGGAGGGCTGAAGTGATTATTTCATGCTTTTAGGTCTGATGGTCTGGCAAAAGAAAGGGGCAGCAGAGCACAGATCATGATATTTTAGCTGAGCACGACGCAGGTAAGCAGTAACTCTGAAAGCAGCCTTTAGCCATCTTGCACTGACACTCCCAATAGGAGTTTTTCCTGAGAAAATTAAAAATGATTGGAGGGTCTAGGTGAGGAAAACAAAAGAGACAAAAGGAACTAAGAAAAAGGAGAAAGGTATTACACAAGGAAAGGTTACATTTTACAGCTACTGGGTCATCAGAATACATGTGTTTCACTCCATCTGACTTGACATCTCTTGAAAGGCAGAGAGACATGAGTAGCTTATATTTGAGTGTAAAAGCCTCATGGTAACTGTTGATGTCTCTACATCATTATTTTAAAAGGCTTAAATGAGATACAGAACAGAAAAAAGGGCAAAGAAAAGAGAACTGAACTTCAAAACCGGGCCCTTGACTTCCACTTGTTTTTTCTCTGGCTAGTTAGTAGTAAATCCCTTTCTATCTCCTTTCTGTTTCATAAGTGATTCCTTATCTCTTCTGTGTTGATGCATATAACCCTAATAGGATAGTTTCCAATAGCCTCTGACACATTTCCACTTTCATTTATTAGAGATAAGTGTTCCAGCATGAACACCATTGAAAATTAATTTCATCTAAATGCTCTTAGGCTCACTATCTGAAAATGTAAATACTCCCATTGTAAATTTTGATTCAGCTGACTTTTAGTTTAAGCAGTAGCTTGAGCTGATTGTGGGAGAGCAGTTGCACGTTTGTATGTATATGTATACTTTGGATCATTTTGAGCAAATAAAAAAGCTTACAAATGAACAAGAAGACAGAGGATTTCTTTTTTATCTTCTGGAATTGAGATTAGGCTAGTCTTGATTAGAACTCTAGACAGCAAATATTGGACGTGGGGGAAAAAAAAAAAGATCAAAAGGGAAGGAGTGAAATTTCAGAGTCCCACCAACACTGATGGAGTGGGGAAGGGATTGGATGATGAAGAGGATGGATGAAGGGGAAGCACTGTTACAGCTCCATCACCATCAACCCCAGTTACCCCACCAATAACACTGCTGTAATTAGATAGGTACTAGAAAAAGGCCTTGAGAAAAAATGTACATATACATATATCTATATACATGTATCCATATATATATGTATGTTTTTAAACCTTATTGTGTAATGTCCCAGTAACCTGAGACTAGGCCTGTCTATAGCAATGACTTGTCAGAGACACAGCAGGGGCCCCTGAGTGCACAGGCAGGCAAAGGTCTGGAAAGCTCAGGAGCACAATGGTACTAGGAGCCCTAGGGCCAGTCACAACAAATTCCCATTTGCTGCATACAGCTGTCTAACAACCTAATGAAGCTGCACATAAATAATAGCACAGGTGGAGCTGTCTTTAAAGTATGTATAAGACAGCAAAAAAGCACAGCTAGTTGCACTGGCCCCACTGCTTTAGAATTGGGTATGAAGAACTGATAGCAGTGCTGTCCTGTACTTTACTGTTGTGTATATAAATAATGTATCATTTGTTACTGTGGTAGTTTTTTAGTCCTCAGTCTGCACCAGAAATAATTGTAAACCATTAATTTTCTAAAAGAAAAGTTATTTTCTGCCTTTTGTTTCTACTTCCATAATTCTCCCCAATACCCAGATATTGACTAGGTTTAAAATAACAGGACTGGAATCAATGGGCAGCAAAGACCATTTTCTGCATGCTGACAGATATATAGGGATACGTACAGTTTACTAGGGAACATTGATAATCAGCCCTAGTAGTAGTGTCCAAGCTACTACCAGCCTAGTAGAAATATTGAACACTGGTATTAGCTATGGTGTGATAAATTCCAATTCCACATCTTGTCACAGAAGATGGCTTCCAACAGAAACTAGGATCTTCCTCTGTAGTGTGTTTAAGCTGCTGATTTGTAAATCAGGCTCACATGAATAGCTAGCAGCAGGAGTAAAAACAACTGGTTAGAGAATAGCAGCCTTTAGTCACAGATTTGGATAAGCAGTGCTTTCACATAGCTCCCTCAGCCTTTCCCATTGTCTCAAACCAGTATATATTTGACTATTGGCAGTACCTAAGTAAAAGTCAAGGGGAAGATAAGGAGAAAAATATGTCAAAGACCAAGACAAAACAATAGCAAGTTCTCAGAAAGAATATACCATTTTCTCCCCAAACAGTTCTCTGTAAGTTTTCTCACCAAAGGTGAAAGTGTAAGAAATTGATCCCCCTATTCTTCGCACTACCACACTGACTTCTCACCTTTCCTGCCTATTGATCTTAGATACTTTATCAACAGTTTTGGGAAACTACCAGAAAGACTGAGATGAATGCAAATCTGAAAGGTGGCAAAGATGAGGTAATCAGTCTTGTACACTCACCATATAGCCTGGGAGTCCTCTCTTGCTTACTGTTTGAATATTGAACACTATTATCCAGTCAAGAGATTCCTAGGCTAAACCCTTTGTATTATACATCAGTTAAATAATTAACTTACTCTCAGTTCTTTAACTGGAATCTATGGAGTTTCAGCTGAATTTCATAAATGTGGTTTGACACTTAAGCATCATAGGGTGTATTCTCATTTCTGCCTCTTTTTTTTATAACATACAACAAAAAGTCTCCTCTGGAACCACATAGAAAGCTGAGAGCCTCTTAAGTGATGAAACAGTGGTTTAAATCCACACGCACAAGTTGTAAATCTACTGAAGTAAATTCAGGTAGTAAAGGCTGTCATTCTCATTCATGGCTAACTTTGTGATGTTTAGAATGTTGGAGTAATTTACAACTGACATTTAATAATTAACACTTAAAATTATGTGAAATATCTAAGCCACAGAAAAGAAAGTTGCCAGCTGCATTTATATTGCTTAAGGGTGAAAAATAAATGCTATTACCTTGTGTACTGTAGAGGTGCAGTGAGCTGCTATCACCACTCCCACATGAGCCACAGCAACCTTCCCAGCCTAGGGCCAGGGTCTCAGCAGGTACCTGATTGGCTAATGGATACCAGTAGGTATCAATTATGTTTGATACCTGCAAGCATACTTTTTATATTTCTAAATATATTTGATAATTGCATAAGTATACTCAGTTATATTTAGCCTGCATACAGTGTAGTATAAGCTGCACTTCCAGGCAGCTTAAGGTCCACGTACAAGGTACAAGTTATTCTTGGCATTGGCTTGCAGGAGAGCAGGCAGGCAGAGAGAAGGCTAAATCTCACAAAACAGGAATAGAAGATAGACTGAGGACTCTGAAACTATGACAAAATCAGATTTACAGCATTAAGTATTAGGAAAAGAAATAAATTCAAGCCATGTATGGGCACAGTAAAGAAATTATATCTTCAGACTTGTCCTGGTTTCAGCTGGCATAGAGTTAATTGTCTTCCTAGTAGCTGGTATAGTGCTATGTTTTGAGTTCGGTATGAGACGAATGTTGATAACACACTGATGTTTTCAGTTGTTGCTAAGTAGTGTTTAGTCTAAAGTCAAGGACTTTTTAGCTTCTCATGCCCAGCCAGCAAGAGAGCTGGAGGGGCACAAGAAGCTGGCACAGGACACAGCCAGAGCAGCTGACCCAAACTGGCCAATGGGGTATTCCATAACATGTGATGTCACATCTAGTGTACAAACTGAGGGGAGTGGGGGCAGGGGGATTGCCACTCAGGGATTAACTGGGCGTCGATTGGCAGGTGGTGAGCAATTGCACTGTGCATTATTTGTATATTCCAATCCTTTTATCATTACTGCTGTCACTTTATTAGTATCATTATCATTATTAGTTTCTTCTTTTTCTGTTCTATTAAACCGTTCTTATCTCAACCCACGAGTTTTATTTCTTTTCCCAATTTTCTCCCCCATCCCACTGGGCAGGCAGGGGGAGTGAGTGAGCAGCTGCGTGGTGCTTAGTTGCTGGCTGGGGTTAAACTGCGACAAGACTGGTAGACCAAAATCTTGGAACTTTAAAAAAAACAATGAAATGAACAACAACAAAAAAAACCCCAAACACAACAAAATATGGGACCACTGACAGCCCCAGGCAAAACTGGAGATGAGCCTTGTAAATGGATGGACCATGGACACCAGTCAGGAGCTGAGGAAGTAAGGCCAGAAGCAGTGCTGGAGACCTACACTCCTACAGGTGTTGCTGGGGCAGGGACTGATGGCTCTGAGCTGAGCTGAAATGGGGGCCATGGTCCCATGGACAGGGGTGTCAGAGGCCCCAGATGAGGCTATTCAGGGCCAATAAGGTCTGTTAATGCCCTCAGGGCCCAGAAAGATAAAGTCTGAGGGAGCTTGGCCAGTTTATCTTGGAGAAAATTGGCTTCTGGGAGACCTTACAAGTGTCTACAACTACCTGGTTGGAGAAGTTAGAGAAGATGGAACCAGACTCCAATTGGAACTGCATGGTGATAGGACAAAAGGCAACGGTCAGGCATCTGATCCTGAGAAATTCCAGTAAGATGCAAGGAAAGCACTTTTTACTGTGAGGGTAATCAAATACAGGAACTAGGACCCAGGAGGTATTAAAGACTCAGAGGCAAAAGGCCTAGAGCAATCGTATCCAATTAGACCTGCTTTGAAAAAAAGGTTGGATTAGGTGATCTGTGGAGGTTCCTTCCAACCCGTTACTTTGTGTATACAGGGTTAGAAGCAGCATGTTCTTCCTATGGGAGCATAGCAAATTAAAAAGCATTTTCAGGAATTTTATGGTTCCAGAATACAGAGTGAGCCTGCAGCTATGCACTGAATACAGAATTTGTACTTTGACAGAGATGCACAGATACCTGGTCATATGTAATGCTAGTTTTAGCAGGGTGTTCAGTCACCTTTTCACACAGAAAACCATTGTAAGGTAAGTTGGATTCACTTGAACCTGGGACTGTTCAGCCTGAGGTTCAGTATTTATGTGTTTACAGGAGACAACCACTCTAGAGCAAAATTGACCTTTTTGTAGAAGCATGAATGAAAACAATTGTCACATCTGTAACATCCAGACAAATTACTCATTACCAATCTAATTGGTTTCTCAAAGAACTTTGTAGTTTTAAACCCTTATGTCAAACCTCTGCATTTTACCTGTTGTAAAACAGTAATTCTGAGACAGCAGTTCCAAAAGCTGGTGTCACATGGAGGACAGCTTTACGAGGAACTGGATTAGCCTGTTTTAGCATTTCTGTTAGGTGGCATTTAGAAGTGCACATAAACTTTTGAGTTAGCAGAAGTCATAGACTTCTACACTGTTAATTCTATCACTTCTTTCCAAATATCTTTGAAATTTGTAGCTTTCTTTTAAGCAGTATAAACTGTTGTCAATTTCAGGTGTGCTCCCTGTGCACTTTATAATGAAGTGATTTGCGTATAGCTAATCTGCACAGAAACCTGACCTTGAGCTTGAGTATCAGCAGGCTCTGCCCTTAACAGTGGTAAAAGCTAGCCATGGCTCTGACCCAGATCAGGGAGCAATGACTGTCCTCAAGAGTATCAAGAAAGACAACCTATGAAATTAGTCAGATATTTTATTAGCTTTTGATCTCCTTTCAACACTGAATGACCATTTCTAAATATTAAAAGGGGAGCAAAATGCATCATTTTGTTTGTGCCTTGAATGCGTCTCTCTGGACTGTTCATTGTATGTGCTCATTCTTTTGTGGCTTGCTCATTGGATGCAGGCATTTCACAGCTTACTGTGGTTTCTCTGACTTGTTTCACTTTTCTGTTTCTCTGATTCCTTCTGCCATGTAAATAAAACCAATCGGTATACTCTTTTTTACTATTTTTTCTCATGCTGATCTTCTGTATTGCAATTGGTGTGCTGCTCCTAAAACTACCAACCATAGCATCTCCCTTATGATATTCAAATCCCCCCATCAAATGACACCTGGCATCTGTTCTTCCATAACTGAAGGAGATGCAAAGAAGACGTTAATTGTACAAAACCCCTCAAAATCACTAGTATGAGCCCTTGAGCATGTATTTTATCCTAATTATTTTTCGCTTCCCCACACTGTCCTTGTCAATTTTCTCCCTTTTAAAAGTGTTTCATTGTCAAATTTAGGTTATACTATCTTTGTAAGAGAAATTATTTCTGATGAGCATATTTCTGAAGAAAAATAATAATTTTTTAATTTTGACCATTTTGTCATTGTTAGAGATATCAGAATTTTTAGTGTGTTTAAAAATACAGGAGGAAATTCTGTTTAAAAAATGCATACATCACAGGGCAGACAGAAGGGGGAATTTAGACACCTATTTTATGCTTTTTTATGCAGTGCAGTTAGTTTGCATACAAAGATGTTTCTGTAACATAATCTTTTTCATATGGACACTTCCTGACAATTCTGACATCTACGCAGCTAGATATCTGACAAGCAGAAGGATTTAGAAAAAGATCAGTTTGGCATTGCAATGTGTTTGACTGACAATATGTTTTAGACCAATGGCAAATGAAGTATCTCTGTGTTTGAAGGAGGTGAGAGGCGAGTATAGTAGTGGTCTGTGATTTGTTCCCGGCAAGGGAAATGACACAAGGTACAGCTAGAATGAGATGCCCTAGCAAAATAGACTTTACTTAGAGAATTATTTCCATTGAAACCAGTATGTTTCTGCTTGATAAGTATTTCAGAATCTCGCTGAAGATCAAAGCCAATAAATAGGGTTTCTGTTATTCAGTCTGGTTGACTTGTATTAGAGACTGAAAGAAATAAAGGCAAGTCTGTTGTCCTGAATAAACATACAGGCACAAATTTTCAGCAGTTCTTCACTTGAACTGCATACAATAACTTACTGATTACACTATGGACAAGTGAACTTCTACTGGCCTTTTTTGTAGCTCATTGTGTTGCTGGTTAACTTTTAGAAAGCAATTTCATACTGTAAATGTTTCTTCCATTCACAGGAACATTAACCAAAAGGGATCCGTCATTCACACAAAATAGCTACAATCTACTCTACAAAATTTGCAGCAGAACTTTCTGACATGCACCAGCTGACATATTCATTACAGTTGTAAATTAGCATGTAGAGAGTTTCAGCTACTGCATCTGTTTAAAAAGGTATCCTGCATAATTTATTTTGTAATCCAGTTTCAGGGTTCATTGGCACACATGACTGTTCATAGGGGTTAATATTACTTTCAGTGAACTCAGGGAAAACATTCCCAGTGATTTTTACAGGAGTGAGATCTGGTTAATTGTTTTTGAATGCTTGTATCTCTACCACAGCAATAATAATTTTCTAAAGGCATATGATACCTGTGACGGGTTGAAAACCAGTTTCAGTCAAAGCATAAACTGAAAGAGATAGAAACTACTGAAACTTATTTCAGTTTCCTTAAATTTCAGTATAAAGTGAACCTGCATCTGCAGCCAGTCTTCCCAGAGAGAGAGAAAATCGTTCATTACCTTGTCATATGTTAATACTATATAGTATCCCTGTACTGCTTCTTTTAAAGAAAATTGTCATTATGGCACTTTTGAACTAAGCTTTGGATGTTTTTCTTTGTATTGTACAGAAGATATCTTTTTTATTTTATTTTTTTTCTTTTCTTTCTCCATTTATAGTGGTTGAGAGCAATGAGGAATACAGGGTGGAAATACTCAAAACAATTCTGAAAGTTACAGTGATCCTTCATATTAAACCTTTAAAATGATTGCATGCCTCTTCTTTTTCAACAGTAGCTATATAATATTATTTGTTTTCTTATAATAAGCTTTCTGATTGTTCCACACAGAGTACAAAAACAATAAAAAGGCGGATCATTTCTTGAAAAATTTCCATTCTAAATAACTCTTTCCAGTACCTGATCCTCTACAATTCTCCATAACAATAGTTGAGTATTAACTTGACTGTGTGAAGTACTATCAGCAAAGCAGCTTGATAATATGACAGCATTCAACACTCCATAAAAATAGGTTAATAATATAGGTTATTAAATAGTGAGGTCATGCTGAAGGGAAGACATACTTTCTGTCTTTTGTCTTAATACTTTTAAAATCTAAGCCGAGCTTTAAAAGAGCCAGTAAAATTGTTAATATAATTTCAGTTTAATCCAACATGAAATCCAAATTTAAGGTCATAAATACCCCTTTAAATAAGATAGAGTAAATAAGAAGGATAATGGTTACTAAGGTTATGTAGAACTGTTTTCTTTACTCAGATATGTATGTAAAGACACATTATGAATCTGCAAACATTAGTCAATAAATAACACTAAAATTAAACACAATGGACTGCAAAATAGCTCTAGTAATTACTTTATTTCACAGACATACTCATATTCCAGAGAGAGATAAATGTGCCTTTGGTATTTTAAGGGATTTCCATGTAAAAAATAGAGGTACCCAGACTCTTTATATGCTAGCTATTGCTACAAGGGAAATATATTTTCCTATTTTTGAAGAAAAAGATAAATTATTTGTTAATCAAATTGTAATAACAATTATTTGTAAAGAAGTATACTGTGGCTGCCCTGTAATTTAAATTACAAATTCCTTGGGGCTCGTGCTCGCCCTTTCCCTTCTGTTCTGTCTTTTCCTTTTTGCACAACAGCTGGAATAGTAAGTCTTAGACATCCAACTTCAGGGTAGTACAGTGCAGTGCAATGTAGTGCACTAGAAGAAGTAATATATGGCATGATTTCAAAGTCTTAGGTAATTGTTAATTAGTGCAAAAACAATGAATAAATCCTTCTTTCAATCAATGATGATATTAAGCTGTCCCAGTTAGACATGTGCCCGTATCTCCCCCAGCTTCAAAAACTGTGCTTTTCAAAGGTTCATGCAGGACTACTACAAAGAATGTCAGAGCTGATCATCAAAGCAGGGAAAGCAGTCACCAGTCTTTGCTGGTGCCTAGAATGGAACATGAAACAGCTGCTTGAGTTACACTTTTTTCCCCCATTCAAAAATGTCATTGGAGTCTTCACAGAGGCTGAAACCTGAGCTTGAATGGATTCAAGTGTCTACAGGAAGTGCACGAAACATGTAGCAGCTGTAATGATTCAAGGTTGGTAAAGCAATTTCAGCTGTAGGATTCAAGGATTTCCTGGCCTTTCAGCACAGCTAAAAGGATTGATGGAGATCTGAAATATACAGTGTGTCTGGAAAATAATGTCTGGTATAAAACCATTGCCATGATTTCTTTAAAGATAAATCTAATAAAAGAACAGTAATGCACAATGTTTGAATTCCTGGACTGCAGTTGAGTAATAAAGCACAATAAATATGAATGGCATGGACTGTTATCTGTGTTTATTTAATGCTGTGCAAAAATGGATACAGGACAGGAGCTGATGTTTTTCTGACCATAACTCACTTTGCTGCAATACTGATCTTGTCAGTCTCTATTGTTTTGTTTCTTTACCAAATGGGATCTGATATTCCAAGCTCTCATAGTCATACAGTTTATTCTCCTGACCCTCTGTCAGAGCTTACATGAACCAAAGCAAATGGTTCTGTCCAACCACCTCTTCATACCAGATGTCTGTATGAATCCAACAGCTAGCTAGAAGATCTACTCTGGAGAGCTACATAGCCTTCAATGATCTAATATATTAAAAAGAACCCTGGCAAATCAGAAATCACCATCAAATATTTTTCCCTTTGCTGAGATCCTCCTTTCCAATATACCTAGTAGTGCAACAAGAACATAAGCAAGAAAAGAGAAAGCATGAGGTGGGGTATCTCTATAAAAGTGGATTGAGGATTAGGCTTGGTTTTCTACATGTGCCTGGAATAAGAATTATCATTAATCATGGCTATACTTTCTGTATGTATTTATTCCCCAGTGAAAACAGGAATGTAGATCTGATTGATAGTGATCCTGCATTAAATTAATACTTAGTTATCTTGAGAACTCATGTGCTTATTTGCTTGATTTTACTCATATAGGGTGAACCTCCTTCCATTTTCCCCTTTAGTTTTCCCCTTTCATAAATGGAACATTATTTGCTTTATTCAGAGAATCGACATCTGCAGCTGAGATATACTGTGAAGTTTATTTCTTTATTTTTATATTTGGTTTTACATAGGTACTCAACCACTTGTAAGAGCGTCCTTACTCTTTCCCGTAATATATCCATCATTATCATCTACTTTTTCATATATAAAACAGTATTCAGTGTTTTTTACATGAGCTCTACTTGGAAAGATTATCTTAGGAAAAAAGCAACCAAACCAAACCAACCAACCAACCAAAAAAACCCCCAAAACCAAACAACAACAAAAAATCCCCACAGAGCTTTCTCCAAACAACATTTGTTATCTAAGATATGTGTAAATATACACTTTGTACTTCTTATTACAAGAGGCAAAAGACTCTTCAGAGCATGTTGATGTTGTCCTGTCCTCAATATGCACTTTAGAACTGATTAAAGCATCAGTGATCTTCATTACCAGTATTCCAGTCCTCCTGATGCTTAATCACACATGTCGAACATATGCCAGACAATGTTGGATGTCAAGAAAGTCAACATTCATATTTTCTGTACTTCCTCAAATACTTCAGCTAATATATTCTCTCCATCTGTTGCAGAAAAGCAAAGATAATGATAATGCAGTGATGCTGAAGTTATCTGCTAAATCTATTCTATTACTGTCAAAGATTGAGACTTTTTAAATACTATTAGTTGGTAGGGATCAACTAAGTCCCTTGAGCAGTTTGAAAACCTCAGCCAAGATTCCTGCATTTTGCCTTTAGCCACAAAAGTAAACTGAATTTCCTGTTGTGCCTTTCATATCTTGTGCAGCTACCCTGCTGCATAACTATCCAACTGCATGATTCTTGAGAATTTTCCCTTCTTACTCACAATCTGGACTTATTCAACAACCAGGTCTTAATTTGTGAACAGTCAGACACATATCATGCCATTATGCAACCCCTTTTTACTTTCCTCATACACAAAACCTTTCTCATCAGCAGGTCCCAGTCTTTCTGTGCCAGCCCTCTGTATACCTAATGGCATGGATGACCTCACTTAGAAATTCTAGTCCCCAAAGGAACATGGAATAGTGTGTATGTAATGATAAGGGAATGGGAGAAATTCACTGTTAGCTGTCAAGGAGGATTTCCACCATCAGCATTAACCATATAATATAGTGGCAGTGGAAGGCAATGAATGTGGAGAGAAGTGAGAGCAATCAGCAAGCTTTCATTCAGTGAGATGGAAGAGCTTGTCAAAGACACAAACAACTAATCAGTTGCCAGCACTGATTGATGTCCCAGCCTGCATTCAAATCTATCATCGTGACCAAGTAGCGCCTATCGTTTACCCAGTGGATGGATAAACTAGAAGTAATATATGGCATCTAAGCAAATAGATCATTAATTCTGCTTAATATGTGGGGGCTAAAGTTTAAATCTTTTTCTAAACAGCAATCTTTCCCTTCAGGGAGGAAAAAAATAAAAAGCTAAGGAAAAAAACCCAACAAACCACATCTACTGTGGTTGACTAGGCAATAAAGATATTTTTTTTTTACAAGTTACAGATTTGCTGCATTGGATTTTATTTCAGTTTATGCCTCACAATTGTCACTGAGTATTAAATCTATCAGGAAATTTATTAATATCTTAATTAAAATGGTTAAAGAAGATAAGAAATTATATGCCAGAAGAGACAGAGGACTGCTGTTCCACGTTTCCTTCTTATGCTTTACACTTTTTTATTCCCCAAAGTGTTCTTAAGCTCAGCCATGCTATACTATTACTCTTGACTTTGTATTCTTTTTTCTGACTATAAGATGAAAATTTTAAACGTGGATGTACAGTTAATTGGATTTTATTATTGCTTGACTTCTTAATTGCAGGACATGGCATTGAATGATTTCTTAATGGTTTGTACATTTTGCACCAATCAGCATCAAAGTCAGTAGATTTTGGCACATGCTTTTGTAAAATGTTAATTCAGATCATAACTACTGGAAATACTGAGATCTGCATTTATACAAATTAGAACTGTCTTAGGACTGGACAGGAGGACTGCAGTTCTCCATACTGAGGCTTAATTTCTATCTTCTGTCAGTCATCAATAGAGAAAAATGTAGGTGTTAATAATTAAGAAATAGTGTCTCAATTTGCTGCATATACTATAATGAAATAAAACTATAATCTCTGAAGCAGAAACAACCAGGAGTATGATTTCTATGGCTTTGCACTTTATTAAGATACACTCTGGCTTGTTTCAACATTGCCGTTAGCATCTCATCAGCAGGGTATTGTTAATAAATAATTAATGGTTTCATTCATGATTTGTAACTTCTGAGGTTATAAATTATTAATATCAGGCAACTACAATAAGCATAAATATTTATATATTCCATTTTGCTTAATATACTTCATTTTTAAGACTGTTAAAGAGATCAAAAGTACTATTAAAGTATTTGACTAAAGCACAAGTCTACTGAATTTGTTACTAAGTAGTATGTTTAGAAATGTTAAGGCTGAGAAAGAGAATATTTTTCCTTCTTAACTTTCAGAGTTTTTTTCTGAAAACAAAAACCTTTCCTGTACAGTTTCCAAAAGATCTTACAACCTAAACCTGACTACATAAAGGTGGGTGGCAAACCTGCAAACTGTTCAGCCATATAGATATTCTCAAAGTCAGTGTGTTAGTCAAATGAAACCTAGACTTACAACAGGGTCTTGACTATCTGATAGTAGATTCCCAAGACAACTGTCACTCATCCTGAGATTCTAAATCTCTTTAGAATCCCTGACAAAGCCCAATTTACTATCAGTAGAAATTAAGCTTTTAAAAAATATTCTCTCCAGTGCTGATATTAGTCAGGATGCAGTGATGGAAAACATTCTGTTCTCTTTGAAAAGTTACTTTTTTCTCAGTATTCCATTTACCTGGAAACTGTAGTATCACAGTACTTTACTAACTGTTGGGATAACATTTCAACTACATAGGCAGTAGGAATGCCTTACGAAAGTATTTGTAAGAGGTTGAATTTAATGGGCTGCATGCTTGGTTTAAGAAAATTTTTTTAACCACAATGGCTTAAAAGTACCTACTTTAAAACACATTCACTAGGTCTTTGCTTTGAGAACTGAAATATGCATTATTTAGATAGTATTATCCATGTATCTGTTCAGAACAAGCTAGACTCTTTAAGATGAATATTTTCTATCATAAATAGAGTATCTGTTCTTTCAAAATTCTCAACATCAAAACATGCTTTAGTTTTTCTTAAAACTGTTGAATAAACCTTAAAAAATATTTGAAAAAGAAGTAAAATATAATACAATGAAAATACTCTAAATTTGCTTTTGCTCTTTAATACAAAACTTTGCTTTTCAAATATTTCTTTAATAGCCTCTTTGAGACCTATAAAAAATAAATAATCAACTCAAATTCTGTGAAATAGGCCCAAGAGGACTGAAATACAATTCTGTCCTGTGAAATTTTACTGAGCACATAATAGTTGTAAATGGTGTTTATTGCCCTTGGCCTCTGCTTTCCAATGGCTGCTAAAGTTGCTTTACAATCTTGCTCCTAAACACCAAACTGCAGTTTCAGTTACAGGGAATAGCTCAGAGTTTTTCTCTCCATTTCTGAGTATGCTTATTCTGTCAGCAGCTTTATTAATCCTTAGCATTTTTTGGTGTAGATCAGAGACTGATGGGGAGGTATTTTAATAAATTGTACTCATATTAACCTTCTGATTCTATAGTTTCTTCTAGACGTAGTGGTTTTAGAGCACTTCTGTTCATATTGCAGGGGTTTTTTGATCCCATCACTTTTCAGACAGAATTGCATTACATTTGAGTTCTGTACTTCTCCAGAAAATAAGTGTGTCTTAAAATAGATGGTTTGGTTTGGTTTGGTTTTTAACTTGAAGAATTTGAAAGTAGATGTTGTTCCTACAATCAAAATGATAAAAAATCCTTGGTAGTCAGGTATCAGTGAGAGTCCTGGTTAAAAATAAATAACGGTTGGATGAGATTTGAGCTATGCCTATCCACATCTGTGTGTTAGGCAGTTAAATATATAACCACTCCTGAAAAAACCCCACATGATCCATACAATAAGGAGATTAGATGTTTAGTTTGAGTTTTCACCTTTACAGCCGTGGATCTCTAATATACATTAATTAGAATGAATGCTGATATGGTCTAGGACAAAGACTCATTTGCATAAAGGTCCCTGTTCTGCCTCCAGGAGAATTTTTGGAAGTCCTATAGATCTGAAGAGATAAAAGCACCTGAAGGCAGACAGTGGCTTGAAGTCTCTGACTTAAAAACCGTGATGCATTCATGTTAAGAAATATGTTCACAGTTCAGGTAATTTTCAAATGAACTAGACATCTGAGGTATAAAAAATGAGCACACAGTTCAGCTCACAAGGTCTCGCTCATTGTGCCACAGAGATGTCGCCAAAATTGCAAGGTATATAGTTCCAAAGTGTAAGTCACTGTCTGCATAGCTGACTACATCTTGTTCCATCATCAGCTCCATTGACGTCACTGCAATTATTGATAGAATAAGATACAATTACACATCTAGAAGAGGACTGGCATACTGCCATCAGTGTATTTTAATTGCTACTGTCTTTTTTTTTCCTCAAGAAATCTAATTGCAGCCATTTACTGAATTCCAAGCCTCTGAACTCTGTCTTGAATTTCATAGACTTCTGTTCCCATTAAACTTTGCTTACATTTCACCAAAGTTTTCCTGGGGGAGTACTTGTTGCACAGATATGACGAATATTTGGAAGTATGTTTAAACATCTCTTTTTTTTTTAATTTTTGTACATGTCCAGGTGTGTCAGTTAAAAACATATAGAGAATAGAAATTAATAAAGAGTTAGAAATATGCAGCTGGTAAATTACAAGAGTCACACAGCAAGTGCTATTATTACATAGATTTGATTTGCCTAAATGTTAGTGTTATTAACTTTTAAAATTATACTGTGTGGTTTTATGGTATTTAGTTGCACAATTGCATGTTTGCTGTGAGAGCATGTCAATGGGGTCTTTGTAAGTAACACTTTGAACTAGTATTTTAAAATCTGGTTTGCAATTTTTTTCTTTTCTAAGTCTTCATAGAAGTAATATTCACTCACAACTATGAGATTATGGAACTGTCATTCAGTTAAACCTATGCCAGTGAGTCATGGGACAAACAGGAAACATCAGGATGAGTCGTTTGATTACTCTGGGAGAACTGACACTATCTAGTTTAACTTTAGCTTAATTTTAGTAAGGAACAAAGTTGCTTCAGAAGTGATGATGTTGTAGGCTCTTATATTATTGTTCTGGAAATAAATTCACCAAATTTGAGTTTCTTGATATCTGAGTCAAATTTGAGTTAACTCAGTATCTGAGTTTCAGCTACTTACTTACCTCCTTTCTTCTATATTCCCCTCTTTCAGTCAGAAAATGTCAATCCCAAAGCAGTACAGTTTCCACTAAGTATACTTATTACTAAAAGGAAGTTTATAGCTGACGCTAAACAGAGTTTCGTTCCTCTTTACATTGTCCCATGGGAAAAGATAAACCAAGTCAGGATATGGTCCTGTCCACACACAGATTCTCTTCATGACCCATACTGTCCTGCCCATGAAGTTTAAGGAAGCATGTTTACCTTTCTGTGCAAACCAGGGTGGGAGAGGGAAGACAATTGCCTGTCCTGTTGTAGTGCAGCCTATCTATACGGATATAATTGACATAGCCACTATGCCACTGTTCTACTCTGTACCCACAGACTTCTTTTCTTCAAGGGCAGTGAATAAAACATGGTCATAATTTCTAAATACTCAGATATTAAGACAGTGAGACATCATAAAAGGTGTCTCCTTCTTTTGCTCTAGCCTGTGAAAGAATATTCTTCACATGTAAGAATACTCATTACATCAAGGGACTACCTTGATTTAATGAATTCCAAGACTTCAAAGCTGTTGCTTGTACATATGACACCTTCCCCCCAAGATGGGTTATTGGGAGTCAGCCCCTTTCTCAGTTTATCTTTACTCACTGTAGTTACATCAAGTCAAATCTCTGGTCTTGCTCTTCCCTACTTTCCTGAGCTGTTGTTTTGGCTGACTTCAGGTTCTTTAGTTACATTTTAATTCCATATGGCTTTTCAAAAGGGGGACATTTCTGATCAGCTGGAAATGGCAGTATGAAAACACCAAACAGGTTTTTATTAACTGTTTTGTATTAAGTTATGTTTTCTTCACAATAAGTTAGATAGTTGTCTATTATGTGCCAGAAGCATTTTACATTAAATGTTTTGCATTAAAATGTCTTTAAAGATTACACACATTGACCATATCTAGGGAAAAAGAAGGGGAAAAAAAAAAGTGCAAGCGTCCTCGCAGTTTAGACACTACATCCAGTTTTCGAAAAAGGTATGTTAGAAACTTCAAGAGGACTTAGACTATGACAGACTTAAGACCCTTTTGAAAATGGGACTTACCCATATCCATACAGCCCAAAACAAAGCAGTGCGAAAAGCTCTTCAGGTGTCTCTGGTAGGCAGAGCAGAGTGCTGTTCTGACACAGATAATCTGTTTTCAGTGTCTGAGCTAACTTATCCAGAGACGTTTCAGAAGTCCTTGCACAGCAATGTAGTATGCAGGAAGACACATCTTTTGAAACACCTTCATGCCATACTCTCACATGTGAACTATTACTTGGACAAAATCATTTTGCCCATGAATAAAGAGCTTTCAGGCCAACAATTCTTGGGTTTGGTTTTGTTTTGTTTGTTTTAACTTCCTATAAACATTTTGGCCAAGCTAATGGAATCTGAAAAAAACCCTTATATTCTTTCTACTCTGCAGCTTTTAAGTCGCTTCTTTGGTACAGTACCTGCATTTCTTAATCATAAATACAAATTTCCTCCTATGGAAATGAGGGGAAGTGTTCTGATTGACCTAACTGGCAACAGAGGGAGGTCATATATTCCACAGCTCTTTCTTAGGAGCACTGAGTCTGATTCTCCTTGTTATTATTCATGGCTAAGGTTAAGGGAAGAATGCCGCAGGTGTTTACCACACTTCACAGAAGTTGAAAATATGAAGTGAAGAAAAAACCCAGTCAATGTGAAATTCTGTAAGGAGTTTAGGAAAACACAAGTATTTTCTTTTTTGTTTTTGAATAAAAGCCAAAATACAGCTATAGTTACCAGGATTGGTTCTTTCAGCTCTGTGGATGTATGTTAGGAAATATAAGAAAATTTTCTTCAGTTGTAAGGTCACATTTTATAGACATTACAGGGTTTTTTTTTGTTGTTTTTCCCATAGTTATTTTTAGAATGCCTAGGATTACATGTCTTAATGGCACAATAATTATGTACGTGAGATCTCTCTACATCAATAGTAGTAAAGTGACTGAAAGCCACTTTCCCTTTCAATATTGCAATCCAGTGACTGCAATGACTCGGTGACATTCATCCTCCCCAGAATATCTAGGATCCCAGATGCAGCTGAGTCTTTGAATTTTTTCCTTCCCCAGAAGTGTGTTCTGTAGCAAAATAAGGATGAGTAAAACCTTAAGGATCTCCATGGGCACAACTCAGATTAAAAAAAAAAAAAAAAAAAGCCTGTAACAGATGCTGATACTGCAATCCAAGATCCCAAACAGTAATAAACTGCATCAAGGGGTGTCATTCTTAGTCAGTTCATGTTCATTTGCTACTTCCCCTTCCCACTCCTTTCTCTTTTATTGAATTGCTGGCACCACGACATATAGTAGACCACGGTTCTTTGGAGCTTTACCATTCACAACTCATGTTTCTTTTACTTCACGTTGATTACTTTGTGAGGCAGGCCGGACCTCCGCCTGGGGTATGTGTGATACCACCATAAGAATATTTTCAAATATTTATATAAACATGCAACGTTTTCTTGTAGCATCTTTTCCAGGATATCATTTGCCTTAGGAATGACATGTTTTCATGGAACACATGTGACTTTACAGCCCACTGAGAAAAGCCATAAATTTGCAACAATATAGGGACAATGCAATAGTATGCCATATCTGTGATTTGCCTGCTTCATTATTCTCCATTTGCAGACACTGAGTGAGTAACAAACAATCCTGAAGAACAAATAAAATTGGCAGTTTGACCCTTAAGTCTTTACTGGCATGTTTAATTATGTCTTGCCCTGGCTGCAAAGGTAAAGTGACCTCTGCCTCTTGAGAGACTTGACAGAGTGGTTCACTTTTTTTGTGTTTATTATACAGTCATCTGCAGATGACCAACTTTTAGCATCCCAGTGGGAGAAACTGTGAGCTGTAGTACAGGCAGGTGTTGTGTTTGTTTTTTTTTCTGGCTCACTGATCCCCATGTGTCAATTGGTATCATGCATCTGGCTTTTCTAGGACTGCAGATACCAGAATGCTTGGACAGAGGGGAAATCAACTGCTATTTTTTCCTAAAACTTTAAACCCCCCATACCTCTCAGTCTGCAATCTAATCAAAATCTAAATGACCCTCACAGATTAGATTTATTGGCTTGCTTTATACTTTAGGACTAGTGACATTTTGCCAAAGAATACACAATGCATATTTTCTTTCGGAACTGTTGTAACGTTTTGCTGAGAGCTGCGAAAAAGCAACAGGTGCATGAGCAGTCATTAATCTACAGGTTGTTGTTAATTATTTATACATTCACAATATCCATTTTTAACTAAAAATACCATTTTTAACTAAACATTTCATACCTAATATTTTCACACTTCATGTCAAAAGGTGGCAGAACTTAGCCCTGCAAAACTTTGGCAGGGAAGGTTAATTTTCCTTAATGCCATCACGCATGAGTGCCACTTAGCATAATTTTAAATGCCATTAGGTGGCAGAACATTATTTGTGAAACAGTTTCTTTCTAGTGGTTTCAAAGCTGACAGAAAGCACTAGCTCAACACTTCAGTGGGCTGCAGCAGAACAGGTACAACTCAGCAGCAATGAGAATCACCACCTCCCCCCACACCCCTTCCAGATAACTTAGTATCAGTAACTCCTTTTCAGAGAACTCCAAAGTTCAGCCACATCCCGGCCTAAGCCTGACCAAAAAAGAGGAGCCAAATGAAGCTAATAATGATGCTTTTGTTTTGTGGACATTTGCCTGCAAAGAACTCTCCATGAAGTCATTTAATATATCCCACTAGAGGATTATCAGCTCTTAATGACATTCCATTGGGTCCGGCTTACACTGGATATAAACTAGTTGCATAAAGACACACAATCTTGTCTCCCAGTACAAGAAAGAGTATTTTTGTCCTCAAGATTCAGAAGACCTTAGGTGAACTTTTCTCTTTGCCACATATATAATTTGTGAGTGTAGCCACAGTTTTGTAAAATGGGGAGAGTACTACTATTTTTTCTTTTTTTTTTCCTTTCATCCTTTGTCTTTTGTGACTGCTCAGTTCCTCAGCTCCTAACCAGAGAGGGTCATGATTACTAAGGAGTTCCAACATAACCTGTGTGCTCTAATAATACAAGCAATTAGTACGGCTTAGAAAAATAATATTAATCAGATACTCATGTGTGACTGCATTGTGTTCCTACCCTTATGCTTACCAGGGTTTTATGGCCGCTTTCTCTCCCAAGTAATTGGATTGCCTTAAACTGGACCACCTGTGAGATAATTACTCAATTACCTGATGAAGAATAAAAAAAAATCTAGTCTTCAGCTAGCACTGGCAATTATAGATCATTACTGAACCAACCCAAAAGGGCATGTGAATGTTATATATGTAATTTATATTATAGTATACTATATTATATACATACATATATCATATACATATGTGTACACATATGTATGCATGTACGTATAAAGAAATATAGATGGCATTAATGTCAGGTAGTACAGCAGTCATGAAATATAATTCAATCATGATGGAGTTGTTTACAATATTCAACACTAACATATTATAAAGGATTCTGTTACAGAAACCTGCATACATACATAGATTTAAGCAACTGCTTTCAGCCACCTTTGAGTCATCTTCATGAGATTTTTGCTTCTGCATTAGTATTGCTTAATGGCAGGAGTGTCACTGCTGCATACTATGCCTGGTTATTATGAATGATGCTACTAATTATACTAATACTATAAACAATATAAACAGAAATATTTGTGCCATCAGCTGTCACTTTTGATACTCGTAGTCATAAATGAAAGTCAAGGAAAGAAAAGGGAAGTACTTCATTGATTCCAGAGGTGTACCTGGCTATTCAGAAATAATTATACTACTTGATGAACCCTAATACTGTCTGCTCCTGTCTTCCTGTTTGGTTACAGATCAGATACTAGCACTTAATGGGTAAGTGATCTGCCAGTGAGCTTTCCTTCATGTTATGTTTCAGGATACTTTACAACAACTCATGTGATGAAATGCAGCTTTCTACCATATGCTGACATATCACAATGCAAGATGGTGAAGTGTCATAACTGACACGTTGCAATGTGATCTGCCACCCATGAAATGGAATGCTTCAGAAAAACAACATGCCAGTTCTCGAATAAACTCTGACTCCAGTACGTACTGCAGCTGGTAGACTGTGTAAAATGTCTTAAAGTTATCCATAGATTGTTCAGCTCTTCTACCAATATAAAATGGTCTAATTTTAGCTCCACATTGGAAAGAATGCAGTTAACCTTACAACACTGCAGCACTACGCTCGCAAGATTTTATTTTAGCCACCACAGCAAATGCTGACTTTTAAGTTTTATAATGTTATTTATTAAGACATGTAGTTACCTCCCAGTACACACAATTTCTTTATGGCTGTGAATGGATAGCAAAGGTCCTAGCATTTATTAAGCTGTGCTACAAATCAAGTCTACCGAAATAGTCATAATGTATTCTAATATATATGCAGTATTATGTCAGCCTTTTAGCGTAAAAGCAGCCAGATTCACACTGTAGTTCACTACAGTGATCCTGAGTCAGCACTTACAGAACAGGAAGTGGAAATTAAGGGTAACCCAGCTGACAAGCTATAGGGAAACAGTAATACTGTTCTTTACTCACATTAGTGGTTTAACTGGAGAAATCCAGTCTGGCTGTACTTGGCTACCCTGGACATCTTCTTGCTGATCTAGTAAAGGCATGTTGTTTTAGATTGTTATTATAAGTATTTAATGTAGTGTTACATTCTTGGGAGGGGGAAAGGAAGGAGGAGTTCAGCTGGGTTAAAAATTTATTGACCTCTCACCCATCCTAGCTGGCATGTAATGTGTTTAGTATGAAGACTGCTGATTTTTTTTCCTTGGAAGGAGAATCTCAAGTAACAGCAGGGAAATCTCAAAATACCACAATATTGCTGGAAAAATCAGAAGAGATAATTGTCTTCTAAGCAAAATGTAAGGAGGGCTCACATGATAAATTAGCTGGCCACTGGGTAGTATGGGGCTAATTCTTGGTATTCTGTTGGGAAATACTGAAGTCATATTTGGTTAAATCTTGACTATACTAGAAGATGTAGACACATCCCAGCCTCTTGAAAATGAAAAGCATTTGCATTTACTGGTCCAAGCTAATGTTCAGCATCAAATATTGCCAGCAAACCATCACCAAGATATAGCAGATGACATTCTGGTCATGGTTCAGGGACACAGAGAATCTACCTTACCACTGACAGAAGAGTAGGAGCCCTATCAGGATCATACCAATTCTCTCTGTCGCTCTGTCCCCCCCACCCCCCCAATCAGATGATTTTGTCACTCAGAATGGGAGACAGTGGCTCTACCAGAAACTCCCACATAAATACCATGCTATCAGTTTTGAAAAAGATTTCAGGGTTGTGTGAAACACTAATCCAAGAATGATTATGTCAGAACTGTCTAAGGTGGCCTCCTGCCTACCCATGGTGCTACAGAGAATACACACTGATTACTTTTTGTGCTTAAGTACCTTGACATATCTAACTTCAGAGGTTAGTGAGTAACTCTATGTGCTCTAAAACCTCCCTGGGCTGTGTTTCTGTAATGCCATTTCTATAAATGAATTGTTCATCTGTTAAAAGCGATGTTTTTTCATAGATACTCCAACAAACTCATTGCAAAAAAATGATTCTAGGTAAAAAAAATGAACAAAGTGCTACTTCTTGGAAGAACAGACAATTGTTTCACTTATTAATTAGTTCCTTCTTATGTTCTTCTAAAATCCCAGAAGAAAAGCTCATCCCTGCCCCCAGCCCCCAAATAGTGTTTGGACAATTTTTCATATTTTATTTTCTCATACAGTCATATGAACAGTCTAATAGAGTTAATTTTATGCAATCACTAGTATCTCATAGATGATTTGTGTTGTCTTTCTAGAAACTCCTCATTGTAATTTTTCTTACGTATTCTAAATTCTTTCCTCTGGCTTGACTTAAAACATAAAATACGTAACACCATCTTCAGCTAAATTCACTATAATTTACAGCTATCTAATTTCTATCCTTTCTGTTATATTAACTTACCATGAATGTTTATTATAATTTTTTGTGAACAGTGCAATTACTGTGTATGTGTATATTATGTGTATATAAATTTCTAAAACAGTTTCTCATTTGTTCTCTGTTCTTAATGTATTGTTTTCACCAACAGAATAAATCACTGTGGACTAGTGCTTAGCAAAGAAAGTTTTGTAAGATACATAAAATTTTCATAATTGACTATTCCCTGAAAGAGATTTTAAGATCATTTCTATACAGGTAGCTGCAAACAGACATGAACTGGCCCTATTTCAAGCCACAGCAGCTGAAGCAGTGCAAATCAGGAAGCTGTACAGACACACTGCTGAAGTACTGAGTTAACATTTCCTTCAAGAGCTCTTCTAGCCGTCTCAGAGAGAGATACTGATGTTATAAAGAAATTATTTCTCACTGTCCTTCCCAGTGTTCTTATCATTGATAGTATTTAAGGCAGGTGCACAGCCTACTTCAGTGATGTGAGGTCATTATCAAGCTCAACACTAGTAGCCTAAGAAAATGAGTTGGGGTTGGTTTGTTTGGTTTTTCTCTGTTACATGTTCTTTTCTACCTTTTTCTCTACTTAAAAAAAAACAAACCTAAAGACAAAGCAGCAGAACTGTGATTCACCTCTCTGAGCAGAAGTACTCCATCAACAAGAGAATCCTTCTCTAACTAAATTACAATCTACTCCACCCTTGGCAAAAATAATGTGAATTATCATTATACACACAGAGTGACTGACTTTCTCAGGGAATATACCTGAATGGCCTAAAGCATTGCACACATTTTCTCCCAGGCAATTCTCGTAGGAAGCAGAACTGTGAGAAAGAAATGAGGTGACACTGAAAGTCACTTGCCTCCTGTGAGAAACTGACTGTGATTTCTGTCTGGTTTTTGCTGTATCGAGTTATAGAATTTTATTTTAAACCTCACATGCTCTTTTACAGAAAATAACATAGACCATGCTGCTAACAAAAAAAGGTCACTGGTGTCATGAGTGGGCAAAACTATAGGATAATTGTTCAGTAGCTGCTGTAGGCTGTGGAAGATGGCAGAACACAGTAGCAGAGATTTTCTCACAGCTGCAAAAAAAAAAAAGCCTACTTGTATTTAAGTGTGCTCTATGCTGTCTAGACAAACTATCCTAATCTTGACATTTTCCCAAAGATATCAGGAAAGGACAGATTGTCCTTCATATTTTCTTCCTATACAATCACATTCCAGATGCCCTCAGTCAGAAACAAGATCCTGTGTAGCTACCACAGGGCAATAGATGATGAGAGCATTTTCAGGAAAGGTGACACTAAGTTGAAACTACAAGGGATTATTCACTTCAAAATGGTTTTGGGGAATGTCTCTGCCTTTCTTGCCACTCCCAAGGATAGGTACATGACAAATCCATGTGAGAAGGCGCAATGTTTGGCAGAAGAGATCTGCATACTGGGGAATCTTTAACATATAAAAATCCCAAGCATTGCCTAATTTTGGGATCTGTAGCATCAGAAAAGCATAAATTACTTCCATCTATCCTATCTATAACTATACTTTGAGGCTTCTCAGACTATATACATCACAACGTGAATCACAGACTAGCAAGACAATTGTTGGACCCTTAAAGAATAAGGACATATGAACACTTTCTTCTTTAAAGGAATAATAAACAAACAAACAAATAAATAAATAAAGGAAATGAAGAAACACTACAAGTAACCAATAACTTTTCAGTGATAGACAGGGCACTAATCTGAAATAATATAGAGAAAGAATAGTAAAAAACTTTATGACTAACTCCTATTTAACAACAGCTATGAGGGACAAAAATTTCTTTGGAATATTGCTGGAGGGGGATGGAACTAGGTTTTCGACAAAAAAAAAAAAAAAAGTAAAAATCTGCAGGACAGCACGATAAGTAAAAGATAGTGCTTTTGATCATCACCCTTTCAGGTAAGGGGATAAAAAAATTCTGGATTTAAAAAGGCAGAAGTTTAAAACAACATAGTATCAGGTGGGATCTGATAGAGGAAGCAATACCAAGTTTGATGCAGATATATGCATATAACAGCACATTGGGTTTACCCAGTGTGCTTGCACTGTGGTTCATTATTTGCCCATTAACTGCTTTGGTTAATGTAAGATTACTTAAAATAATGCCTATCTTGAATTTTTAGTTAGAAACCACTTTTGACTAGAATAGGTCAATAACTTACTTTCTTCATGGAGAGTGTGTAGGACCAGATGAATATGGTGGTCGGATACTGGTACTGTCAGTTAAGGGTGAGTTATGACCACATTCTTCAGAAGGTTTTAGCTTTTTTTGTGCCACAGAAGATTTCAGTTTTGACTGTGGAGCTGGTGTCTCTGATTATCAAACCTCTTATATAAAGGTGCGATACATCAGGGGGGATGCTGCTACACTAACTTGTTCCTGTTGAAAGATCTTTATAGAGGTTTGAAGAAGATATACAGTAAATTAATATTCTATCTTCTTGACAGTTTGTACCTTGGTGATGTACTGAATAGAGCTTGAATCAGTTCTGTGTAGATAATGGACCTCATCAGACACACTGTGCACTATCTGGAGACATTTACCTCCTTTTCTAATAACATTTACAACATCATTCAATATATTTACAGAATATATCACCCAAGAAATCCATTTTTGCATGACTCCCTGTGGATTAATGATATTTAATCTGTGAAAAGATAAACAAAATACTCAACACTTTAATTTTACCAGATTTTTACCTGTAATATTTCAGTAACAAGAATGTGGCACAATACAAATTGAACTTCTACAGTTAGCAAACGAACCACTATAGCTAGTGAATGAACCACTTAAGCTGCTTACAACACTGATACTATCAAGATTCATTAGCTCAAGTACCAAAACCAGGATCATCAAGCCAGAAATAAGAATATTCTAGAAATGCAAATAACATTTGTTCTTATGATGATGATGATAACCTAAGTCTATGGTTTACCCTTTCATTATTGGTTTCATACCTTTGTCTTTCTTTGTTCAGGTACTTCAACTATCACTGTTAAACTTTAGTGTGGGTCTTCGTTACATTTCCAAATTCAATCTCCACTTTTCAGTGCTCCTTCATAAGTTCTCCACCCTGTTCCCAGTAAACACTTGCTATAGTAACATAGCCAAGTTCCATACCATTCCATTACAGTGTAACAAACACCATTATTTATTTCTATGGCAGAAATAGAAAAAGGAAAGATCTTATTATGCAACATATTGAAGATATTCGGAATAAGAAATCAGCAGTATTACGAAGTATTTACAGTCAAAGTATTACGAAGTACTTACAGTCAAAGGGGTTTATCCTAAACACAGGCTTGAAATCAGCAGGAGTGCTCATGATAACAGAGTTAAGCAGTGTTTTTAGAGGATTGTGGGTTTAAGTAACCAAGACAGACATAAAGCAGGAACAAAATTGGAGGTAGAAAAACTAAACAAAATAAATTATGTGCCTGAATTCAGCAGAGAAGTCAAAGACAGAAGTTAGTATCAGAGCATAGATATGCAAGTTATAAGCATTAACAGCAGATCTTTCCACATGACTATAATGAACTTGTTACCCTAATTTTCTATAAAGACCATTAAATGCTTTCACAAAGAAACTTCTTAAGTTATATGAATGCGGAACAACCTACAGAATGGGTCAGTGTAATTTCATGGCAACTTAAACATCTTCTACAGTAATTTTAAGGTTTCTAGCTGGTTCTTGTATCTCTGACCGTGGGATACTGAAGGAGTTTTCTTTTTTCCTTTTCCTTTTTTCCTTTCCTTTTCCTTTTCCTCTTTTTCCCCCTTTTCTTTTTTCCTCCTTTTTTCCTTTTCTTTTTTTTTCTTCTTCTTCTTCCTCTTCCCCTTCCCCCCTTCTTCCCTTTTCCTTTTCTTGAGGTGATAGATATCTCTACTTACTGAAAGCCACAAGTAGTGTGTCAGACAGCATAGCAGTCCCAGTTTGGCTGGGATAGAATTAATTTTCTTCATAGCAGATCACTTGGTCTTGTGTTTTGGTTTTGTGACCAAAACAGTGTTGATAACACATCCGTGTTTTAGCTGTTGCTGAACAGTGCTTGCACAACATCAAGGCATTCTGTTTCTCACTCTGTTCTGCTAGCAAGTTGGCTGGGATTGAGCAGGAGGCTGGGAGAGGATGCAGCTGGGACAGCTAACCTGAATTCACCAAGGGATATTCTGTACCATATGATGTTGTGTTCAGAAGTAAAACTGATAAAGCTAGCAGGGGTGGTGGAGGGGTGTGCTCCAAGTTAGCTGCTCCGGGACTAGCTGCGCATCAGTCATCTTGTATGAAGTGTTTCTTTTTGTGTCACTTCTCCCCCACCGTTTTTTTTTTTCCCCTTCACTTTTTAAATTGTCTTTATCTTGACCCACAAGTTTTCTCACTTTTGCCCTTCTGATTCTGTCCCCCACACACCTATAGGGGAGTGAGTGTGCTACTAGATGGGGGCTTACCTGCCAGCTGGGGTGGAACCACCACGGAGAGTTGTATCCCTTCTTCTGACATAAGAAAGTAAATCTAAAGAAAGAAAACATTATTATGGTATCAGTCATCATATCCTGTAATTTATCTTTGTGGGTTTAAGTCTTAGGATGCATTATCTCCATGCTCTGATGTAATGTGCTTGACTATTTGCTTGTATAATGCTCCTACTGCTGACTTCTACAAACCTTCCAATCTCCCATGTGGTTTTTGTGTGTTTATAATACTCCATAAGTACTGAAAGTGGCATTTTGATTTGTTACAAAAGGGAAGAATGAACAGTGATTGTCCTCCCTCAATACAGCAGATCAGCCTTGATTTTGCAGTTTTAATTTTCCACATTAGCATGTAACATAACATTTTAATATAACAATTAAAAATAATTTCCTGAGAGGAAACTCCTTTTTCAGAAGGAACTTTCAGAATACAAATATTCATATGTCTTCAAAATATTGTCAAATTTCAAATATATTGTAAATTTAAATACTCCATTAAAACTTAGTACCTACTTAAGTAATTTCCAAAGTCATGTCAAACAATTAAATTTCTTATAAAATATATTTATAATGGTTATTGTATTTATTTATATAAATAATATATGGTGGTTATATTGAGGTTGGAAAGGACTTCTGAAGGTACTCTGGTGCAAGCCCCCTGCTCAAGCAGGGCCACCTAGAGACAATTGCCCAGGAACATGTCCAGATGGCTTTTGAACATCTCCAAGGATGGAGACTCCACAGCCTCTCTGGGCAACCTGTGCCAGGGCTCAGTCAGTCTCACAGTGAAAAAGCCTTTTCTTATGTTCAGAGGGAACCTCCTGTGTTTCAGTTTGTGCTTTAACGGTCCTTTTCTGCAAAGCTGCTTTCCAACCTGTAGGCCCCCAGATGATTAATGAAGATGTTAAACAGGACTGGACCCAGTACTGACTCCTGAGGTGCACTGCTAGTTACTGGCCTCAGAAAATCAGTAATCTGCTAGTTATTGACCACTGACTATCTGAGCACTAGTTATTGACTTCAACTTAAAATAATAAAACTTCAGCTCTCTGGACTTTTTTAATATAATGTGTAATCTTTATTCTTCCTTTCTTTTTAGTAATTTTTATTGTATTTTGTTCTTTAATTTTTTTTTTTCCTTCTGTTCTGACCTTACCAGTTTTACCCAGAAATATTGCTAGGAAAGCAGAACTGCAGCCCCATTTCTTTACTCTAGATTTCACTCCATAATAGAAGCATTTAATTTTTCAGTAGAAGTATGTAAAATTTTCAGGACTGTTATTTTAGAAATTTATACCACAGTATTTCACTCACATTCACTATTAGTTTTCCTGTAAACTAGAGTTCCATTTTAACATGAAAGATATAAGTTCATATTTCAGTAAGTATTTCCTCTGAAATAATTCTATCTTCAAGCAACAATACTAACATAACCCTTGGAATCCCTTGGATAAATGAGATCATTCTTGAGTTTACGTTTTTCATAGAAGTAAAAGCATACCAGTTCTCTTTGTTTCATTCTTGACTTGCATACCTTTTTCTTTCTTTCTGCCCTGTAGAGTAGATACAGATATAATACACTTACTTAGATCATCATTGGATTTACTATTTTATTAGCATAATCTCAAATAGTTGTAAAGCAAATTTGAAGCTTCATAATTCTCTTCCTTTTTTATTTTAAAAAATAATTTTTATTAAAAAAAATTTCTTCATTTAATTGTTTTCTTCTATATGCATGTGCTCATGGGAATTCACATAGAACTTCTATGCCAATTTCCTTTGAAAATCCTTGCTTTTTCTCTTATTTATTTTTATTATTTGTATTTATTGTTTTCATATTTATTTAGTTAGTTAGTTTCTCCAAGGCAAATGAAGGAAAACAAATATGAAAGAAAAAATAAATAGAAAATAGAAGTAAATTTATAGTTTCATCAGCTACTGTTTCAGTTAATTTTGGTGGTCATCCTGAACTTCATAATTTTTAACACCACAACATGCTAAAGTAAACTTCTGGTAAAAAACTCTTCAAGCAGGCATTTCTGTTTCTATTCAGTCTTCACCAGGACCCAGAATAATTTTTTTTTCTAACTCTCTTGTAATTTGTTTTCAAACAAATCGCCTTCTAAAAACAATGGCTATTGTCTGGAGACTAGAGCATTTTACAAACTCTTACCCAAAGGCTACTTTTCAGGACAGAACTTTAAGCTTCTTGAATGAAGCCTAGGAATTCTTTTTTTTTTTGGAGAACCTTGTTAAGCAATTAGTTCTGTGTTATAAAGATACTGATATTTTAAAATACCCTTTTGAAACACTTCTAAATCCAAATAAGTAGAGTCAAATGTTATTATAAAAGCTATGGATTATTTTGTTTGTTTCTGGTGACACATAGATGCCAATTGCTTAGCAGAAATACCTGTCAGGAGGTGAACTGGGAGTAGAACATGTCGCATGGATGGAGCCCCTGTGAGATCTTAGGTAATTTAACTGACATATCTGTTTGAAGTGCCTTAGTAGATGAAATTCCTACTTTCTCCAACAATATGCTTTGTTTTGGCTAAATAAATTCAGCCTGGCAGTCTTTGACTCAAAGGTTCACAAAGAGAATCTTCTATTACTCTGGAAGCATGCAGCAAAACTGCAGTTACTGTTGATCATAAAGAAGGGATTCAAATAATACCCACTGTTTTTGCCAAAGCTGACAGACTTTTGCCTGAAAGCTCACTGAGGCAATGCTATACTATCCCAAAAGAGTGTAGCATCACTGCTAGTGTTAAGTGATATAGAGGCAAGATTCAGTTAATCATTTTCAAGACTCCATTTCCATAGTGTGGGTCAAAGATTCAGCAAGGTTGGAGCTAATGATCCTTGGCAATAACATTGGTTCTCATCTGGCACATTGAATCGTATCTGTTGTAGACAGATGAGTCTGATTTTTAAGGGTGCTTCACACAACCCTATTATCTTTATCATTTCAGCTAATTACTCATCCTTTATTGTACCCCCAACTTTTATCACAAGACAAAGCTGTGAGTGCAGACAAATATATAAATAAAAGGGACTGCATCCACAATTAATTATGGATGCAGCATGCCATCTAAGGAATTCAGATCTGCAATGAAAATTTGAATCCTAGAGTAAATGCTTTTCTGAGAACACTGCACAGTAGTTAGCTTGCAGCCACTGTTTACCATGTTAATTCATTGTTTATTCATTGTTATTTTGTGCCTTCCTCTCTTTTTGCCACATCTACTCATTTTCCTTCATTTCTAATTTAGACTGAAGTCCCCTTTCGGCGAGAGCATTTTATCTCAATAATGGTGTTCTGTGAGCTTTCAGGGAGCTTGCATTTTTTCCTCTGGCCAAATTCTACCATTTTGGCTCCTTGATATTACCCCATGCCATTTCAGATGAGCAAGGCTGTCGGCATATATCCTCTTCCAGTTACAGCTATGCCAACTACTGCCCACAGTTGCTTATTATCAGTGCCTCAGACCTGCCAGCTATGAAGCTTCATTTACAGAAATTGTATTTATTTCAGTCAAAAATTGGGACACTGCACCTATGTGATGTGAAAAGAAAATCTTAGCCACATTGTCTCTCTTAAACCAAAGACAGTTAGAAAACATCCACAAGAGAGTTCAGGTTGGACAGGGGAGCAATATCCTGCCACTCGGAAGGAAGCAGCTCTGCAGTCATCTGCCACAGCTACCACAGGTGCTGCAGGTGCAGCTAGAACTGCTTTCATTCATAAAATGTGGCATGGTAGCTGGTGATTATTTTATTTTTAAAGATCAGTCACAAGACTGTAATCCTGTATGCAATGTGACACTATAGCCTAGGATGTGCGGAAGGGAGATGGACCACAGCATTGCTTTTCCTTCCCCCTGAAGCCAAAGTATTGCCTCACAAAGCAAGAGGTGGTTGAGTGACATATGCATTTATTTAAGCATACTGTTTCTGTCATAGAGTGCTTTATATTCAGTAGTAATCAGATTGGGCCCTATATAGTTTTATAGTTTAAAACATGTCTAAGGCTTTAGCTCAAAGATCCACAATAGAAATAAATATAATTTAACTTCATTATAGAACCGCATTGTGTGCAACTAAGGGAAATTAGGCATATTAATAGTGATACTTATCTCAGATCAGAGCTTCCAAACTGACTAAATCATGAGGCTCTTAAAGAGTGAAAGAAAAGCATTCACTGATGGATAAACACTGAGAGAATATTTTCATATATAATACTCGGTTTGTTTCTTTGTTTTTACTGTATGCACATCTCTGATGATGTTTTAACAAACCAGAACAACTAGGTTTTAATATCTAATTGAAGCATACTATTTGCATGTGGAGGTTGAGAAAATTCTGAAATTACATAGAAATTAGGCCTTTTGAAGTTTTCAGTTATTTTTGCTTTGCTGAAACTGGTTAGTGAAAATGTATTTGATAGCTTTCAAAACAGAATAGAGGGGACATTCTGCAAGTCCTGACAAAAAACATATGTAAGACACGATGGAGAATCAACAGTTTTCAGAACTAAAACTATTTTGTCCCCAAATAATTGTTTTTCTCTTGTATGACTTTTTTTTTTTTTTAACAAAAAAAGATATATGAGGAAAACAAATACCCACATCCAAATTTATGGATGCTCTTATCTCACTTTTTTGGTGATTAAAGATATTTTCTTCAGTTAAGGGTAACTGATTTGCCTTGCCTTGCCTTGCCTTGCCTTGCCTTGCCTTCCTTTGCCTTTCTTCCCTTTCCTCCACAATTTCTATGTAATGTGACCTGGCAGTATTTCTGACTAGGGTTGCACTATGAAAGCTTTTACTCACTTCCTATGATATAATCATGTAATGGGGTGCTTTTCTAAATAGCAAGAAGGAAAAGGGAGCATTAAAATAAATCAAAACTTTACACTGACCTCATGTTTTCACTGGTCAGATAAGCAACATATCTTAGCATCTGACATTAAACTCAAACAGAACTGCCTCTTTGTGGAATAATAGTAGATGTTGGCTGATGTGTTGCTGTTTGAGCAACTGAGAACTCAAAACATGAAGACACACACACACACACACACACACACACTCTTTTATCCTCCAGGTTGTTATTGGTCTAGTAGATTAAACATTTCTAATGAAGTGTCTGCAGATCTGAATACTACATGAACCTTTAGAGATTCAGCTATATCTAATACTAGCTTTCTCTACTCTGATCAAAATAAATTCCACAGAGGTGTTTATTTCGTAAATTAAGAGGAAAAAGAAAGTTGTTTCTAGATAAGTGACATGACTAGCATAAAACTACAGAATGACTATTAGAATTGAGCTAGTATGGGAAAAAGGAGAAGATAAAGTTACAGGGCTTCTTTTATCCTTTAAGCACAGAATTAATTTTTCTTTCCATTTATAAAAGCAATAATTTCCAAAGCCTCCTTTCAAGTCGTGAATATTTTACCCAGAGCTCTCCCTGAGAGGGAGAGAAACAGCTTTTCAACCAGCTGGTGCAGGGTTATATTTGGCATATGGAGCCTGGATTCAGTTATTGACTTAGAAGCCCATAAATACCCCCTTAACAACAGTGCTGTGTGTAATACACATGGTTGGGGAACTCCTTAACACAGATTTCTAAGGTATCCAGCCCGCTTGTCTACTAACAACACAATACACAGCAAAGCAGAAGACTTGAATTTAGATCAGGTTGATAAAATCCTGAGGCTGGCAGAAGCTGGGGAGTCTTCAGTAACAAAATAAACTCTGGGAATTTGTTTAATGAAGAAGGAAGCTAAAACCTCTTCACTAGTCCTTAGAACCATTTTCAACTTATTTTACATGTTGTATTAGTGAAAGATGCTGAATTAATAATGCTGAAGAATGACATACATTTTATGCAAGTCACATATACAGTACAACCAGCAACAAAACGAGCTTTCTTGTAACACCAGCTGGGCTGCCATGGAAGTCTGCTTTCTTTACAGTTTCAAGTTTTAATATGATTTGGTTTCAATAAAACTTTTTTTTTTTTTCTTGATGAGGCAATTAAAATGTTTCTTCAGGGTTATTCAATTCATGCTTCTTGCTAAAATTACTTATAAAATTACTTTTTTTTTTTTTAATATTTGCAAATTCTCTTATTCATTTGCCTGACAAAAATAATGTAAGGTCTGTATATGCTGAATAGTTCAATGCGTGTGTTGTGCAGGCATGTAACAGCTGGGATCTATCACTGCCAAGTGATAATTAAACAAAGTTGGCAACAGAACTCCGGGAAAAGTTTTGTATGCAAAACAGAACCATATATCTTCTGTTAGGAAGTTTCCTGTGGGTGTGTGAAAAATGCATTCAGATGACTTTCTGTTTGGTTTTGGGGCTTTTTTTGGTGTGTGTTTTTGTTTTGTTTTTTTTTTTTAATTTAATCATTTACTAGAAGTAAAGACAATTTCAATTAATTTAGAATGAGGAGGTTAACTCTGAAAATCATTAAAATCAGAAAGGTCACTCAAATAGCAGAATTTTCAAAACCTTACCTTGTTTAGAGAATTAGAGCAAAATGTGACTTCTTAACAATATCCATAATTAATAATTCTGCTTAATCTCCAGGCTGGCAAAAGAGTTGTGTAAATTTTATAATAGGCTTTGCTTAAAGGGAATATTGTAGACTCATTATGCAAAGTGTACACATATAATTCAGTATTTCAATCTTAATTCTGGCTCTAAGGGTGATATACATTGAGTCAGGCAAAACAAACTAGCAGGATGACCATAGCTTTAAAAATGCTTACCTTTATATTTTTACATTCTAAGCATTTGTCTTTCTGTGGCCTTAAATATGGCTACTCATAGATTGAGACTCAAAAATACATGATTTATTGGCAGGAATTTGTTAAACATGCTGTTATCTCCATAGTTAGACATCCTGAAAGGAAGACAGAAGTCCCTTTCCTGTTGGAAGTACTTATAAGAAAATGACAAATATCTCACCGTCCTGAAGTGCGACTAGGACATGAAACTTTCTGAAGAAACTGCTGTGAATAGATTGGTCATCTCCAGTTAGTAACTATGAATCCTATTGACACTACATGGACCATAGGGCTGCAATCAATACTCCAGTTCACCAGTCTATACTGCAGGTTACTGCTTTGCAATGTTTTTAAACAGAATAAATTACTTGAGAAGAACTAGAATTTGTGACTGCAAGATCTTATTACTTGCTTATGGTTATTGGCAATGGATAAAGCTATTCTAGAGTTATGCTAGCTCTTTTGGGAAAGGGCTTGAAGACTCTTGTGATGATGTCCTATGTTCTTGACTATCATGCAACTTTTAGCCCTTAAGTCAGCTCAACCTGTCTTAGAGTATCTATTCATTAAATAAGATCAGAATGGACTCCTTTCAGCCAGACACGTTATACAGGATCTACATCTGTGAATAAATTGAAAGCTTTCACTGCTCTGATTCTCAAGTTATCTGCCCCTCAGCAAAGTGGTAATCTTTTAACCTCAGCTTGTCCTTTTTATTTAATTATAGCTGAGCATCTGGAACCCACGCAGTATCTAGGGCAGTGATTTTATACTGTGGGTCTCTCATTTCTTTCTTTTGTCCTTTCCTTTGCTTCTGGTTGCTTAGTCCTTCACCCGGTATGAACTGTATCCATTCTTAGTATCTCTTAATAATTGTCATGAAACATACTTGTCACTATTAGGTCTACAGTAACACAGAGGATAAACTTTTCAGTAGTATTTTCCTATTGCCTAAATATAATATGAAAAAGCAGACAATAAGCAAGTATAATCCCATTTGAATTCAGAAAATTAGAAAGTTTACTAGAAAGTCTTCAGATTTACAGGTTATTAAAACAGCAGTTTTGAGACTGTCTGTGGTAACTAAGAAACTTCATAGATTGTAGTGGTTGTATATTGTAGCATTGCAGATCTTGGAATACAGCTTGAAAGTTTTTCAGCCAGATAGGTGTTCTGTAAATGTATCACAGAAGAGTATCACAGTCTTTAAAGTATTGTATTTAAAGCTTCTATCTGCCACTAAGTATAAAAATGTTTCCTGAGGAAATGTAGCTGGTTATTATTGTGGGAATACAGCGGTCACTGAGGTGACATTATGTAGGAACTTTTCAATGCAGATCAATACTGGCAATTCATTTGGGTAGGTATGAAATTTCCAGTGTTAGTCCATTAATGTTGAAAAAGAGTAACGGAAGACAGGATGGAGAAACAGAAGCAAAGGGGAGGCAATGATAAAAGCAAACAATCTGTTATATATTAGAATGGGAAGGGAGAAGGAGAAGGCAAAAAAGCTTACCGTGTATGACTAATATACTCACATACATGGTAGGCTACCAAAGAAGGGTCCTGCTGTTAAAAGAGAAGGTGTGTGCTGAGTTCCCTGCTATGACAATGATCCCATGTGAAATCCTTGAAGAAATTATTACTGTAATTTTTCACCCTTTTCCTCCTGCATATACACTGGTGAAGTAGCTAGAGACTATTTTAAAACAAAAATGCAAAGTGAAAAAAAAAGTAATAATTATCTCCTCATTTGCAGTAAGATATAGACATATAACTTATATATATAGAAGAAGCCTGTGGTCACCTTTCATATTGCTGTAGACTACTTTCAGTGTTCAAAGACAAGCCTGAGTGCTTGTGCAAGTATTTGCAATTACTGTGATTAGATTTCAGCAGCAAGGAAAGTAAGCATTCCAGCAAATGGAAGTAGGAAGTATCTACAGTACAAAAGATACTGTAGTAAGATCTAGGGACTGAAAGCAATAGCATGTCCCTATGATCCTGAAATCCATGGATTCTTTCTGTTAGTTCCTTCATTGTAGGCAGATGACTCATATTTAGTAGATGGTTTTCACAGTTCTCATAAAAATTGTGAGTTACGTCTTGCTCTCTTTTCTACTACCCAAATATTTGTGAATCTCACTAAGGAAGAAATCACAAGCAGGGAACTTCTGTGTAGATATAATAAGAATTTAAAAAAGACTAAAGCAAGTCAAAGCAAACCAGATATATCAGTATGTTTTACCTTAAAACAGTGTTTAAAATTTAAGAATTAGCTTATATACTTGTTTATACCTGGGAGGCAACAGCCTTTAAAAAGATCAGTAAAATAAGCAGTGTAGTGAGAATAGTACTGCAATGGAAGATCAGTTCTTTAAACACATGCCCCCTTCAGTACTTAAGCAAATTTCTCTTTATCATGTGATGTAGTGAGCTGTTCACCACTTCTTAGGAATCCTGCTTTTTATAGAAGTTAAAGGAATTTTAAACTATTTAGTTAATACATGAAAATAATGAAGTTTAATTTCATTTATTAAACCAGCCATGAAAGATGAAAACCATTATAAAAAGTTGAAAGACAATTAAAAAAAAAAAATCAAATTGTACCCCTTTCTCTTCCTCTGACCTTATTCCCCTGACTGTCAAAAGAAGATTTCCTGTTAATTTCAATAGGAGAAAATTTTATTTATATATATATATATATATATATATATGAACAATTTAGCAAAATCTTGCCCACATGCAGAACTGGCTAGTAATAAATCAGGAAGAATAGAGCCAAATTTACATTCCAAGTGAAAATAATCTCTAGAAAGGTTCAGGCTTAGTCCTTTAACAACATTGCTCGTTGAAATATCCAGCTTTTTTTTTTTTTTTTTTTTTTTTTTTTAAGGCCCATTACGCTTAGTAGTAATTGGAAAAATCTGTAGAAACATGGATATCTGAGGAATCAGAGTGACTCCAGATCACTTTAGTCTCCTCAAATATTTTTCAATGGTTATTTCAGATGGCGGAAGAATGACACCTCTCCTACTGCCTCATGGAGGTTTCTGATAGGCTGTTCTGCACATATATCGAAGTAGCAAGCCTAATAATAAGTCTTTGACTCTTTAATGAAAGATTGGACAGAAATTATTTTTTGGTGCAATGTTTTGTGAACACAGAGACTGCAATTGTGTGAACTGCTACAATGAGATATTAGCTTATCTGTGAAGCACAGAAGTGATGGAGCAACTTTAAGGAAAAAAAAACAAAACCACCAAAACAGAAACTGTCTTGCAGATTATAGTGTGTTAGACACAGTAGAGTGGACTCTTGTGCATATTTCTCTGCTTTCAAGACTACGGCTATGAAGCTTAAAACAGTGACACCAGTTTCTTTCTATCTTCTTACAGAAACTCATCATTACACAGCACAGCAGTGCCATTTCCTCCTGTAATGAGCTATTAGTAAGGATGCTTTGCAGTGCTGCAGTGGTATGTAGGATTGACGTTCACTATGCCTCCTCTGTATGGCTTCTGAGGAAGGTTTTATGGGACACATGAAAGAGTGTGAACTTGCTGATTATCTATGAGATAATGAAAAATCTCCAACATACAAGAACCATTAAAAATGAGGTCAACTCTATGCAAAAGTAGCAGTTTAAAAGAAATATTTTATGGCTACACACAACATTTAAAATATTTGAAATATCTTCTTTCTTCTTTGGAGCACTGTAAACTTTTAAAGAAGAAAAATCTATATTGTGGAGATAAAGATAAGTTGTATGTGAATTATTAGGACTGAATATGTAAAACCAGCTCTGGTTTTAAACAAACAAATGTTTGCAAAAGTGAAAACTTCTTATATTTTTCTAGATTTTTTTTTTTCTTTTTCTTGAAAGAGATTTTTCCCTTTAAACCTTCTGGGTTTTTGGAATCATTTTAATATTTTTTGCTCAAATCTGACTAGCCCATGAATGACACCTTTATACCAAAATAATACCAAATTAATTTTGTTGTTCATATGTAATTAATTGTTGGAACATTAAAACTCTGTTAGGACCCTGAAAAATGACTCGGTGTATACTTGAAGAAGAACTTTAACCATTACTGAAATGAGGATACAGGCTGTTAGATGCATAGTCTGTGCAACTGGATACACGCGCTCCCTCCTGAGGAAAATATTTATTCTAAAGCTGCCTTAATTTACAAGACTTTATTAAAGGGAGGTATCGAATCTCCCTCTGAAATGAAGAAAAATAAAGCAACACAAACCATATTCTCTTGAACTATTATGTTAAATTTGGCTAAATGTTTTTATTTCAAAATCACCTACAAAACTGCAATGTCTTCCTTCTGTGTTCTAATGCGCAAACTGATTTGGCAGGGATGAGCTGTGAGGTATTGTATGCTTGTAACCCGTGTGATGTAATTATTTCATAATCTTAGAGGGAGTATATTACACTCTAATAACTTGTCTTTTGAATTTTTATTACACTGCTATAACACATTCTTTACAATATTTTAGTTTATATCACAAAGCCGTAGGAGCTAAATCTGCAGTATATAAGTGCTGATTGTGTTAGTTCTATATTTTACTATATTTGCCTTATTTTTGGACTTTATGATGCTCAGTGGCTTTTATTGTTTCACTCTAACTGGAAGTACATTTGGAATTCATGGTTAAACCTGCAAACTTGTTTTCAGAATTAAATACTGAGTAATTAAATATATATTGGGTGGCCTTACACCACTTTCACAAGACATATCAGCATGCATTCTCAACTTCCAATATTTATAGGCCTTACAATATATAGCATTGCTGCTTTTTTTTTTTTTTTTTGATTAAAGTCTTTAGAATTATCCTGCTAATGGAGCCATGTTTTTTCAATATGCTTTAATGGCATCATACAAAATCAGATAGTAAATGTACATTTCAACAGAAAAATGAGACATATCTTAAAATAAATAGTCTGCGTGAGACAAAATTACCATGCAAATAGAATGTATATGAGCAGAAGAGAGAAAGGAACTATGGTAGAATATGCTTATAAAATAGATGGAAAAAGTAGATTGCAGGGAGAGAAAAGAATAGTCACTGGCTTTACATGACAGGCAATCTTATAATTTATTTAGTTTATAATTTATTTACAAGAGCATTCATGCATCAAAGACAGTATAGACTTGTTAAAAAATGGATGGAGAGTTGATCTGCCTGCACACCAGAAACAGTTACAAGATCATTCAAAAATCCTAATCATAGTATTAGCAGCTCAATTTTGATCTGTGAAGCAAGAACCCCTTTCAGAACAATGTGTAGGGAAAAATGAGTTACGCAGATGTGGGAGAGAGCTGTTCCACAGGGCTGCCATGCCCCATGAATCACTGTTGGATTCTGAAAATCATTACTGACTAGTGACAATTAAAGTTACAAATCACATGAAAGAGAAAAGGAGCAAATTAGCCAAATCTTTGATGCTTGTTCTGCATTAAGGCTATGTGTGTAACAAACATTGTTGTTTGTTATGTTATTTCATTGGACCCTAGTTCAGCCAAGGACTTTGAGCATACATAAATCCCTTTAATGTCAAAAGTATTTGATTCTATGCTAAGAGTTAAGTGTACACTTCAATGTTTTTCCTGTCAGGGCTAAGCATTGTGCCATTATCAGTGGTAGGAAAGATATGGTATGACTGTAGATAATTCTGAAATGAAGTTCCAAACTGTAAGTGTTCCAGATGCCTGCCATTTATACCTTTTCATGAATACTTCCATTTTGAATTTAAGGCTGAACTATCTGAAGTCTTCTAATGTCCACAAAACACACAACCGTGGTCACAAGTCAAGTTACAGTACTCCATTGAGCAGTCAAGGTTTTACTTTCCAAAATGGTTCTGGAATAAAAGCAGGAGAAATGTTTTCAATAAACAGAGCTCATTTTAGTGAAAAAAAAAAAAAAAAAAAAAAAAAAAAAAAAAAAAAAGAAGAAGCCTAATATGGCTTATTTTTAAAATATTTTAAAATGAAGGTATTTCCAACAATGTTTGAGGCAAATGTTTTATTCCTAAATATATTATTATTATTATTATTATTATTATTATTTTATTCCAATCATAGTTATATTCCATATAAATAACTTTAAAATTATCTTGCAGTGCTTGACTGGTAAATGAGAAATAAAAAAATGGAAATAATAATGAATAATAAATAATGGAAAATAGTGTGTTATTTTAAAAAAATTAAAAAATCATTCCTTTAAATTTCTACATTAACTCTGTTACTTTAAAGAGAAATGGTAGCTAAGATGCAGCAAATCATATGTATTTCCTTTTTGGTGTAGCCAAAAAACTGCAGTAGCAACACCATAGCTCATCAAGCCAAACTGCTCTTGTAAATCTGGTTGCTCATCTAGGATCAGCTTGTGGTTGCTTAGTCCTTTTATTCCTCTTCTCAGAGTTGAGGAAAGCAAAAAAAAAAAATTAACATTCTTCTTGTCTTATGCCTTGTGTAAAAGGCAAACCCAGATTGGAGTCTTCATATCAAGAGGAACATAGGAGGCCTTTCAGGAAAACACAGATGGGGAAGACACAAATAAACAGGCCTAGCCAAAACTGCATCCTCCCTGGTAAAGTGTCTTTCAGATTATTATGGGAAACTGTTTTCATATCAGTCTGGAAATTTCAAATGCAACAGTCTTATACATGAGGTTGTAGTGAAAACCAGCCCACTGCACCAACCAGCCTACTAAGCTTAGGTTTTCTTTTAAAGGATTATTTGTCAAGGAAGATCTGACACTTAATTTGTGGTCCAAACTCTAATGGAGTCTGTCAACATGTTAAAATCAAACCTTTATTGAGGCAGTAAGTAAGATGAGCAACAACATGCCCATAGAGCAATCACGGATAACAAACACAGGTTCATGAGTGAAGCCATGGCTCTGGTGGACTGCCAGGGGAACTTAATGTCCTGGGTCATCTGGCAGCAACAGTCAATCATGCAAAACTTTTTGAATGCAGGTAGGACTTGTGACACCTATTGGCTCCACCAATGGCAGTATGATTTGAGAGAATTGTTTGTTCCTTACATGAGCAATGTGGGCAGCATCTTGCCTCTGATGAGAAGGTCAGTCAAGTGAGTGGGTGTCAGGAGGAAGAATGTTGGCAGTCTGTCTAGGCTGCTGATACTGGTCAAGGGCAGGACATCGAGAGGCAGGGTGTCATAATATTAGAAGTTAGACATTAATACAATATTTACATGTGCTTCATGACTTCACTTAAACAGCTTATATATTTCATTGTTTATCTTCATTGAAGCTGTATGTGAAAGTCTTGGAGATACATGTGCAAATCTTGTTTACTGGGTATCAGAGCTGATCTTTCAAGATAAGGAATTAGAGCTATCCATTTTACTTCAATTATTGTCTCATTCAATTATTGGTTGCTAAGGAAAATAGTTTTCATTATTTAGAGAAGGGAGACTTGCTATCTCATGCCTTCGGGTGTTACCCCTTGGAAAAAAGGAAAAACTAAACATTAAACATTAACAAGCTGAATGCTTCCTTGCTTTCCAAAGAATATGCTCTATTCTAAATGACTTGTCTTCCCCAAAACACATACACAGGGAGTGGCTGTATTTATTAAAGTATCTTCATTTAGGTTTCTCATTGTAAGCTTGTTTACTCCAGCAGGATACAATCACAACTGTTGGACATACATCACCGCTGTTTCAAATGACTTATCTTCACACGGCTTACCCTTTTGATAATTGTAAAGTATAAGTTAAACCTAAAAGACGTTGAACTTCACTGTTTTTCTCATTAATTTCTCAGAGAACAGTCTATTACATTTTTCATTAAGAATAATTGGTTTAGAACATTGCTTCTATGATTGCTATATTATTTTATCCATATTTTCAACATTACACTTTTGTTCTTTATGCAGTTGTGCATCTCTTTCTCACCGTGGAATAAATGTTTTTCTTCTGTTTAATATTTGCTATACTACTTCTTTCTACAGGTTGTTTTTCCATTCCTTCCTGCACCCTGCATATTACCACTACTGGTGTGTAAAATCAATCCCTTCTGTTGTTCTAGGTTCCTCATACTTGTCAGAAAAGCTCCCTTAGGAGTATTCAGTCCTTACAGACAATTTTCTCACTTCTGTTCCACGCTTAACAGATCAACACTTGTGATTATCCACTAACAGCTGACAAAAGTAGAACTACTTCTTTAATTTAGAGAAAGATGTAACACCCCCGACCTTCTCCCTTAAGTTTCAAATTGATGATTGGGGAAGAGCAGTAGCTTTCTGTTTCTTTTCTTTTTTTTTCTTTTTTTTTTTCCCTAAGTATTTCAATTTTAATAGCTTAGGTGAATGAGGAATTGGCAGCATACATTTTTATCCTATTATTTCAAAGACTGTGAAATCTCCATCCCAGCAGACAAAATGTCTTTCAACTACATTTTGAAATCTAATTGTTTGGGTTTATAATTTTAAACAAAGAATGAAAACTGTCTTATACCCAGAAAAGGAATAAAGATGGCTAAATATTTTCTCTCATTTCTGAACTAAAAAAAAAAAAAAAAATCAAAAAGCACTCAAACAGGAAAGTTTCTGTAAATGTTGTCTTAGTTTTTAAAAAGTTATTTACTTCAGTTATGCACTCATTTTAGTGGTGTCTTAAAAAAAAAAACCTGAAAATTTATTTTATTGTCTAAAATTCATCCCACAGACACACACACAATATTTTTTCATATTTATTGTACTTCAAGGATTTACCACCTTCTTCTTGTTTGATTATTTGTAATTAAGATACATAGTTCTAAACTCAGAGTACATGTACTGAATAATTGCAATAAATATTTTCTAGTCAAACCTTAGACAGAAAAAACCTGTTGTATTAGTTTAAGTTCTCCACAGTAATTAAGAGTTTTCCACAATAATGAAAATATTCTGTAATCCAAAAAATGTTACATTCCTCGGTTAACACATATATAATGAATGCTTAACTTCTATATGTTTGAGTAATTATGTCATTGATACATTTGTTCCAAATTGCTATGTTTAGGAATCCTAAATCTAAAAATGTTTTTTGGCATTATTGCTGAGAAGTAAGTAGTTTTCAGTGTGAAACTCATAAAGAAAGTAATATAGATAATAGCTTTTTAAGGGAATTTTAAAAAGAAAAGCAGTAGTTGTGGCTTCATTGACTTTAATATACTAAGACTAAAACCAAAATACAACTCCTATACTGAATGAAAAGCAGGCAAAAAATGAAACAGGACTATGTTATTAGTGAAAACTTACTGAGATTTACATCTTTATCTTTCAGTTTTATGTGCTGATACTTGAACAAATGTGCAGATATGCATTTAAATGTTTGCTAATTGACTTTTTTCTGCACAGATTTTTTAGTTTTATTTATTTATTTATTTATATTTCATTTTATTCTTGCAGCATGAGATGCCTTAGATAACTGTGCCTCTCCTTGATATCATGTAAAGTTTTCAGTGCTCTTAACTCTTGAAGATTGGGCATTAAGTCCTGCGCAGTTGAAGATGTAGTTACCTTATGTTGAGGAGATCACAAAATCAAGGTACCAAATCATAAAGGTCATTTTAAAAAATGTATTTTTAATACACAAACTATTGGGTTTCCTGACCAGTCAGAGCAAGCTGAAGGTTTTACTAATGAAATATTGATTGTTGCCAGTCCTATGACAGTGGCACCACTTAAGACAGTGTAAATAAGCAGCAGCTCAAGGGCCAGACTCACCAATATTGAAACAGGGATGTCACAGCCATTGATCTGGGACTCATTAGGGTGCAGACTGAACATTACTGTGCAATCATGCTAGTGAGATGGATCACCTTTTGCAGATGAACGTATTTGAGAAACGTATGCAGTTTTCCAACAATAGGGAGATTTGTGGGTACACAAATCAAGTCTATTATGGAAAGGATATTTGTCTTGGATCTCTGAGTTGCTTTTACAGACTCTTTGATGATAAACCCTGAAGCAAGATTGAGGCAACACGTTTGCAGTTTCAATCTGCAAAGCTAGAAATTGTAGCAGAAAGCCATTGGAGGATTTGAGGAGACTTTGCTTCTTTCTGGAATAACTGCTAGGATAGTGTTTCATGAGGACTTCATGAATTCATAGCATAAGGTAATTCCTGAATGCCCAAAGGTTAATTCCTGAGTTAAACTCATTAGTTTATTCCTACCAATTAGACAGAAAGACAATAGTCCCAGACTACTCTGGAGGAATATTGGGATGCACAATTCAAAATACTGCAAACCAGTTCTCTAAGAAGCCTGTTAGGCTGTGGAAATCTTGAAGATTAGCTGAAAGGCAGAGCCTGTAGGACAGCCTCAGTGAAGACAAGAATTAGCTAGAAGGCTAGCCCCACATCTCTTAAAACAGGCATAGAAGATTACCATTTAACTTCTAATTTGGATGAACAGTATGAAGGAGGCAGCCTTTACATCATCAGTGATCTAAATATTACCACATTCAGAATACTCCTGAGTTTGTGGCAATTCCAGTTGTTTGATTTTTTTTTTTTTCTTTCTGATAGAGCTTATATCTCCTTGTAAACATGCTATAGATGATAGCCTCAGGGAGTTCTTTATTGATTCTTTGACTACAGAAAACAATTCATTCCCAATGGAAAAAAGTAATAGTCTGCCTGATGTTCAAGCTATTCGCTTCTACAAGCAAGCTGAATCCTGATCTCTGTATTTCAGCATAGCATGTTCAAACCTATTACACTGGAACTGGTACAAAATATTCAGTAATTCATTTCTATACAATCCTTATGGTTTTGGAGTTTTTTAGTCTTTGACTTAAACTATGGTAACAAGTCTCATGATGACTAACTGGAACTAATTACTTCTTAGAATAAATTAAAGAGGGTGAGATGGGAGGGGGAAATCCAAAAAAATCCCTTCTGTAGAATATGTGAGTGGGTGTATTGTGCCTGAGCAGCTGTGTTGCTAAGTACTTTGAATGCTCCCTGTGATCTTACAATCCTAGAAATTCTGAACAAAATACTCATATGTGTAATTTGAAACTTACTGTTCTGCATGAGGTTTAGGATTAATACATAGTGACTTTAGTGTTCCATCATGAAGTCACTTATTTTAATAATTCCTTTATATAACTTATTATTAGAATGCAATAAAACTCTCCAAATCAAAAAAAATTGTGGAAAAAATGAAAGATGTGGGTGGATACCTCATAAAAATGATTTTTACAGTTGATTTTTCACAGAAAAACTAATCACACACTTCAAGGACTTCCTATTAAAGTGTTTTCTTCCATTCTGTTTTAAAAGTGACTGTTTCTTTCGGTCCCTGTACTGATTGAGATAGATATAGATATATATTTAAAAGATACCACTCTCCCATTGAATATCTGCCTGAATGAGAAGATTCATCAAAAGATTCTAAATCATGTACAATCACCTGAAATTTGCAGAACATTATCAAATTCAGACACCATTTTTCTCTGTTCCTCAAATCTTTTAAAAATAATCATGTTTTTCTTTGAAACTAATAATGACAATGATGAGATTGGAATGAAAGACTCAAACATAATAGTAATTTAGTAGGCATTTTTATTTTTATTTTATTTTAGATCAAATTCTGGATTTTTACACATAGATGACTAGAAAATATCTCCTGCTTAAGATTATCACAGAGAAGATTTTTTAAAATAACAAGCCTGACACTTCAGAAACTGACACCTTGATTTTCAATGCAAAGCAAACCAGAAAAGAAAATATAGAATTCTTGGAATGGGGCGGAGGGTGTGGGGGAGTTATTATTATTATTATCATTAGTAGTAGTAGTAGTAGTAGTAGTATGTGATTCATGATGTTCTGGAACACTGACTTTTATTTAAGCAAAATTTTTGTTATAAATTCTTCATTCATTTTATACTCCATGACAGTACAGATTATTGGGAACAAAACCAAAAGAATCTTGGCTTTCAGCTAGATTTGTCTAATCCATAATCTGCTAAATCCTACTAATCTGGCATAGGAACCCTATATACAATTTATGCAAAAGCTTGTAAAGACTAAGTTTTCTGTGGCCCTTTCAACAAACAAAAGCTGCTACAGCTCTGTGTTTTTTGAGGTAGGCTGTGTTTTTCCACTTCACTCTCTTTCTCAGCACAGCTTGTGCTTGTGCAGAACACCGCCATTGGGATTCAAAAGAAGTATTTCTCCTTAAATGTCTTCAGTATTCTTTTCTCCTTGTATCTTCACACTCTTCAGGGTCTTACTTGTTGGATGCTTCATTGCCTGCAGCATTGCTAGAGTATGAAACCTTCAACTCCAGCTTGTTCATGACAATATTAAATCAAACGGGGTGTTATGTTCACAATCACTATATCTTACAAAGTTTTGGTTCAATATTGAATTGCTAGATGTGAAATAGTAGAGAAGCCATTTCATAGATTTTTAAAATAAATCTTTTCATTACTTTAATGATAACACTTAATTAAGTACTATTGATACTACTGAGATTGACAGTACCACACTTAAAAACTTTGAACTCAGAGTGGGAATCAAAAGGTACACAAAGTCCTGTCTTTTTAGGGTTGTATTTTATAAGCATAATGTCACTATAGTTACTTAGGGTAATATATTTACTTCAGTGGAACACAGGGTCAAAAACATATGTGGAATTCATCCTACATGATTGCAGAGTTGCATCAAATTAATTGAGAACTAATTTATTCTTATAGTTAAGTCTTAAAGTCACTCCGAAGAAGATTCTTTTTTCTATACAGGTCATATTCATGTAAGCTTGGAGTTAATGAAAATCTCTAAGGAACAATATTGTATTGCACAGTTTCTGCTATTGTTGCATACTTCCTTCCATCTGAACATTCCTTTCTGAAGCAATGTTTGACTTTATAACAACAGTATTTAGTTAATGTGTGCATGTACATATTTTACAGCTAAGCTTTAATCACTTTTAAGGGTAGGTTTTTGTTTACTGGTCTTCAGAAATTAATCACTGCCAGTGCTTTAAGAGAAAAATAATGAGACATTGATGAAGTGGTTACAATTTGTGCACTGTGTATAAAAATCAGATTATGCAGAACCAAATCAAGAACTTAAAAGATATTATTAAGGCAAGTTCCTTTCCTACCTCGTATTGCAAATGGTGGTGGTTAAAGCAGCAGTAATTATCTCATGGTAATTTCAAAAGAGGGGAATGCTTTAATAAATATTTGAAAAACTGTTAATCTATCTGCATGGATACACCTAGAGCAATCTTCAAGAAATACTGACTTAAGGCAGCTCAGATTTCTACAGCTCTCTTTACTGTAATTATAAATGAATGATATTCTGTCTTCTGTGAGTGAAGTGACTTCACAGTTAAAAGCTTGTATGCCACACAGCTGGGGTGGAAGACAATGTATATAAAAGAGGTTAAACTCCACATAGTTAAAAATGTTAGAAATAGTACATCAGGAGAATAGATATTTATGTTAGACAGAGAGAAGAGAGATATAGGTGCTGATCTTTATCTGCTTCAGGAGTTATATGTTTCCAACATAAGAAGAAGAAAAAAATCTATGGATGTCTTGATCACAGTCTCTTTCTCAGAACAGTCATTTCAGAAAATTGATTTATCCTTCAAATTCTGTAATACAACTTTTCCAGCAGGGTCAAAACAAAATGTTTGGAAATCAATTTGGTTTAAAAAAAAAGAAAAAAAAAAAAGTGACAAAATCTTTCCTCAGAGTCACAGGAGTCCTCCTCATCAGTTTGTCTTTTCATTGTCCTAGAAGCATGTCCTAGAAGCCTGCAGTCAGCTCTCTTCTGGAGGTAACACTGAAGATAAGGATAAAAGTTCTGGATCTGGCTTCACATGTTAATAATAAAAATATAAGGGAAAACATAAAATGGAGAGAAGGAAGGGAGGGTACTGAAATAAAAACTACTGGAAACTTCCAGGCTAGTTCATCTGACTTTTTTTTTTTTTTTAGTTGTTGTTGCTTTTTTTTTGCTCTGGTTGCAAAGAACAGTCTTGGTCTTTGGAAACTGCACACCTGCATAATTGTAGTTCTGTTTTTGTTATTACTCTCTTTGCTCCCAGAAAGAGTGCACTCACAGCAGTCAGAGAATTTTCTCTTGTTCCCTACTGGGATTTTGAGCAGCTTTATCTGTTATTAACTCATACCCTTCCCTGGATCTCTCTCTAGGATCTGCACCAAGCTGAACATAAGTTTGGTCTCTGCCTTCTTTCCCTTACATAAGCTATTTGTGAGAGTCAGGCATTCTAGCTTCCAGTGACAGAGGATGCTAGGTGAATTAGTCACTATATCTTCCATCTGTATAGCCTGCATCACTGTTTCTGTGCCAGATATTTTCGTAATGGAGACAGAATAACAGTTCTGTGATTCTATCTTTCATTTTGCCCTGAGCAGGGAAGTACACAGGATCCTTTAATTTCTTTCATGAAAGAAAACTGGAATACACAACTCGATCAATTTCTTTCAGTTGTAAAGCACATTTGCACTAAGCAGAGAATAATAATAATAATAATAATAATAATAATAATAAAAAACCACAAAAACCACCCAGCCCCACCCTCCCCGGCCTTAAGAAAACCCACTCCCCACAAAAAAAAAAAAAAAAAAAAAAAGAAAAAAGAAAAAAAAAAAGATATGGCATTTTAGAGTTGACACTAGTTTATTTTCAGCAATTTTCCTTACTCTCTTTTCCTAAAGGACTGATGACTGACAGGATGGTAATAGACTACTTGCTTCTGCCTGAACCTACAAGTAGTAGCAGAATTCATTGTACCCACAGGTAATTTTCCTCTTCTAGCTGGACTTACAAGAAGCAGTATTTCTCCACGTTTGCCACACATTCATAGTTTTTCACAAAATCACTTTAGGATTACACATGAAATGAAATAAAAAACCCCACTCCATTCTCAAGGCTGTTGTGTAGATAGATGAGAATCTTGACTGGAGAACTGCAAAGGGAAATACAAGGGGTCACTTAGGTGGGGAGTATATGACTACTGATGGCATCACAGTGTTTTCTAATGGCTCTAAATGGGACCAGTGTCCTGTTGGAGTGAGCACTGTAGATACATGCATAGTAAGACATGTTCTCCAGCTGAATTTGCAACCTAAATCAACAAAGTAGGAAGTGGACAGATAATGCCTTGGATTTGTTTCCTCCTCAAAATACCTTCCCATAGAAGGTAGGAGGGTGAAGAATACCAAGATACAGATTATTCAACCAAGGCCACACTATGGGTCAATGGAGGAAGCACGAAATAATCCAGTCCAAGTCAGTAAATTGTTGTGTGTCATCATATTAAAATCCAGAACTGAGCTCATGCTCCAGATCTTGCCTAATACAAGATCTGCAATTTTGTCTGATCCTTGTGGGAGGAACTGTGTAGGAAGAGAATACCATTACGATATTTTTCTCTTTTCCGGTAGCAGTGCCAGTCAGAGTCTGGCCCGGGGCCTATTCTGAGGGAAGAACAGTCTTGGGATCTGGCTTGCTAAAATCATTATTTTTCTCGGTCGTACTTCTATACATATCTGTAAAATAAAAGTGATGAAAGTACTGTAGAACTTCTCCCTAGGACCCCATAGGACTATTTGGGGGCATTTCAAAGTTACATAATGGAAAATGCTACAGAGGGAACACATAAATTGTGAGCAAGAAGGCAATAGTCCTCTGTCAGCAGGAATCAAGGGACTAATTCATGCTGGTTTTCCTTTTTTTTACTGGGCAACTAAAGTAATGAGATGCATATGAGGGAACATAGCCTTAAAACCAAACTCACAATCCTGGATTACAGCTGTCTTGGACTTGCTTGGACTTCATATACTGTTGTAATTCACAGTTTGCCTGGCACAGTGCAGAGAGAACCATATGGTTGTAATTAGTGGCTCTATGCACTTTGGTTACTAATAATAGCCCGAGGTGCCTGAAGGGTTTTGTGGTTTTAGTTTACAACCACCTACATTTATCTCTAGTGAAAGGCCTTTGTTGCTTATTCCTCTCCCTTCTTTTTGGTGTCATACCATGGAGTGGTTGAACAGGTAGAAAATCATTATCATTGAATCAATCAGTGTTTCAGAATCTACAGGAAAAGTATGTGTGTTCATAGGTGAGTATATATATGAAATATATAATTACATAATTATATTTATGAATAAAATATAGTTATATATTTATATTTATGTATAAAAAATGTAACAAGGAACTGAATAGAGGAAAAAAATGAAGGCTTTCAGGCACAGGTAGGAGTGAGCAGGGTCTAAGGAAGGGAAGATACATGGGTTTAAAGTCAACATTTTGTAACAACACAATGATGTGGAAATGAGGTTAGTTATATGAGTAAAGTGCATATTCCAAAGCATGCAATAAAATTAATTTTACTAATGAAACAAACATGGCATGTGTGAAGGGCAATCAAAATCTGGGTCAATAAATACCATCATGAATACGATCTATGTGGAGCATTAACAGATAATGCAGAGCAATGCAGAAACTGAAACTTGCTAAGACAAAAAAAGGAGATAGACCTTTTAAAAATTCCCATACTCTTTAAAAGGAAAGAAAAAAGTTTATCTAGATAATTAAAATTAAGGCTGTGGGAATCACAGTTATGGAGGAAGAAAGAAAGAATCCTTGTCTAAATTCGGGTACCAGGTGAATTGCTCCTATGTGGCAGTAGTAGACCACACAGGTCTGTTTGTTCCTCTGCAAATGCTTATGCTCCTGTGCTTCCATAAAGGGTCTGTCCTCACTGATGCATAAAGCTCCCTCACCTTCATCTCTTCTCCATTCCTTCTTGATAGTCTGTGACCTTGACTCAAACTATGCTTCCCTCAAGGACTACAGCAATGAGACTCATTGGAAAAGGGAATGGGAAAAGCTTTTTGGGGAAAAGAAAACCCCAACCACAACAGCTGGAACAGACCACTGCAGTGTATCCTAACTAATTTCACTAAGGGCCTTATTGCCTTCATGCATTTATTGCTGTTTTCTCCCCATTTTTCTTCCCTGTTCTTCACTTTGTTGAGCCTGTGTTTCATATACTGAGCTGTCTTGTCAATTGCTGGTAGAAGAAAACTTCTTATATATCTGTGTTAATTATTGTGCAATTCATAACTCCCAAGAGGTTCAGAGTACAGCCTGATGTCAGAATAGACTTTGAATTGGTGAAGAATACAGCTGCATAATAACTACACCTTTTGTTTGTATTGGACAAACTGAAAGCTTTTTCCAGTTGATTGGTTACTTACTTTTCTTTGAAAAAATGAGAAAAAAACAAGCATATTTTAAACTCATTTGGTTTTATTCTTTGAGTTAGTAACAAATAATACATTTAAAATGGAACATCACTGGAAGGACAAAATGGAAATGAAACATTTAGTAACAGAGTAACACTGAAATTCTTCTGATATCTGTTTCTTTTCTGTTTCCTTATTCCAAGCATCTGACCTTCAGAATACCCCTCTGTTAGATCAGCATAAATTTCTTTACAGAATATTTCATTTGAAACTTTGAATCTTGAAACAGGGAAATCCAAAACTGGTTGGAGTGCAAGATCTGGTTGTCATGTGGCCTCTGCACAGTGTTGTACATATGTATAAATCATAAAGATAAATCAGGAACTAAAATCCCATTCCTTCCTTGTCAGTTTGACCATGTCATGCTTTCTACTGAAATCTGTTACTTCATTTATCTTCTCTACTGTATCATTGAACCTTTCCTTAAAAGACACAAAAGACTAGTTTCTTCTAGGTATTTGTCTTGTTGGCTCTTGCACCATACTATTCTCAGTCCAGTACAATCAGTCTTTATACTCACTTGTTATTCCCTACTGGTGAATACCAAGATTGTCACTGTGTTAGGAGCCCTGTGTACCTTGACATGGTCTGCAAGGTGACTGGCCTCATTCAGTTCATTCTGTATTGTTGACAAGAAATTAAATGTCTAAGAATACTTTCTGTTGTAGTTATAGTAACATAGTTTACTGAGGACATAAACAATCACGGGTTTGCTCACTGCATTCTCTCTCACTGAATTTAGCTTAGTCAAATGAGACCTTAGTGCTCTGTCTTTCCAGAAATGTCTCAGACCAAGAAGGTAACAAATAATGAAAAATTAACTGAATCATCAAGATAGAGGCATGTGGCATTATGTAAAAACAGCTTTTCCTTTAGCTCATCTGTTCAGATTTTGTAAGACTTTTTTTTTTTTTTAGTTGTAATTATAAGATTTTGAACAGGCAGTTACACTCAGAGGCCTTTGATGACTCTTTCACATAACTCATTTTAAGTTTGTATTTACATGCTTCTCAGCCTTCCTTCCTGTGCAGTTCTAATTCTTACCTTGCCTGCCTCATACCCAAGAGCAGCAGCACAAATGATATAAAATAAAGTACCTCTATTTCCTGGCACTCAAGGAAGCTGGTAGCCCTGAGCTCTGTTGCATAAACAGTTCTAAAAGCACTCCATTTAAATGCAGATATTTGACAGTTCACCTAGTTTGAGTAAAAAATACACTCTCTTTCCTTTTAACAACACAGGAAACCAGAGGGTTAACCATGGACTTTTTTTAATAGTGGGCTTCAGCACTCACTTCTGAAAGGTTTTTATAATTAAAAAAGCATACCCATGTAATTTAAAGAGAAGGAAGCCTAGTACATGCTTCAAGTAAATTGAATTTTCATTTTGACTATAGTAAGAAAGGTTCTTTTGCATTCATGTAAAGTAAAAGGGAAGGGGGTGTCTGTAACTAGAAGATCCTTTTCTTAAGGGGAAAAAAAAGAGAGTGTTTGGCCTTAATTTAAAGTAATATAGCAGCACACATTGTAAGAAAAGCATGAATGACTATGAAGATTTCTTTTTTGTCACAGATACTTGGCCTGCTTCTCTGTTATTGCAGCTGGTTGAGCAGGAATAACTCAACTAAAGCCAGTGAAGTTGCAGTGGTTTTCTTCAAGGGACATTACAGCAAGCTTTGCTGTAAACAAACTTTTTTTTTAAGCAAACTTTTTTTTTTTTTAAATTTCAGTACAATTGTGATTTTGTTTGGTTATGGCTAATCAACATATCTTGTTTGGTTATGACAGTCAAAATATCTTTTTTTTAAAGGATTCTAGGTTCAGAGGATTTGTGAAATTTTGACTGTTTCTTACAAGGACTTTTTTGGTTGTTGTTTTCAAATAAAATTAAAGCACTTTTTAACCCAATGTGTGTCAATCACTGTTTTCTAATTTGAGCAGGACTGCTGTCAGTACCTGGAAGTATACACATGCTGCTCAACCATGAGACATTTTGCCACATCTTTGTTCATCAACTTTTCTCTGGAGACACTGACCAGAAAGAAAACCTAGGCACAGGATAGTATTTTAGGTATAACTTCAATACCTAAACCAGACTATTTAGCATGACCCTTTTGACCTGGCATCTTTTTATGGGCAAAGGGAAATAAAATCTTATAGACCCCTTGAAAATATTAAAATCCTGTTAGGAATGATGGAACTACATCATATTAATGATCTTTCCACATACATCAATAAGTGCTGTTTGTGTACTCTGATATCCCTGAATTCAGGTGCAAGCATTGTCAGCTTCTCAAATGGCTATATTGATTTTGTTTTCCTTCCTTGGACTTGAGACTAATAGTTTGAATTGAATAAGTGGACTTAAACCAATTTCCCTAGGCTATGGTGGACCTGGAAAACACTCTCATTGTATTCGCCTGTTTTGCTCTATAGTACACCTGGAGATGTTGGAAACAGTGGGAATCTTTAGCGTACATCCAGAAGAGAGTCCATTTTACAGTAACACGATTTTTAATTCCATGGCACAGTTTAATACTTGCATTGTAGAACACTGGGAAGGAAGCAAACCTTGTGCCCAGACTACGAACTACAGGATGAGATCTGCATGTATCTGTTACTGAAGCATCTTGGTGGGTGCCATCCGTTTGTGGTATGCATTTCCTTCCCACCACGCAGGAGGATCCCAACAGAAGTCAGTGGGCCTCAGTCCAGGAGCACACTGGAGTCCCCACTTCACTGAAATCTTCTGAGGGACTAAGCCTTTCACAAGCATGTGCCTATCTTGTATATATCGATCACTTCTTGCTGTGTACAACATCATGTTGACTCCTGAACAAGGCATTTCAAGGACAAAAGAATTCACAGCTGTATGAATTAAGAACTTAGGGTAAAAACAGTGTCAACTCTGAAAAAAAAGAGGAGTCTGAACATGTCGTGTGCAATTAGTGGCATTCTGCTGAACAAATTCTGTCCTGGGTAACATCCGCATTTGATACAAAAGCATCCTGGATCTCCTGGCAGACAAATTCCAGCTACTAACTATTCCAAGATAACTAACTGCCTGTCTCAGCACCGCACCTCACTGTAATGTGTGATACCATTAGTTCATTACTATCACACAGAGAAGAAAACCAAGTACTAAATCACCGTTGCCACATCCTCTGTCATCCTAGCGGAGATTTGCCAGCCAAATAACTGACCTAGTGCAGATTTATTTAGCTTGTTAGTTCTGATGGGACAATACTGAAAATACTTTGTCACCGGGCATTTTGGTATGTTGAACTTTTACAACAGTAGTTTTCAAATTTTCACTTGTCATTTTATTTTTTTAAGACATATGGGAAAAATTCGTGAACAACACTGCTAGAGTTATGTTTTCCTATTGCCTGCTATGTTTCACAAGGAGCATTCTTTAATGGTACTAGAAATAGATGCTTCAGGAAACAAAGAAAAGTCTGTAAATTATAGTTTAAGCTTAGCAATAGTATCTCCCAAATTTTACACTGTTTTCTTCTGCCTGTGCAGTTGTTGCAAACAATCCTATGTAATCAGATTTTGGAGAATGAGAAGGAAGAGAAATATATCTGCTGTATCTGCATTTTTTTCACAGTTGTTTTGTGGTTTTCTTTTCCTTCTATTTAATGCATATACATTACTTCTCTGTGGGAAAAAGATTATCTGGGGCTGGAACATTTCTTCTTTGTTTCTTCCCTGCTAAGAGCAGATTGCACGCTACAGTAAAATCAAAGGAGTTATTATTAAAAAAGTACAAGATAAGCAATTCTGATAACAAGCAGATGTGTAAATGTTTAATGCTCTGCATTGTTACATGCTACAGCAGAAACTAAGGCTGTCTAGTCTTGTGGCAGTGCCCTAGATTCCCTTGCCTTTGTTCTAGCCATGCATCATTTAGAGCTCTCTTGGGTGATGCTGTAATACTGAGGAAATGGGAGAGTGAAAAGGGTGGGTGAAAAAAGGAATGAATTCCCATAAAAAAAGGAGCATAATAACTGGTGTCATGTGGTATATATCACTTGTATGTGTTATATACGAAAGTACAGGGCTTAGATAAAACAGCATACAGCATTTTGACACACTAACAAAGTCTTCTCAAGCAAAAGTGAACAATATGTTTTTTTAAGCTCACAGTTTATGGAAAAGCAACATACATAGATGGTTTTAGAAAGTTGCCATTTTAAAGTATTTTCAGCACTGCCTCTTCTAACCTGTTTCTTTCCATTTATAGCAGGGGGACTGTCTTCTCCACTGAGAACAGGGTCTTGCCTCATATAATTTATCTATCCTATTGCTCTGTATCTTCAATAATTATATTGCCTAGTTCTTAGAGATGCATTGTCTGAGACCAGAATTCCAAATCCTCAGCATATTGTTTGTAATATGGGCCAATGAGGTAGGTATTTCTCTGAAGTATACTTAACAACATAAAGCTCCCTGGATTTAATGGTAACAGTATTAATTACTAAGTGTTAACTGGTGTAATAACACCTCTGAACATTATTGCGGTTATCAGCTGAAGTGATACCTTAACTATTTTAATAAAGCACCAGACAGTTTTTAATTTAACATTATCAATGAAATTTCTTTTTGAGTCCATGTAGTTTTTCTGAGTTGCTGAAATGAACACATTTATGATAGTATGATATTATGGTAGTATATAGATGATATACTATGGTAGTATAAATATTAAAAGTTAACCAATAGACTCATGGAAAAAATGGCTTAAATAACTAATGTATTTATATAAAAAGATGTGAAATAAAACCCAGTTTATGGGAAGAACTCATAAATGATGATTTATTTGGTAAAGAGTATACCCTGAAAAACAGAAATATCACCCAAAGCTGTCCTGATTCTGAAGAAACAAACCCACTGTATCTCATGGGATAATTAAGTGTATATAGCAGACATTAAAAGACAGAGGGCACTGGAGCAGCATAAAACCACAACAGAAATTTGCTATTGTAATGCACAGAATTGCACAAGCATCTCCTTTTCCCATGCTTCTAATTTTAACAAAATGCTAACTTGTTTTTTCTCCATTTTAGTATCAAACTCTTTTTATGAGGTCACCTCTTATCTTTGCTAGTCTTCAAATATTAAGAAGAAAAATCAATTCACACTGTGTCAAACTTTTCAGATTATTATGCTCAGTTGTCTTCACACAACTGATATGCCAAAGTGCTCTAACAATTGCCTCACTGAAAATGAATCTTGCTTATTAGAGTAAGGGGTAGAGGACTGCTGTTACAGATGCCTTCAAAAACATGGATGTTATTAACCAAATGGTCCGTTATGTAGTTTTATTTTATTCTCAGTATATATTAGAATTAATATTTTATGTTAATGGATGAATAGTAAAACAGGGGGCAAATTTAGTGTATAATAAATTAGTTTCAGTTTCATCTTCCCAGCTTTGCTCTAAAGTAGACAGGTGACTTTGGACAGTTATTTCACTTCCAAGTGCCAGACTGTTGTCTTTAAAAGAGCTGAAGATACCTACTGATGAAATAGACAAGACACAGAAGAACTAACAACCTGTGTTGCTTCAGGACTCCCAGTGGTTTATCTTAAATTCTTCCAGAACAGGAGTTTGAAATACAGAACTGAAGAAACAAAGCAGGAAAAAAAAAAAAAAATCTTTCTTTCTGGTTTCTTTTTTCCCTTTTAAGTGGGAATCTGGTATTGAGCATTGATTCACATGAATCAATGAGACACTTACAGAGCTTCTGCTACCCCTGCATGGCTGTCTTGGAAAGGAATTAGGCATTCTGCTCCTAGAGCATATAGCTCTCCAAGAACTAGAAAACAAGAGGACAAATCATGCCTGTCTCATGGGTCTTAATTTTCACATAAAATGACTTTTTATTCATAATATTTGAGAAAGTAGTCCTTTATAAACACTTTATAACACTGTTCGCTTTCCATGATGCAAAAAAGGCAATAGGAATGAAATGGTGGATTTTGTACAGATCTTATCACTCTAGCTTTTCAATTGTAAACTTCCAAATCCTAAACTCTAAAATAAATCTTGAGACCTTTTATAAGCATAAGTGAATGTACTTCTGTGGAATGCTGCTGCTAGCTTTTATAGTATCTACTTTCTAAAAGACATTGAAGGCCATTAGAGTAAAAATGCAGAGACTAGGCAGGATTTAGGAAAAAACAGATTCAAAACGTGAAATTATATTCTGTGTTGGGGGAAGGGCTCAGTCTGCACTGCATGAGAAACAAGGCAACATATTTTAGAATATGAATCATGTAGGCATCTACAAAGACTGTTTCTGGCAAAATTATCTGTATAAAAAACACAAAAATGAATTTTTAAAAGCATTAATTGAAAATGATAGCTTTCAGATCTTTGATCTGCTCTTCAGGTACACTGCTACAAGCCTGAGAAACAATGGAAATTAGTCCAAAGCAAAAGCCCAGACTAGGAACCCACTTAGAATAAAGTAGAATTCCTTAGTGAGGGAGTGTGTACACACACACACACACACACACACACACATACAGATATGTATACATATATATACACACTATATATATATATATAAAAATTGTATACTAATTAACTAGAGCTATAGAAATTAGGAACTTCTTTTTCTCATTCTCTTCCTCTCATGGAACAGGAACAAATTTAAAGCAGATTAAAATTTACACCTAACTTATAGCTATCTGAACATTTTCACAGTGATCTCCATGCAGTTTTTAGGTAACTGAATAAATGCAAGGTTGGAAGGTGTTGGTACAATTATGGGTACAATTGGTATTGTTGGTACAATTTCTTCAGACAACAGAAAGGGAAATTTAGTCTAGTATTTCTGAAGAAACATGTATAGACTGACAAGAGGTATGAAATATTTTACGAGAATTAGTCATGTATCTAAAAATAAAGTTACACACTGTTGTATAGCTGTGTTAAAAAGCTTATCTACCACATATCTTGCAGGTCTATCAAACTTACACACTGGAAATTATGTGACCCAAATGTTTGACACAGCATACCAGGTTGATTTGATCAGAGAAACCAAGCAGACCTACAAACTGTCAAACTGCCTTAAATGACAGCTACTGCAGGATGGAGCTCATTCTCTGGTATGATATTTTCTGACTACTACTCCTTAGGAAGGATTGGTGGAGAACTAGGAATGTTTCTGTCATTTTAAATATATATACATATATAGATAAGCATTTATATTGCAACTGATATTTTAAGCATGACTTTGTATGCATGCTGGGCTCTGTAATGGTAATGGAAGATGAAGAGACTTGTTAGACTGGCAAAATGTGATGAATATTGAGAAGGTAGAAAGGAGTTCCCTCCAATGGGCAAGGACCAGATCCAAACAGGGTGTAAGTGCTTAACATTTACCAAAGTTCAAAGAGGCATCTTACATGTCTCTCTTCAACTTTGCTTCACTCTGCCTGTGCTAGTTTGCATAGCCTGAAAATTTGCAGTTTCTGTGTGTGTGTGCCCAGAAATCCCCTATTACAGCTGAGACTTAGGTGTACCCAGTTTCCATATTGCATAGTTAAAGAGGTGTGCAGGAGAGGGAAAGCACGCTGGTGACAATGTTGTCACTCAGAAACACAGAAACTATTTTGCACAGTGCTAATGGTGTAAGTAGAGACCCATCAGTTCTTCCCCCTACTCCTCGTAAGCATTCCTGACCAAGCTGACAGAATGCAAGACTTCATGTACTCTTCTATTCTTTGTTATTGGTTGTTTCTTTTTTTTTCTTTGCAAAAGCCTGACATTCCCATTTGCTTGCAGCATATTTTTTGCTGTGCGGGACATGTAGAACTACATTAACAAAAACATACAGTTAGTTTGAGCTTTCTCTCGAATCTCAGCATGTTTAGTTCTAGAAACACTAGTTTAGCATATTAACACAGAAAGCATGATTAAGGACAGTATTAAATTTATTCATAAACAGTGCATGTATAAGACCGGTGGAATTATTACAATATTGATAAGAAAAGTCTAAATGTATGCAGTTTAATCACGAATTCATCAGGTAGGTATTTCTCTACAAAACAGTAAAATATTTAAGTAAACTTATTTCTAGATCTGACTGTAATCATACACTATTGTAGAAGAATTCTGTTTAAATATATATATTCGGGATAATATTTTTAGATATATATATGGCCTCAGAGGCCCTGTGGAAGAAGGGGAGAAAGGAAGAAAATGAAAATATATCAAGAAGTATGTGTTTGTGGTTTAGAGGCAGTTAAAGAGATCCCGGTAGGCATGAGGCACTAGGGACTATCCATAAAATTAATTAAGGGGAGCCCCAAGATTTTGTAGGAATTGGCAAATTACATCACTGTTCTGAATTAACTTGAGCAATTTCTCATTGTGCCAAAAATCTTGCCAAGCAAGAGGCAATTAATTAACCTAATTCATTAACCTAATTGGCTTTTAACTGGACTTGGATAAATCTAAAAGAGATATTTGTGGTCTTTTACTACCGAGTGCCCAACAACTAGAGTTGCTTTCAGATCCCCAAGGCTTTGTGGTCTGGCTGTGAGCCATAGCAGTCTTGTTTTCTAATTGTTCAGCCCTCTCTTCATGTAAAAAGTTGATCTGCTCCTGGGTCTCCATCCAGAGTCCTCTTCCTACCTTACTTTTTTTTTTTTTTTTTTTTTTTTTTTGTGTGTGTGTGTGTTCAGAGGACCTCCTGCAAGGTATAGCTGTTGCCCTGGGAGTCTGTGCTAGTAAGAAACTTAGCAGGTCTATGCCTTCATACCTTCTGTTCTGTCTGCACTAAAAGTACTTTATTCCTTATAATTCTGTCCCCAAGTGTTATTCCCCTCCTTGCAAATGTGTTTATTTCCTCTACCTTTTCCAGTTTTCTCTGCAGGCATATTACATTTGCTTTGTTTTATTTGCTGTTGTCATGGATGGGCTTTTAGACTCACTTATAATATGTCTTCTAGTAATTAGGAAATGTCCTTGAACCATACAACCTGAGGTCTGTAGTCTTGGCTTAGCTTTACTATTTTACCTGGTCAGAATTAAAGTTTTAATTTTGCAAGCCCAACAGAGGAAGGTGCAACAAAAGATTTCCAATTTGTCCTCAAAAATTATTTAAAATGAAAGCAATGAAATCTTTTAGAGTTTATTTTTATTAACTGCTGTTGTGAAAAAGAAATATTTTTGTGTAGCTGACATTTTTGTAAGACCAGTGGAAAACGTAGTTTAAAGCTTTTCTAGTTGGTGATGCAGCCTTAGTCACCATCGGCAAATTGAGCAATGTGGGTGGCAATTTTAGGTTCTCCTTGTAGTAGTACCCTGTGGCAGTTGAAAGATTAGGGGCATGCAGCTATTTTATAAAATCAATCAGTTCTGAAATACTGGAAGGAACTATTAGCTGAACCTGCTTCTATTTGTGGGGAAGGTCTCCAACAGATTACTTCTGCAATGAGATGAATAAAGATTAGAAGTCTCCAGACCATATTTTACTGCAACTTTTACCATCACTTCCAGAAACAATCATTTACAGGAGAAGAAAGTTCACTTCATCTTAAGAGAGGCTAGTAAATGTATGGGAGTAGAATAATGGATTTCACATTTACATTGAACAGTGAGACATAGTCATTGAACAGACTGGCTAAACAAATCATAGAAACCAGATGCTCTATCTTGTTTCTCAGATGTTGTAATAGTGACAGACATAAATATATATAAAATTATTGTCTTCAATTGAGGGATAGATTTATACCAAATTCCTTAAACACGAGCCAGTGAGCAAATTCAAAACTTTTAAGGAGTTTGAAATCGCATTTCTCTACTTACTTGAGATCTGTTTCTAACAGAATTTGTATCTAGACTGAATGAACTTTTTGTATCCAAACACCCTCAAATATTTTGACCTCCATCACTTGTCTGTAGGTAATAGAAAAGTCCAAGAAAAACTGAACTGCAAACAAAACATCTGCCAAATTTCTCTGTAACTCCATCTAGTTTTCTTTAACTGTGGAAGCAAAATTTCTCCATGGAAAGGTATAAAAGAAACTGACACCACATGCCAAAACAAACCAAAGATATTACAGTATGACGTATAAAAACACTGTTCCTAGCTACTGAATCACATTGTCTAGCACTGACATTGTTTAGAAGAGTTGAACATAAAAGCGATACACAAAAGAGAAAAAATTTCTTTTTTGAAGGAATTAATTTGGAATTTGAATTAGTGCAACTAATACAAAGTTGCTGTGATATTGTATAACACCAGGGAAATTCAGATCCTGTAGAACACAGACAGTAAACTACAAAGGGATTTTAAAAGCTGTCTAAGCTGATAGGATCTGGGGTGAACCCAGCAAATTAACAGACAGGAATTTCTGTACTAAATGAACTTAGTCTACAGCCATGAAGAACTAAGAAATGCCACTGTCCCTCTATAACATCTCAAATCTCTAAATGTGAGAGAAAGGTACCCAGAAAAGAGGCACTACAATGACACCTGCCTCAAAGGCGCTTAAATGACACTTTCCTCAAACATTAGTTTGCTTTATGGAGCTCGAAGATCTATTGGTATGATATTCAAAAGGTGCATGCACACTTACCAAGATGGGCACCCAATTGTCGTGGTTTAACCCCAGCCAGCAACTAAGCACCACGCAGCCACTCACTCATTCCCCCCACATCCAGTGGGATAGGGGAGAAAATCAGGAAAAGAAGTAAAACTCCTGGGTTGAGATAAGAATGGTTTAATAGAACAGAAAAGAATAAACTAATAATGATAATGATAACACTAATAAAATGACAACGGTAGCAATAAAAGGATTGGAATGTACAAATGATGCGCAGGGCAATTGCTCACCACCCGCCGACTGACAGACACCCAGCCAGTCCCCAAGCAGCGATTCCCCGGCCCCCACTTCCCAGTTCCTAAACTAGATGGGACGTCCCATGGTATGGAATACACTGTTGGCCAGTTTGGGTCAGCTGCCCTGGCTGTGTCCTGTGCCAACTTCTTGTGCCCTGTGCCAACTTCTTGTGCCCCTCCAGCTTTCTCCCGGGCTGGGCATGAGAAGCTGAAAAATCCTTGACTTTAGTCTAAACACTACTGAGCAACCTGAAAACATCAGTATTATCAACATTCTTCACATACTGAACTCAAAACATAGCACTGTACCAGCTACTAGGAAGACAGTTAACTCTATCCCAGCTGAAACCAGGACACTAATGAAGAAGGTCACAAAAGAAAATTGGGTCCTTCTGTAACCAACTGCTAAGGCACACTTATTTAAAATAGTGAAAAGCTGCCCACCCCTCGAAAAAAATCATCAGACACCCCAACCCCCTAAAAAAACCCAAACAAAAACCCAAGCAACTAACCACCACCACCAACAAAAACCCACAGCCATTTCAGCACAGAATTACGGCATTCCCAGCTAAGCAAAAATAAACATACAGTATCAAGTACTTGTACTGTCAGCATTATCTATGAAGCCGTGAAAAGCCAAAATCAGGACTCATTGTGGATGCTACTGAACATAAGTGGACATAAACCAAAATCTTTTCATACTTGCTAGAAGCTTGAGAAGTTGTCTCAACATTTTCTTCTCTATGCCTGCTAGTCCTTGACCACAGGTATATAAGTGATAGGTACTAGTATGTCAGCTTTCAAGGACACAGCTTCCAAGGAATAATGTCCTCTAGGCTGCACCGGTTTCTTCACTTGAAAGCTGAATGCAAAGCCTGCATTCCCTCCTAGATCTCTGCAAAAGGTCCCATTTTCCCTGCCATTAGGCAGATATGCAATGGATGTTTAATGCTCTTCCTGTACTGTGATCTAAAACATTACCTCCATGGTTTAGCATAGACACTGGAAGAAGTCCTCTGCAAACTCAAGTGTTATAGTTTAAATGTTCTAGCCTAGTTGCCTCTTTACCATTGATATCCCAGTGACTGAAACATTATTATGCTCCTGCAGAGACATCTCAAGTGCACACAGTCCTCATTCATCAGGTAGCACGGATGATTGAAGCAACCCACGTGGTTCACTGCACAATTCCCTCTGATTCTGACTGGTGTATATTTGCTTTTTCCTATGACCTCTGTGTTCTTCAGATACTTGTATATACACTGAAATGGAGGCAACCTGCAGTATATTTCTGTTGAAGGAATTGGAGATATTCTTTTATGAAATGACTGAGTCCTACATTCACTATCTCCAGATTGCATTTTTTTTTTTCTTGTTTTATTGTGCATATAGCTGTTTGATTTCAAGACAAGATGGGGATCATAGCCCTGATGGAAATTCCTAGTCCTAAATCACTCTTATGGATTCTTGGCAGTTCTGAACTACAGTCTGGCATGTGTCCTCATTCTTTTAGTAGAACTAAGAAGGTGTATATGGCAGCAATAAGATGAAATTTGCACTTTCAAAGAACAGAAGCATCAGAACTTGTTTGATAGGTGCTGCAGCACACTTACAATTCCTCTGCCTGTGACAGTGGTAGATGTCAAGACTGGAAGCAACAGAGGATGCTTGCCATCCTGAATTTGGAGGTTTATAAGCTATAAATCCAAGTCTGTCATCCTATCAGAAACTGTTGCTTAGGTAGTCTACTTTTGAAAAGCTGGCATATTTTTTTATCATCAGTGGCCATTGTGGTCTACTATGGTAAATAGAGCAATAACACTTTCCATCTCTGTGAACAATACTGATGTGAAAGCAGATGTGAATATCTAAGGGTTTACACTAAAGTAGCTGTAAAATAGAGTTAAGGTTTATGTAGAGAATATTGTTTAAGTGTTTACTGTGGGACAGTTGTGGCCCATGTTGTGTCTTTCTACCTAGTTGGAAACTCATCTGGAAATTGTCCTTAAAGCTGAAACAAGACCTTCTTCCTTAGCTTTTAATTATTTTCCTGGGATGCAGCCCATGGCATAAGGAAAAGTTTTCTTAGTCTGAGAACCACAGATGAGGGTCTGAACCCTCTAGCTCTCCAGTATTGAACATTATAACAAAAGAGACAGTTTCTACTGTCTCTGGTCTCTACTATGCTATTTTTGAATTGGTGTTTAGTACATTTTATGAGGGTCCTGTGCCTGTTCCCAGGTATGTGGTTACTAGTTGGGTGTGGTTATTGGCTGAGCTACTGTGCTTTTCAAAACCCAGAACGGTGGGTGTGTCTTCTGACAGTTGATCTCTAGTCCTTTCTTAAAACAAAACCCTGTTTTAATATTGAAGACAATATTAAAGTATAAGCTGTTGATTGACTATTAATCACCTTAAGATAAAGAAACCTTTTGTAATCATTCAACATTTTCTTACTTTATCTTGAAGGAAGCATCTGCAGGAGACAGACACTTTTTCCATTTTAAGTGCATTTTAATTTTCTTTTTAAAGTCTTCAGCAAAATATATGTACATATAATTTTCTTTCTCCTTAAAATCTCTGGAAATAAAAAATGAAATGAGCAAACCACTGCCAATTAAATGCAAAATCTTTACCCTATTTTTCATGGTTCAATATACCATAAAAAGAACCTAGCTTTAAGACACCTAGGTCCGGCTTGCTATTAATAGATAATATTGTTTCCACTGCTGTCTTCTTATATTAAACTTTTTTTTTAATTTTCTAAATAAAGAATAAAAAGCAAGGCACTTTTAACTTTTCTACTTTTCATCCAGATGTCCTATTTAAACCTTGGCTACCAGCCAGAAACATGAAACAGAATGGAAAAACTTTTAAAAATATCTCCATTGCTGTTTGTGTCTTCCCTTATGTACACTATTTTAGCTTTTTATTCCAATTTTTCTTTTTTAAATGCTAGTATCTGAAGGCCAAAGAACCCCTGCCCCATTATCTATCTGATGTTACTGTTGTGTAGTATTTTTTTTTTTTTTTCCAGAAAAATAGTATTTCCATAGTTTGAAACCTATTCAGGCAAAATACCATTACCAGTTCCTCATTTGTCCAGCTCTGAGGTGGCTTCAGGTGAACTGCTTGTTAGGACTTTAGGGACAGAAATTACCAGAAAGTTTGTCTTCTTTTTGATTCGGTTCAGAAAACCAAATCTCATTGAACTGCAACTCCAGAAGTATTACAATTGCTGGCTGGACTTAACCAGAAGGAGTAGAAAACTACAATTTTGCATTAAATGGATGAGTGACGTTGTTCAGTGGCCTAAAGAAAAGCAGGAGATGGGTGGTTTTCCTTCAGAAAGGCCAAGACTGGTTTTTCAGATATAGGTTTATCTATAGAAAATGCTGAAAAATACCTCATAATTGAGCTAATTCCTCAGTTTGGAGCGCTAAGCATCCACTGAATGCAAAAAACAAGCAGGTACCAATGTCAGCCCCTCAGGACTGAGGAGTTTTAAACTTACCAGTTTTTAAATTTCATCTGATTGGCATTAGGCAAAAGCTTTTTTTTTTTTTTTTTTTTTTACTCAGATGGTATCAAATGATTCAAAACAGAAACTGTTGTAGCTTATTAAAATGTGTACATGTGTTTTTCAGTAGTCTTAGTACGCAGTACCAATTTCCAAACAAAATTTTCTCTGCATGTGGGATTTGGTCAGGCTCAGGATGGAAAGTTGGGATCTTCACTCTCTCCTCTCACTCTTTGCTTTTTCATTGTTGTTTTTGTTTTTGTTCTTTTTCTTTCTGTTTTTCATCCTCATTCTTCGTACTCTTACATGTTTAACTTACATACATTCTACTCAAACAGCCAGTTAGTAATTTCATAATTTGTTTACCTGTAATAACTTGGGAAACTCTAAGAAGCAGGAGGGTTTTAAAATCAGACCTTATGAAATCTTACATTAACTTTTGAGTCCCCCCACCCCCTCCCAAAGTCCCATTGCTGAGGGTCTGTATAGATAGTTAAACAACAGTAACTCAGGAAGTGACTCACTATTCACAGTTGACAGGTGAGCTGTATTTTACTGTCTGTATGTGCTTAAGCCTTTGTAAATGCAGTGGAGTGGAAACTATGCCACAGTAAATAGCCCCAAATTGTCTCTCAAAACATTTGCATGGCTCAGGTAAACAGGAATTGTTGTTGGTTTCTTTTTTACTTCTAAGTAGTGTTATGCTAACACATTTTACTGCCATTGCATAAGCTAGGAGCACACAGTCAATGCTGTTTAAACCTTCTCCAGTTGTCCTCTGTGTTTCCAGAGTGCTCCAACTCTAGTGAGGTTTTCACAGCTCCATTCCTGTGCTTAGAGTGTTTCTCTTCATGTGATTTATTCCTGGCACTATTGGCTCTTCGTGATTACTCAGAGCCAAGGAGTCTAACAGAGTTCTGCTTCCTCCAGTGTTTCACTTCAAATTGATCAGAATTGTAGAACATGAACCCCTGCACAAGAACACAGCCCATTTCTAAAAGCTTTTCTGAGAACCTCTTGCGTACAAGATCTCCTGCGCAGCTGGAGAATAGGGCATCATTATCTGTCAGGGAAGAATGCCGCAGACCTGCAGACTGAGAAACAAATGCAGAAGGGTTAGACCAGGACGATTTTACATTTTGGATGGCTGTACAGGATTGCATCTCGAGCTGAATAAGCAACGGCTGGATCATCTTCTCTCAGTAAGTGCTGAATAAATACATGAGAAATTTGTTCTTGGAAGTCCTAGCTGTGAGTGTTCTGGGGAACCTGTGGAGAGCTAGATCCCAAAGGATTTGGGGGCAGTATGTGGGTGCTCATGAAATTTCAAAACATGGAAGTTTGTAATTCTCAGCACAGTGTTAGGGGGAGTAAGGCACCTAAGTATGTTAGAAGATTCCACTGGGAACCTGTTGTTATTTCCAGGTGGGCAATTTGGAATGAGGGCCTCTATGCTTGGAGATCTGAAAGTACTGAACTCCAAGCCCATCCTTGGCACATCAAGACAATTGTACTTTCTACTAGTTCACTCAGTTGATGTTCATGTTTGTGGGAAAGGAAATATGCAGAGAGATATTTTTGGAAATCTGTCTGGTATGAACCACCTAGTAATACGGCTGTTTACAATGCATAAGATGACTGAGGCAGTCCTCCTTCCACACAAGGACAAGGGCCTGGAAAATAGAACTATGTCTACAAATATGCATTTGTAAAGCTAGGAGATTTTTATGCCTATGTACATGCGAGACATGAACATGACAAGTCTGCAGACTATGTTTGCCTGATACTTTACTGAACCTCAGAATCTCCTTACTGGACACCAACAATTTCTTACTTAACTGGGAGACGTCTTATCCAGTCAAGGATGTCACACATAACTACAAGTTTTATCTCTCCCGCAAAATTTGGCAATTTCCATGACTCAAATGAAAACTCAGAAAGATAATTTCTGTGTAAATGGTAGGTTGCCCAGTTAAACATGGTATGTTTTTGTATTGTGTTAGGATTTGTGTATTATCCTGAGAAACGTCTTCTTTACTAATTTTTCAGATTTCATAAACAAGTTACATAAGCCTCTAGCAAAGTATATGCACAGGTTTTGACTCACTTAAACTGAGCAGCAAAAACGTACACTTTACAATGTACACAGCAGAGATTGTTTCCAGTAGAAAGAATTTTATAATCAGACTACTGACCATTATTGAATGCTACCAATACAGAGAAGGGGCTCTAGATAACACTAAGAGAGCTCTTTATTGTAGTAAATAAAATGATACTGTACCTGACATCCCTGATACATCCTACGTCCATCTATTTGGAAGCGTCACGAAATGAATATGAAAAAGAGGTTGCAAAAAGTTGTCCATCTATTCACACTTTTTCTCATCTCTGTATTCTAATAATCTGCTTCTTTATTCTAAGAAGTTTTTAAAGCATTTTCTGCTAACACACATATTAGCCGAGTCTTATCTAAGGAGCCAGGGCCTTCCAATATTCTATTTCATTTGCAAGGAGGTAATATGACCAGCCTAGGTTATCTCCAGAGTGAAAGAAAAAACCTGTTCAAAAGAAAAAAATCACAAAAAGGGGAAAACTCTAGCAACCAAATTCCTCAACTACAAGAATGACACCTTGCATCCATGGGGAGTCAGATACATGCTTTCTTACTTCCAAAGCCAGCCTAGGAGCATCTAAGCCATCTTAAAGTTATCTCTGTGCTATGCCTTGTAGAGCATATTTTCACCTGTACATACAGCCATGGAACAGATGAATGTATCTATAGAATTACTCTCTTCAGCTCTCACTTGGATTCACCAAAGAAAGTAAATGTATGAGTGCAAGAATGCACTTCAGTGGCTTATTTTGAAGAGGTCTGCTTCCTACGTCAACAAATTTGAGAGCAAGCTGTAGCACACAAACCTGTGGTATATTTGACCTCAGGACTCACTAACATATAATCCAGAATTTCAGCCTTTTTTGACCTGGTATTATAAGGCAGAAAAGAGTTTCCAAAGTCGTAGTGTTTTGAGGTACAAACTGAATAACTCTAAAAAATGCTTGTGTTCCAATAATAATTGAAACTAGAGGTGTTAATATTAAATGCTGATATTTCTTACACAGTTTTATATGAAAAACCACATCCTTCTAAATATACCTGGACCTGTCTCTTTTAACTGCTGGTGTGAGAGCTAAAAGCTCATAATTTTTTATGCTTTTGTAGGTTTTATAGGGGTGCTTGTTTACTATGGTCATGAACCTTGGTCAATGAAAAAAAACATGTGTACCAGAAATATAAATCTTAAACCAGTTTTCAAGCCCATAGGACTATTAAACTCAAGAGAATTATGTACAGTTTCCCCTGGTGATTAAAGTAACCCCTTCCAAGCCTCCAAATACAGACTTAAGTCAGCACATCAAAATGAAGCCAATCCCTTCAAAGTGAAACAGTAGGATACATTGCAAAGGGTTAGGCAGATGGCAGATTCCCCTTAGTGAAACCGGATGATTATGTAAAATGAAAATAAAAAAAGTTCCTAGCACATATGGCAGAGGAATTTGAGAACTGGTGCCCGCAAGACTGAGGGAAAAGATGTTCCTCCTTTTAGCTGCTGGGTAGAGAGAAAACAGTCCTGAGAAGCTTAATCATTGACTTCCTGGATTCAAAAGCTGTTTATAAGGCCCTTTCCTGCAGCACAGCCATACCTTCAAAAAGGTCTAAATTTTAAGTTGCCTTTTGTCAGCTTAATAGTTCATATTCTTATCTGATAGTGATTGCTTTAATCACAGGGAAATGAGGGCAGACGGTTATGAGGTGCACCATTCAATAAGACCAATTTATTTAACATTATTAGTTCAATTCCTTGTTAACAGTTTGTATGTGAATCAACTCAAATATTTTTGTACATTTGAAAAATTTACAAAAACTTATTGCATTGTTTTAGGCACACAAATTCTAGCCAATGGATGGTTCATGAATTATTTGCTATGCTATTTATAATTTATATCTCCTAATCTTTCTGGTACTGGTACAGTATTGTTCTCGTCTCCTCATTGGATATAAAAAACCTTAAGGAACATAAAGAACACAAAATAGAAACATTTGTAGGAAATTATATATTATATATATAAAAATACATATATATACACCCATAAAACCATATTTCTACAAGAGGCTGTGACGACACATAGTTTCCTTTGACAGACTAAACTGTTGTTGGCACGAACACTTTGGAAAGAAATGAAAAAGACATAGTGCTGTCAAAATTGCATAGTGTTCTTGTACTTCAGCCTGTGCTGATGAATACCTATTCCCAATATCATTTTCATTAGCATTTTCTGCTGTTTGCTGCCCTGTTTATCCCTAAGTGTATAGGCGTTCACTTACACTAAATAACTTCTGCAAAATGGGGAGTCAATAATTTCCTAAGCACACTATAATAAGAAAGGTTAATGGCTGAATTAAAGGCTGGTATAAGTCTCAAGAAGTAACTAGAATTGTACTTCAGATTAATTTAAATGATGACTAATAAAAGACAAAAATATAATACTCTCAGAACTATTAGAAATTTCCATTATTTTATTTTACTCTTATGGAATGAGTGTCTAATTTTGTCATATTGCCATATATCATGATGATATTACCATGTGTTTCTTTTTATAATAAAAGTGTAGGCAGATATTTGAGTATAGCTAAATGAATTACTTTATCTAGAAGCTACTGGTTCCTTTCTCTTTTAGCATACTTATTTCTATTCAGTTCATAGTTTCACCTATTGGCTTGCCAAAACAGTATTTTCAGTAATGGATTACTTAGATACCTTTTGCTGGTTTGAATATTCATAACAGTCTTTAAAATGTGAAATTGCTTTTCAATAGAAGGAACCACCTCTAGCTACTCCTTCTGCCCTGTGTTATTAGACCAGGTAAACATGGAAGACTGTAAGCTGAAGATTTTGGTCTAGTAATGGACCAGCAATGGATAATCTTCTTGGTTTGAACATGAAATGCATAGATGACTGAAAGAGAACAGAATGTCATGTAGCCGCAGGAAAGATGAAGCTACAGTACTTATTAATTTGTCAAATGGAAAGTATTCTTCTTTCTCAGTGCTAGAAAATCAGTTCATAAATGCAAGTAAGCATAACCAGCTTCCTATCACAGCTGGTTCCTAATGGCTGCACCACTCTTGTCCAGACTCTTTGAAAAAGAAATATCGCTACAGTAAACTATTTATTAATTCTTCATAACAACTCCTATGGAAGCAGCCACTGCTATGGCAAACTACTTTATTAGATACTTACCCATTGTCAGCTTTGCCTCAGGACGGAAAACTAACAAACTAGTTGCTAATTACTTAAAATGGCTGGCCTCTTAGGAAATAGAGTTTCAATAATGCATGAATTAAACACCACACTGTGCTATTTATCCTTTACAAAAATTATCTGTTCCTCTCCATTCACTCTATTCCATGGTTTGGAATACACATTGAGATGAGTTCATACTTAAAAGGAGGCACCTCTGGTAACCAGCCAGCCTCTTCAAGATACATTGTTCATTGTGGGTAGCAGAGAGAAGGAATAGATGGGCTCCACATTTATTGAAAAGAATAACATTGCTTTAGAAATTTGCTTCTTGCTCCTATTTTCTTTTTATATTGCCACCCAGTTGTTATATGAGCTACTATTGTGAAAAAGTTATTTTTTAATTAGGAAGGGTCTTCTAACCACGAATTCAATGTCATTCTACCAACTTAGAGGCTTTATAAGATTCTCTATCTCATACAAAATAACATGCAAATGGATTAAAAAAAAAAAAAGGCTATTCTTTCTGCAGTTCAAACTTAACTTTTTCAGGGCACATGAAGTTAGAAAAAGTAATGATTTCCCTAAATATTATCTGTTCTCTTTAAATGAAATATTAGTTTCCAAAATAAAACCTTATTAAAAAGCCAATTATCATTATATTTCTGTTTAATCATAGAGTGTGTAAATTGCATGCATGAGTTTCCACATGCACTCCACATCATGCATGAGCTTCCAAATGCACTCCACATTTTTCTGACAATACACAAAATATGACATTCACAACAATGCTTCCAAGGGAGCCACGTAACTTCTCTTATGGAAGTTGGCAGTGAAATGATGGTTTGAAAAATAATTACCTGTGAAAATGACATTTTTTTAATTTTTAGAGTCCTCCTGTGAGCTCTACTAGCTTCTCAAGGATTCCTGGACTCAGTCTAATGCACCAAGAGTTAAATAATATCTTACCCATGGTATAAATTTTAGCTGGTTTTCCTGCCTTTGAGCTTTTCACTTAGAGATGGTCCTAAGTGTGATACTCACTTAACTTTCTCACTATTTGATAGGGTCAGTTTTTGCATTACAACAGTTGTCCATTATGATGGTCACCTCCCTATAACTATTTTTCTCTTAGGAAATGCAAGCTAAATGGTCTACTGATCTTGCAAAACAGAATACCATGCATTGACTCTCAGCCTTCTAGGGCAGAGCACTGTTTGTGCTACCTTTGACACAAGTTCCCTGGGATAAAATTCTACCTTACTACAGCTGGAGTGACTATAATGCTGTGTTATAATCTGTCACCAAAGTGTGTGTCCTGTAGAGATGGAGGTATACTGGTCATGTTTTAGCTGTATGGATAGCCAGAATGGAAAGGAGGGCATTTAGTGGTTTTTATCCAAATAATCAGAGTAATGAATGCAGAGGTCTTGGCAAGGGGTATCATTCATTAACATGAATAGCAAGCAGTAAAATCTTGAAAGAAACAAATGAAAACAACAAAAGCCCCCAAACCCTAAATGCAGAAGTATAATCTTACACTTGTATTGCCCCTCACACTTTGAAGCAATTTATGGTTACAGCAACAGGAATTGAATTTAGCAGAGTGAAACATAATAAGGTCCACTTGAAATACAATGAGGAAAAAACACATTAGCCTAATTTATTCACCTCTTAATGATTGGATGAGTGTCTGTCTTTATAGGCAAATTGTTAAGAATTTGGTACAGCCAGGATCTAGCAGACAATGAATAAGCTTTTAGAGTCTTACAGGAGTGCCTACACACATTGTCAAGACCATTTCTGTGGTAACCTGTCACACAGTAGCACAAAACCTCCACATTTGGATCAGCTCTGGAGGGGAAATTTATCTTTTGCTAGACTGGTGCCAAGTGGGACCAATGACTCATGTGGTTTGTACAAAATAAGGGCTCTGGCTTCCTCCTCATTTTATAATGTGTGCAGAAAATGGCAAAGAGAACACAAAGCATCCACATGCCCTGCTTTCCTCATTGCCCTATGCCTCACTCAGAAAAATCCCCAAACTTGGGTCCTGTGAGGCTGGAATCCGGGGTGGAAATTGCTGTTGATTACGTGCCGGCTTTTCCCTTTTTAGTGCTCTTTGGCACGGCCGCTTGCTCAGCAAGCCTTTGTTTGAGCCTGAAACCCGACCAGGGGGAAAGGGGAACAGCGTTGCTTAGCAACAGCTCTCTTTTTTTGGTCAGGGAGCACATGGTTATGGGAAAGAGAAATCTGTAAATTCAGTGGATTTGGGTCCTATCCAGGACTTTTATTTCATTTTCCAGAATCAGGCTTTTCCCCTACAAAAGTCTTGGACAGTCTTGATTCCCCAAAATCTAAAGCCCAGAGATGGTCAAACAACAGCATCCTGTAAAAAGCAGGCAGTGTTAGCCTAATGGTGCATTTAATTCAGTTTTTCTGCTGTATCTGCCCTAGTATGCTCTTCAGAAGGATACTTCTCAAATAAAAAATATTCTTAAACGATACAATTACTTTATTTCTTTTTATAAACTGGTTTAGTTATATGAGAATATAAATCCATACCTAAATATTACACTCAACTTCTCAAGTAGTAGGATATTTAAATATTTTATCCTTTTTGTGTTAGTGGGGTTTTGATCCAGCTTTATTTATTTATTTATTTATTAATAATGAATAGATAGTGGTAAGAGTTCCCATCTGGAGAAAAATTCTTGTTTCCGCATCTCTTCACTGTCTACATACCTGTAGCAGAGGACGTAGTAGTCTTTCTTATGTAAAACATGACACTATTGTATTGATACAACATTGCAAGAAAAAAAAAAAACAACAAAAAAACCCAACTGTGGGTTGGAGGTAACCATAGCAGCACCAGAATCTCTAAAGTCAATACCCCTAACTCTGGGTGAAGAAAATAATGCTATTTCTATTTAACCCATCTACTCTTAAACAGAAACTGCCCTATTTTTCAACTGTACTGCCATTTTAGAACTCAGAGCAAGAACTTTTGCAACTCCTGTGCAAAATGTGTTCTGTTCTTGAGTCCACCTTAAATTTAAAAAGCAAACAGAAACATTGTATTTCTGACCATATTAGGTAACTTCCAGTTCTGTTTGATTCTGTATGAAAATTAAAACAAAGTAAAAAAAAAAACCAAAACCTCTACTCTTATGTGACTGTTTTGAAGAGACTGCTAGCAATCAGATAAATAAGGAAGAAAGCTGCTCAAGAAAGTGGGCAGGCTGGGTTTGCCCACATCCATACTGTATGAGTGCAAGTCTCTCTCTGAATGTGTCCTTTATGGAGCATATTGTTTGATGACTAGCTGTCTCAGAGAAAGTTATTCAGGTTTTTGCTATGGAGTCATTCCATGCTTGAGTAGAGTTCTGGAGGATTGTAAAACACACTCTGGGTAGTTCTGTACATATGTGTGATCAACATATGTGCTTACAGTTATGCTCCATATTGTGAGTTATAGTTGTGGATTTTGGATCTCAGAAAATTTGGAACAATCTTTGGAAAAGATAGGATAGGTACAGTAAAATGTTATTAAGATTGTCTGCCAACCCTTCTTCATCATACAGTGCATTATTTGCAGACCATGTCACTACAAAGAAATATTTCTTAATAAAGGAAAAAAGATTAGTGGAAGTGAGGAAAAATACAGTGTTTGTCTAATTCCTTTGTATATAGTTAACTAGTGAGTATTAGTATAGAAAATAGAAAACTTGGCACTAGGAAATAATATTTTCCCAACAGATTTACCTTAAGGAGATCATGCAAAATATTCATTTTGGTTGAATCATTTTCTATGCTAACTTATGGGGATTGTCATGAGTAGATAGAATATTAAGATTGTGTACGAACAGGTGCTGCCTAGTAAACATTCAGTATTGATCTAAACAGACTGAATGGGACAAAAAATTCTCAGAGGGTTATAAACCTATCCACACTCTATCATTATTCCCTCTACATTTCATGGCTGTGGTAAGTATGCTTTTGGAATTGCAGTGTGACAGAGGTGGACCATATGAAATTGATTCACACCTTAAGGGTCAGTGGATGGTTCCAGGGAAATTACACACTTCATTACACTTAAGCTCAGAGAGATGAACAATAATGAAATGCTAATATGCAGTGGCCATAGGGTACTGATTACTGACGTAAATAGTAGTTCAAGGAAATGGCTTAGATTTTTTGGATGACTAAGCAACAATCGATGTAATGAGTTTAGCTAACTCTTGGTAGGAAAATAATATAATGGACTAGTATTAAACAAGTTGAAAAATCACATATATTAGAGATACAGAAAGGATCTGGCTAAAATATGGACAAATCAAGTATAGCAACTCCGCATAAGGGAGACAGGAGCTACAAATAAAGTGAGAGCATTAATGTGGGTTGTCTTTGTTTTTTTCAAATGCATTCACCTGCTAGAGCTACATTAACAAGTGTTTTGGTTTTAATAAGGTCTGATATAATGTGCATTTTATTTAATTCCAGTTCATTGTAGATGTGGCACTCTCAAGGCAGCTGACAGCAGCCTCAGCAACATTTTGCTCTAAAATTTCTATGTGCACACACACTTTTACTTTAATTATCAGATGTCACGAAATCCGATAAATAACTCAGATATTAAAATCTGTTGGCAAATCTAGAATTCAGCCAGCTGAAGTTTTAAGGATGGAATTACCTAAACAGATTGAAGGATTTAGGTACAAAAATCCAAGATGAGAAAGACATCTAAGCCATTTTAATCTCCTAGGAAATCTCAACAGAAGTTTATGCTATATAAGTCTACTTAATTGCTTTGTCATGCTATATGCAAGAAAAGTGACATGAGTTTTTCTTCATCCCCAGAACACCATGGTAAAGAAAAGTAATTTATTACAACTTTATCATCACTTATGGAATTGTCTTCTTTCTGGCAGTATGTGTTTGACTTCCCTTTTCTGGGTGCTATTCTGGTTGTGCCCACGTTCCAAGGTGTACTGGCTGTAGACCTTTTAGCACTCTTAATTGGAGAAAAGCAGAAATGGGACTGAGTCAGCAGAAAATCCAAGAAAGTTTGGAAGTGTGTTTTCTGGTCCTGAAAATACACTGATCAAATATTGATCAAGCATGCTGATGGGATAGTTTTGTATTCACATTTTAAGTCATGTTTAATTCCTCATGCCTCTTAATTATTGTAGCAATAATTAACATTTTTAGCAAATGTGAATAGAGGATCTAATCCTCAAGCATTGAAAATCATCATAATTCCACAGTAGTCAATAAAGAAATAGGTATTTTCCCCAATAGATTGGCCATTATCCTTCCCCTTCCCTAATTGTGTTCCCTTCTTCCTTTCAGTTTTTCTCTCCTGACAAAACTTAAAATTGAGAAAGTCCTGGATTTTTTCTCCTTCCACAGCCTATTAATTTCTCTCACACAGTCTCACAGGCATATGCACACACATTCCCAAATAGCACAAGCTAGCTTATGCTCAGGTCTCCAGAGACTGCTGTAAAATTGTGCCAACACTCAAGGCACCATTTTTGACTAGGTAATGCTTCACAGAGCCATATACTTTGAATTTTCTTTGCTTCAGAGGAAAACAAGTTGACACTTTTCAAGCATCTAGGATATACTTTTCTTAAATATTTTAATATGTGCCTATTAGTTTTTTAAAAACTGATATAGAAGAGGAAGATGAGATACAGATATTCAGTAGGAAAAATGAATGTGTATGGTAATGCAGTAATAAAAGACAAGTGTGAAGCTTCAAAAACTATTTAAAGGACTCTACACTGATAAACTGTTGAAATATTTCATTGCATTGCAGACTTAACTTGAAGTCAGATACTATATAAGGAATATAACAGACACTGGGTCAGTTATCTCAAGAGCTGGAAACAGCTTTTATGGGGGATAATCCATGGTTTTGGCCTGCATATACATGAGCAATTTGGACTTATGTAGGAGAGGTCCTGTAAAAGGATGTCCTTCTGTAAGTTACTGGTTTTGTTAGTTCAAAATTTCTAATCAGGATTTTCTCCTTTGAGACAGAGATATTTCAGTAAGGTAAACAAGTTCAGTTTTTAAATCACAGTCCAAGATGCTTTTACATCTTACAATGGACTTAACTGTGTTTTCAGAAGTGGTGACCAAAAACCTAATACAGAGGTGCTACTTCTGATTGATTGGTTTCAACTCACTGTGCATTTTGATAATAAAGGATTTTTTTCCTTCTCATCGGTTTCCCAAACCTGCTTCTCCTGGTTTCACTCACTTTACTGATCATTTCCCCATGCATAGAAAGGAGCCTTTTTTTTTTTCTTTTTCTTTTTTTTTTTTTTTTTAAGGTAACAGTCAAAACCCAATAGTAGTTGGGGTTTTTGTTTGCATTATTTGAAAGTTGATGTTCCTTTTAGCAAACAGTCTGGGCTGGCTGACATCAGAGGTCTAGTCACTGTTTGACAACTAGATTACACATTTGTGATTGTCCAGATCTGATGTCCATCTCATGTTCGTCAGAGGCCAAGCGAGCAGTTAAGCAATGTACCTGAGCAAATGATCACTTTTAAAAAGCAGTTTCTCTCTTGATAACAGCAGAATCAAGCTGCCAAAACTGCACATTACAGGTGCAGTGCATTTACTGACAGCACTGTGCTGAATCCCTGTCAAAGGCTAAGGTTTCTGGATGTTCATGGTAAATGCTGTGTATGCTCTGGTGCTTAAGGAAATCTATTACAGATTCATGAAGAGGTGATATTAGTTCATTCCATACCCAAAGGTTTAGAGACTCTCCTGGAGTCCCAAGCAATTCATCTTTCTGCTCTCCCTACAGCTACTGTCTGTTCTCATGTCTTAAAATAATGCTTTTTAGAAACAGAGGGAAAAGCCTCCAATTTCAGCTCAGCAAGTTTTTGCTCGCTTGAGGCAACAAGAGTGCATTTGAGGGGATACTACTTCCTTTTGCAAAGGTCTGCTTTTTAACAGATTGATCCATATCAGAAAGTCCAGAATCATTTCATAGGTTTGCTGAGCCACTGTCTGTTCTCACTTAACGGTAAGAATGAAATTAGATTCACTCCCATATTTTATCCAGAAAAAAAAGGAGCACTCCTGATTTTCAGGTGGCTTGTTCATGTTCTGTAGGCAGCCTATATCATGAAAAGACTCAGGATCTAGTGATCATCTTATGTGCTTCTGCAAATTTGGAGACTGTTGTCACAGGAATAATTAAAGCCCCAACAAGCTCAGGTTTTTACTGAAAATTACAGTTTTATATTATGTATATTCAGGGAACAGAACCCAGTGCAAAAACAGATGTCCTGAAGTATAAGAATTTCCTCTGGGTGAGTAATCACCAGGTAAAAGTGATGTCCTTTGCTTGGCCTGTTAACCATCTCCCAAAATCCAAGAGATCAGAATTATTTTTCCACTTTCTCATAGGAGAAGGTAGCTGGAAGAAGTGTTTTGCCCAGTCCCTGCTTAAATCCAAAAGCTGAGTGTCCTTCTTGTTGTCTGTCCATGAAGACAGTGAATGACAGACTTCATTGTCATATGGCTATATTTTCTGTCTTTAGCCATCAGTAATCTGATCCTTCTAATGAGGCTATTTTTTCCATTTGGAAGATACAATAGATAGATAATGCTTCTGTGATAACATCTTTGATCTGGACGTGTGCCATCACCATATATTTTCTAAAATTATTGTGTTTGGCCCCTGTGATCAGAATAAAGCATATAACAAAGGAGTCAAATCTGCAAGAGCCAAAGATGGAGAGGTAAGAATTCATCTGTGAAAGCTGTGCACCTAATCTGACTGTTAAGCCTAAAAAATGACACAGAATAAATCTTATGTAAATGTTGCCTTATGTACTTCATTCTTTGGCTTGGTCTTCTCTGCTTTTTTTTCAGTGCTGCAGAATGTGAAATGCTAACTGGGGCTCAGGCTGCTTCTCCAGGCGACTGACAGTCTCTGCCAATTTGTGAATTTGTACACGACAGAAGAAAATTTCAAAAGGAATTAGTGTCAATGCCACTTCTAGAACCACTGAGGCTCCAGAGGAGGACCATATGATGGAAAAAACAGTCCCAGATCTAGTTCCAAAATCATGTGGACCTTTGATCATGGAAGAGGTCTTAGCCTCCATGACATATTTTCCCTCTGTTTGTGTTTCTTAATTGCTAACCTCCTGGACCTTTTGAGGTAGGTGTATATGTTTCTCTAGCCTTTCTCTTTCATATTTAATCTTATGCACTGACCATAAAACATCTAAATCATAAATACAGCCATATCTATTTTGTTGTGATCTCTACTTTGAAATACATCTGAGAGGGAATGTTTCAGTAGTTAAGACTCATCTTCTGTCCTATGCTTGTGCTCTGTAGCTCAGTAGTCAAGCCATTCCCTGAAATAATACAGAACTTTTCCAAAGACTTTCTGAAACTTCTGAGATCCTCTCTATTATGGATTATTAGTTGTGTTTGTCACAGAATACTGAGAATTATCTTGTGCAGGTAATGGCACAGAATCTCTAGTATTTCTGCACACCTGCTGAAGGCTTCTTTCCCTTCCAGTTTTTCTACAGCTGTCAATACAAAAGCAACTGGGAGTCACCAGATGCATGTCATATCTGCACACCACCCTCATTCCCCCTTCCAGTTCTGCTTTCTGGAACATCTAAAATTTTCTGTTTGCACTTAACTTTTCCAAGGACTTGTTGAATCTTGTCAGAGGGCTCCAGTATCTTACAGCTAGAAAAATCAATTTCTATTCAATTAGTAGATGAAGATTTTCCTGCTATGAATTGAAACCAATCAACTGCAGCTTTCCAGCTTTATATTACAGATCTCAAATATGGAAAAGAGGTGATCACCACAGATATCACTAATCACAGTCAAGGGCTACTTGACACCCAGGTTTGCCTGTGAGTAGTTTAACAATCTACAATTCATGAACACACTTCCTGCTGCCTATAGATTTAACTTTTATCATAGATTTTTATCACCATTCCATTTCTTTCTTAGTGCTTATAGCTTGGCACTGTGTTTGTAACCAGAGCAGAGACCCCACAAAAATGGTTAAATATTTGGCTGTTTTCAGTGGTAATGGAATTCCTTCTCATCTACCCCCTTTCCTACCTTCAGGCCTCACGTTTGCTGCCAGCAGTGCAGGCCTTCATTTTTTCATTCTTTTTTTTAAAGCAGGGAAGGAAGGAAGGAAGGAAGCAAGCAAGGAAGTAAGGAAGGAAGGGAAGGGCCAGCGTTGTTTCATCTGTTATTGGATCCTTACTGAAAAAGAGTAAATGCATCAGTTTAGTTTCTGTTGCCAAAAATACTGACTTTCCTTCCCAAATAGAGTGTTTACAAATAAACTTTTTGCTAGATTGCAAAATACTTGCCTGTGTTAACATTTCTAGAAAATTTATGTGAAATGATAACCAATGGAGAGTTTTAAAAAAGTGTATATTCCTCTCCTAATGATTTTCTGATCTGAATCATCCTATATCACAGGTTTGGCAAAGGTTTTAAGGAATCATTCAGAAAAATATAACAACTGTATTACAGTTCCTGGTGTGTAGTTTACTAGACTGGCCACAATCACTTGACAGTCTTTCTGTAGCCTAACATTTGTTGCACATGCATGCAAGTAAATCTCCATCACACTCATTTTCATAGTAAAAGGACACAACCAAAGGAAATTAATTTTTGAATTTAAAATTCTGGGTAAATTTCTTGGTATTCAGCCAGCTTCAGGCCAGTGTCCATGAAAAAGAAAAATTCCAGTTGTTTGCAACGAATTGGCTTTTGTGTTTTCTTTCACATAATCCTCATTCATAATGGACATGCTGAGAAGAAATGACAAGTGGCTAGCCCCATAGCTCATCAGCTTTCATAAATATAGGCAAATATCACTCCAAGAGCTTTCTTTTGATTATATAATTGCTTTAATGCATTTCTTACTGTTGTAAGTGTTATCCAGGGTATGTCACTGCCTCTATTATAGCAGTTTGTTCTATAGGTTTGAATATTATTCATAGAAATGAACTCTCCAAAACCAGTCTTATGTCTGAAACATTCCATTAGAAGTGACATTTTTGCAGAGAAACTCAGATTATTCTTGTTCTAAGACATCACTCCCCAAAGTTTTTGCTTGTGAAAGTGATAATAGAACTTGGAGTTCAAAGTGCTTTTGACTGAGTGCCAGGTATTTTGAGATGCCTGCAGCTAACACGTCTTTGCATGACAAATCATTTCCACTAACCCCTTTGGAGCAGTCTGTTGGTTTGTCTGTTAAGCTCCTAGTTATTGGGAGATCACTTGAAGTTCTGAAGTGTAAGACATCATCCACATGATGTCTCTGGGCAATTACTGGATATTTTTGCACTTGTAGATCTCTACAGTTAAGTACTTCTGTTTGGAAATGAGAGAATTCTCCAATTTGTGAAGTAGAAGTAACATTTATCCCTCTTAAACTAGCATGTAATCATTGCTTCTCATTGACTACTATGACTAAGTGCTACCAAGAAGCATTTGAACAGTACAGTTTCCTGTTAGAATGCATTATGTAGCACCTGTCCAGTGACGGCTGAGGTGTAGGAGAAAAAAACCAACACAACAAAACCAAAGAAAAAAAGCCCTACAACTAAAAGATTGAAGTATAGCCTTTTGTTCTGAAAGAAATATTGGAACAATCATTCTTAACATAGAAGGTAATTTTTCATCTTCTGACATTATACTTTTCATATTAAAGGTTCCCTTAATCATCCTGGTTAAAAAAGGAATGTCTACCATCATCCACATGTTATTTTCTGGAAGTGATCTACATTCTGCTGTTTCCCTATAGGGAGTACTGGAAAATATTTGAGGGAATTAAGATCAAAATATCATGAAGTAGTCTTTTAATTCTGTAATGTCATATTTAATAGTGGGTATCATCTGTCTGATGAATGATTCAGTGCCTAGTCTTTTAATGATCATGTTTTTGTGGGTTATTTGCCTTTTTCTAGGTGTTTTCTTTTTTTTAATAACCATTTTATTTTCCTGATTGCAGTTTTTTATTTACAAAAAAAAAATTCCTTTTATATAGATATATACCTGCAGAAGATTACCTAATTCAAGAATTTATTTGAAAACTATTGCACAAAGGACAGCATAAAATGGTGCCTCCAGACATGTAGGCAATTGCTGAATAGCAAGCCTACTCTGAAAGCCAGAATCTTACCTTTGGGGTTGAACAGGTGCAGCTAAACATGTGGTTCCCTGGCTTAGCCAGATACTACATAGTGCTGATGTGTTTTCACAGAAGCAGCCAGTCAGATTTTAACTTAGTTGGGCAAGAACTGGAACAGGTTTTTAGGTTTTTGTTTGTCTTTTCTCATTGAGTTGCCTGGATGTAGGATTTCTTTTGATTTAATTGCCTTTTGCTTGTCATAGGGAAATGCCGAAAAAAAATCTAGTAACAAGGTAACAAGAAGGCTCATTAGAAAATAGAAATCATACCGCCTGAAGTTATAATTATAACCAACTATTTTTAATAGACCCAAGCATAAATATTTAATAAAATTATATATGTATGTTTAATGACAAACTTAACAAAATAATGATGAATTATTAAATGTTAAATACTAATAATTATTATTAATTTATAAGGGTTATTATGAATTATGCTTGTGGTATGATTCTTATGTAAATTATAATCCAAAACAGAAAAAAAATTGAATTGGAAATGCATATGGCATACTAAATATGTCACTGAATATCTATACTACATATTTCAAATCTATAAATCACTAAAATCCCTAAAAATACCATTATATGAAAGACATCTACCCAGTCTTTGTAGCTTGAAAGCACATTCTGATCTTACAAGAACTCTCACTGTTTGTCACTGCACTTTCTGATGATTTTCTAGACATGAATTAAAAAACAATACCATGTCATGTCCCAAAGTTGGAGCGACTCAGGTTCGTGGATTTCCTTTGTCAGAATTAAGGTGAAATGACACTAGGGGAGTTCAAACAACAATCAACATTTATTCAACCTAGCTAACTTTGTCCAAGTACACATGAACTTGTTAATATGAACCTTGCAACATGTCATTAAGCCGCTGTTTGAGAAGAGGAGGGAAGTATAGAAAAATGAAATGGAAAAAGGAACATGAAATGTATCAGAAGGAGAGCCCTCCCGTTAAGTCACGAGGTTCAGAGCAGACGCCCTTGCTTTCTGGACTCCTTCTCAAAGAGGAGCTCAGGGGCGGCTAGATCCACTCCTAGTCTCAGACTTGGTCAACGGGTTATGTTTCAAAGGATGAGGTGTAGGGACTGTGGAAGAGAGAGAAGGAAAAGAGGGAGAGAGAGAATGAGAGAAAGAAAGAAAGAGAGAAGAGAAGGGTTTCACCAGTCCTGGGTGCAGCGTTGGTCCAGCCAGCGTAGAGATCCAGTTCCAGAGGGCGCGCCCTGAGGACTTGTTCTCCCTTCTTTTATAGTGTGTTAGTCGATGGTCTCGACATGCGCAGTCCCATTCCCAGGGTTCTCTGGAATCGGTCAGTGAGCTTTGGGGGGGGGTTCATTACAGAGTTGCCTCTCTTTTTCTGCTGGCATGACCACTTAAGATAGAAGCACAGTCACAACTTCCATGGGGCCTTCTTCCTCCAGGCGCTGCTGTGCTCCTTCTCCTGGTCACTTAAGATAAGGACTTGCGGCTTTGGTGAAGCGTGGTCCCACCCTCCGGGGGGCCCTCTCCTTCGGCCACATTGTCCTGTTCACAAAACTCCAGCATTTTCACAGAGGCCGTTTTCTTCATCAAAGGTCTTCAAAGAATGTTTGAGACATTGACTATAATTTGTCAGACTGTCACATACCACCAACAACAAAAAACAATTACTTGAAAGCAGCCATCTCAATAAACATGCTTTTTTAAAGTTACTATAATTTAGGCAGATACAGAGGTGCAGAAGGTCAGTTTTAGCCTTTTACAACCTTAATCTTTTCCAAGTATGTTACATTTAATATAGAAAATGGAGACGAAAATTGCTCCCTATGTTTTCTAATGTTCAGAACTATCATGTGTTGATCTCCATAAGTACAAAGCATACCTGGAAAGAAGTATCGTGTGGCTGGCTATCTCTTCATGGAGTTAGACAGCATATTTGCAGATCAAAATTAAACATGGGGATTATTAATTGCATGTCTTCAGTATTTTCTGTTACAAAAGATGATAATTCACAATATAGCTCCAAGGAGTGATATAGTTAATAAAATTGCTATTTGGTTTTAGGAATTGGAGGAGCATCTAATACTCTGTAGATACACAGGTAAACGTTATGTTTAATCCAAAGTTATTCGGAACCTGAAATCTTTAGCAATTTGAAAATGTTAATTTTCAGGCAAATCCTACTATAATTCTGTACAAGAAATTGCATTAGTTAAGGATTTAGAAATAGTTTAAAATACATGTAGATGCTGGCATAAAGAAATGAACCTTAGGTCATTTTAAATAAAACATTCAGTCCTTTAGTAAGAATAAATTTTTTTTAAAAATAAAAGTATGCAAATAGGAAATAGAGTATTTATCTTGAGAAAGGTAAAGTTTTAAAATATAATCAAGCTGAAATATTGTAAAATGAGATTTACTGCAACAATAATTTAAGGTAATAGCAAAGATGTCATTTAAGCAATTTGCAAATCGTATATTTCCCTGCTGTGTGTGCAAGATTACCTTGTGAATCATCAGGAACTATAACTCAAAAAGCTTTTGATTTACATTTTCCTGAGACCTAAAGGCAAGAAAGGACACTACAGATAAGATGAATAACTTGATGATCTACTAGCTTCAATAAAGAAAAGGCTGTCTTTTCCCAACTGGCTCAAGTTAGCACCTGATACATTCTTGCAACCTATCATACAGATATACTGCATGGTAAAAGACTGTCTGGTTCAGTTTGTGGGAAGTTTTAGTGAGGTTTCTACATTATATTTATGAGTAAACAGATAATTATCAGTCTGAGTGCAGGAAAGCAACAGCTCTGGAGAATGAATGCAGTATTAAAATAATTTTAACAATTAAGGTGTACTTTTCAAAACAACTTTGCCTTACATTTCTGGCTATACCACAGGTTTATTTCTGTGGGAGCCCCACATTTCTGCTGAATGTCTGCCTCATTCCATTTAGGTTCAGCTCTGTCTACAATTGCTGAAACGTCTGAGTGTCTTCCTGTAACATATTAAGTAGTGGGACTAATATCTCTTCTGTATTTATTTGTTCTCTTTTTTTTTTTTTTTTTTATTCCCAAAGAGAGAAAAATGAACAGTGGAGGTTTGTTTGTTAGTTAGTTTGTTTGTTTGTTTCTTTGTTTTCTGTCTTTGTGGAGACTTCCAGAACGTGCTACTATGGATTTACATTAGAAGTCAGGATCACGGGAGAAATGTATCCTGTGCCTGGAACAGGTGACAGTAAGGATCTCATTGGTCTTCAGATCCCAGGGGAAGATCTGCATAAGACAGAATTTAATCTTAGAGAACAAACATACGCTGTGCTAAAGCAACAGAAGTGCTGACACCAACTTTCACTGTAGGGTAAAAGACTATTTTTTCAGTAGGCTGGGCATAGTCTACTGAGTGCCATGAAGACAAGGAAAACATCTGTAAATTTGTCTATCTTCCATACCAAGTAAAAAGGGAAAGCCAGGCATGATGCTTTCAAATAATCTATGTTGTAGGGAAACCTGATTTTATGTGGGTACATAAAGCCCAACAATTTGTTTCAGTTCATGTAACTTTCATGCAAGTGTACATGTCATAGAAGAAAACAATTTTATTCTAAAATATAGTCCAAAGTTATTTTAGAAAAAGCTGTACTTATGAATATGAGCTATGTGAAATTCTTATGCTAGTAAATGCGAATCAACAGTCTTCTGAAAATAGGTTTCCTACTGAGATTTACAATTCTTTTTACTTCTGCTTGGACTGAAATAATACAAGGAAGCTTGCAACATCTTTAAATAACGTATTCAATCATGGCTAGATGCTTAGGACACACGTATTTTGATGGCACACAATGTTCGTACAAACCCTTCTCATTTTTCTACAGTTCTTTTTCCTTGTTTTTCAATTCCTACAATTCCTTCTCATTCTTGGGTAGGAAAAAACAGTTAAAGCATAAATATAACTTATCATTTACTGGTACCTAGCACTCTCTGATGCTCAGCTAACTCCATAATGAATCTCATCTGCAAAGTCTACAAGGGCTTGGTATTGTTTTCAAATGGTCTAATACTCCTACAGGAATTGGGTATGACAGCAAATCTCTCCACTTTTATATAAAACTCAAACTTCCTTTTCTGACCCTCGTTCTTATAACAGTAGCACATTTAAAATTCCTGCTATTCCTACTACTCTCTGTCACAGAAGGGAATAATGCAGAAAAATTTCACTTGACAAATGACAGTAATCTTGTCCAATTGTAAACCTGAAAGCTGCAGAGATATTCAGTGATGGATTTGGTGCAAGTATCTTCTTGCTCATATTGGAAAGTAAATGGAAATAATTGTGAGTTACCTACACTTGGAAAGCCCTACATCTTTCAACCTTTTCCTATTCCTAGATGGCCAGCCTCCACTTCCAACAAAGCAAAAGCTTTTCTATGCCTGTCCAAATAGAAGAAGAAAGCCAAGAGACGGATCCGTCAATTTAAATTTAAGCAATGTGCTGCAAGATCTTCTAATCACCAGAGGACTCTTCAGTACAGTGATTTTGAAAGAAACTGTGCTGTTAAGAGGTTTCTGGACCTGGAAACAATATAAAATCTCTATCCGTCTTGAAACCTCCCCAGGAGTGGACTTTCCTGAGTGTAGCTGAATGATATCCAAACAGGCGACATGAAGGGGTGAAACTTCCCTTTTTAATTGAGTTTCTTCTTCTTCTGACTTCCTTATATGAAGGTATTTCAAGCAGGGAATCATAGGCCAATGCTTGAACAGAATCTCAAAAACCTTGAGTCTACTGAGTAAAGTACGAACCAACACAAAACTTTGTGAATTACTTAGTCTGCTAAAAAAGGTATTAGCATTTTCCTTCTGAAACACAGACTTGATGGAACCTTGTAATCTAAGTCTTCATGTGGGATTCAGGAAGTAGAACAGTGAACTTTCTTGAGTAAATTAATCCTCCGCTACCAGCAAACAAACAAACAAAAGTATTTCTAGTGTATTATGCTAATACTGATAGAATGGGGGAAAAAACCCAAAGATACTCTGTTCTGATAAACAGTAATAATGTATTTCTCAAAGTCACTGAGCTACAGTGGCAATAAGATGTTAGCAGTTATCTCTAGACTGTTTAAAAGCAAATACTAATGTTAATTTCACTTGCTTTCCAAACAGTGAGTTGAAAATAAACATAACTGGCTAAGAAATTGAAAAGGAAGAAAACTGCTCAGGGGAAGAAAGGATTTGAGTTTGAGGTTTCAAAAGATCACTATAAATGAGATTTTTTTTAAACTATATGGTACATGTCTTGATCAACAGAAATATATAATATAGTTATCTGTGCTGTGCTTGATTACTGGTTTTTTTTCTTATTGCAGCCATTTAGTTAAACTACACTAGCTTTCATGTTAACTGATAAACAATTTCACCTGATTTCACATTACTAAAATATGCCCTATAAATTTCCAGTGAAGCATATTATTTTTAAAGTAACTCCATATTGTAAAATCACCTAGAAATTTTTGCTATTATTCTGAAGGTTGTTTGTTGGAGTGTTTTTTAGTTTGTTTCTGTATACAAAGAGAATTAATATTTGAATACTGCTTTTTAAAAGCAATTAACTATCTAACCAGATAATTTGGGGAAATAAAGCCCTCAGACCTTGCAATCTTTATGAGATATACATAAGTTTTGAAATTACAAACCCTATACTGTCATTACTGGTTAATGAACTCCATATACAAAAACTTCCAATGGGACCCCAATCCAGGAATAAAATTCACATTCTGGATTGAAACAGCCCCTCAACACTCTTGGCATAATGTATAGATTTCTTAGGTTACTGAGTCCTTTTCCAGAAAACAATCACAAAAAAATAAGGGATTAAAAAAAGAATAAAAAACTCATGTAACTAAATGAAACTGTGAAACAAGTTTAGCTGTCTCTCCCTTTACATATTTCCTTTTTTTATGTGGCATAAGAACAACAAATAAAACTCAAAGGAATGTCAGGAAAAGTTCACTGGATTAGTTTCCAGTCAAAATACCTTTGTGAAATATAAATGTATTTTCAAGGAAATTTTTGTTTAAGTTAAAAAAAAAGCAGAGTGCTTTGTTTCTTTTATTCTGTGGAAGGTAAGATTTCCAAGAAGTTTTAACTCCATCTCAGCCACACCCAATACAATAACTCAAACCCTAATGACAAAATTTTTGCATGTGAAAAGCTTTCTTTCATCCACTTTGAAAAAGAAAGCACTGCTATAGAAATCTCCCTTTGCATGGGCAAGCTACCTCTTTTTTGCAAAGATCATCTGGACAGCTCCTATAGCATTGCATCACCTGAAATTCAGGACTTCCTGGACTCCTCAGCAGATCATATGGGGGAAAGTGCTCCGCTCCCCTCCAGAGAGCCCTTTTTCATGAAGTCAGGTTTCTGGGTGGAAGTGATGGGAAAAGGGTACATGAGTCACCCTAGAGCTTAAGTAATCTAAAGGTAATACTTTATGTCAATGTTTTAATACTTTTGTAAGGGATCAGTTTCAGAGGACTGTAATTTTAGGCAATATAGTTATGGAAGGGCATAAAATATATTGAAGCTGACAGTGGTAAAAAACAGACTTGAAACCCCAGATGGTGAACACCTTTCTCATCCAGTAACTAGGTAGGAGAAAGGTATTTTAATGAAAGCAAGATAAGGGATTTGTAGAGTCCTATCCATTATGACCCGTTACTCTCCCGACTGTTCAAAATATCATATTCATTTTACTGACCCTATTTGTTCTTCCTATACTTTTCTGAATTTTCTGTATTTAACACTTAGCACAAGACTGATCTTTCTCTTAAAATTTTCAATTTGATTAAAATCTGTGGAGGAAAATTGTTCTCACAGAATTTCCCATGTGGAAACAAGAGGTTAAAGGGTCATGACTAGACATTGCCAGCTAATTTATATGAGTAAAGTTGCTGAAAAGGCCAGGAAAATTCTTTTCATTGAGCCACTGATAGAAATGTTTGGAATGTGACAATTTCTATATGGCATCTCTAACCATAGTTGTAATGGTTGTTAGCACCAGTTTTACCCTTTTTGCTATATTTCTGTGAATATTCATGACAAGATCTCTCTTCTGATATTCTCACTATTTAGCATTATATCTGAAATTTTGTTTGATACTCATGTCTGACAAGGCAAGGCTCTTTGAGAACATGTACTGTACTACCAATGAAATGGAAACAATTGATAGGGTGCGGGGCAATGAATTTCACATGTTATCAATACAAAGTAGTATTTTCATTTTTGGATCCAGAAAACAGTCACCTGTGGGAGGAGGGGAAGTTTTCCTCTCTCTTCCTCTTCCTCTTCCTCTTCCTCTTCCTCTTCCTCTTCCTATTATTTCATGGTTTTCTGTTTAGAGTTGTGCTGAAGCACTGATATGGTTTACTGATTGGCAGCGCTCTGTGTGGGTAATGGCTAAAATGATCTCTGTGTACTTTAGCTCTTTGTTATGAAGTTATAAAGCTTGATTAAATCAGGTTTGCAAAGTGTATGAGGTATGGTTTGAGATCCTGGAGATAAAGGCACTCTAGATGTGTCAAAACCTACATAATTATCACCATTTTTCTCTGGCTGAATTTTTTGGATGACTATGTCCATAAAAGGAATTTGGGGGAATGTATGCATTACTGTCACTAACATTGGTATAATTCCATTGCTGATGGCTTTGTATTAACAAGATTCCTGTGGATACAGATGTCAAGTCATTTAGTCTGGCTTCAGGCAACATGTCGATAAACCCCCAGCAGCCATAGCAGCTTAGCAGATTTGTGTGGTTTTGTTAGTATCATGTGTTATCAAAGGCAAGTTCTGCTGAATTGAACAGTGACAGGAAACTAATGAAAATCTTAGAGCCTATGAATTAGATTAATCCATGGGCTATTTCTACTGGGATTATAGAGATTTTTTTCAGTCATCCCTGAATTTGTCTGTCCTTGGATAATTTGGTTTTCCAAGACCTTTCCAAAGGTCTGAGTAATCAGTTTTCAAATGGGCCTGCCCTTACTGGTCAAAATTCAGAAATTAATATTGTCTTGCTTATATTTCAGTTATGCCCACCTTGTTACCTTCAATGAGGATATTTGATGTGAGAGATGCTATGGTGGTTTCACATCTCATAAAATTCTTCACTGGGCTGAAGTCCACTGTGAAAAATTAGTAAAAACAACACTTGAAACTCCTTTTGTTGTAGACATATTCTAATTTGGAAAAAAACAATGTAGTGTTACATTTCTCAAGCAGCAAGGCAAATTTCTCTCAGCAAAGGCAGATGAGGTTTAAAATCATAGCTTTTTCGGGAAGGAGCAGGCAGGGCTGCTCTACAGTGGCAGCAGAGCCAAGGGCAACCCCAGCACAGGGCGGGGCAGGGCAGGGCAGGACAGGCAGTGCCCCTGACGGGTGCATTTCCCCCTCAACAGAGCAGGGCGACCAGGTTAGGTCCCTGATGGTGACCAGGGCTAGCCAGGATTCTCATTGAGACCATGAGGTCAAGCCAAGGAGCTGAGTCTGTGGGTCACAATCTGTCACCAGGTACTGGCACAGCTGTGAGGGCTCCTGAACAAGGTGGGGGATCAGTGCCATTATTCATAGCCCATTCTCACAGCTGTTACCCAGGTCCAGGCAACCTCATCATATCTAAGCTGGCAGCGACACACTTATGTTCTCTATGTGTGCGTGCATGTGTGTGTGTGTACTGAGCACGGTGCAGGGGCCCTACAATAACTGTCAGCCTTATCCCAGACATGAATTAATCGCATTGTCATTAGCACTGAGCAATGTATAAAACCTCTTTTGAGGACAGCACAGACTTCCAAATTTTCTTGAGAATAAAACTGGGGATTTGGTAGTTCCCTGAGACTGTACAGAATCTTGTACTACTATAAGCAGAAGATCTACACAGAATGGGAGAATGCAATTCTCAAAGAGGTCTTGATATGTTTAGTTGATACTGCAATACCACATTGAGCCTTGATTAATGAAAAGTACCTGCCTATCCTCACACCACTGTTATTGTTCGTCTATCCTCTTTTTAGCCTTTCCTCTCCTGCATTCCTCTCTCTCCCTTCTTGCTTCAGAATTTCTTCCCTGCAGCCAGTCCTAAATTATAACCTTTAAAGGCATCATTCATATCACCTCTCTTCTTTCACCTTTGGAATAGTTAGCATTACTGATTTTGGAGCTTTATCATTGTAATAATATTCCAGGGGGAAAAAAAATAGGGGTGGGGAATTCATAGTCCTGAATCTGCTGTTTGCAGATGGAGGCAAACATCCGTGTTTTGTTTTACACTGTGTTCATGTCCAGAACTTTCTTTGTTGCTCTAAGGCAAAAAAACCCCCTTGAACCCACAATTTTCTTGAACACCTAACCTATTCTTAAGCCCTGCTGTCTTAGCTTATACTAGAAGCCAAATTCTACCAAAGAGCATATCAATTAAAATGTGCTTAGTTAACCTTGAATTCAGTTTGGGCTTAGGTCACATCTGCAGTCCTAACGAGAATAGGTGACTGTATTCAGAACAATTTATCCATTATCACTACAGTGTCAAGGCTACTAACTTGCTAGATTTTCTTTCTCTGTGCAGGACTAGAATGAACACAGGGTTGGAGTTGACGTGTGGGAGTGGACTCCCTCGGTCAAGGCAATGCTGTAGGTCTACATCCTTCATAGCAATGAACTTGTTTGCAGGTATGAAAGTAGCGTTTGCTTTAAACCCCATTTTCTTTACAAAGCACTTATTTGTAAAGTGCTGCTTCTTTTTACTTTTCATCACAGTGATAAGTCTTGCCCCTAGTAACATCACTCACTATACAGTCACCATCTTATAACCATGCCATCCATTAGGTGAAATCCTGCTGGATAAAAGAAATAAACCTGTTCAAGGAATAGATTTACTGTACACCAGGGCAATGAATTAAGAAGTTTCCAAACTCTCTAGTGTGTTCTATATTTCCTGGGCATTTAGCACATCTCTTAGAAAACAAACAAGAAAGATCACTTTCCTCACCCCAACTTGTAAAGGCAAATTGAATCTAAAATAAAAATAGGATGCATAAATTCTTTAAAAAATGCTGAAGTAACTTTTCTCTTCTGAGTTTTTTCTCTTTTATTCTTCACTGTCTCCTGGCAAGATAACACATTCACTGAGAGTAGGTTATGATGGTGTCCTTTCCCTGAATTTCTGTGCATGACAGAAGAAGTACTATGCTAAAATTCTAGAGATGTAGGTTCAGTTCCAGGCAGTTCGAAGGACTTCTTGTGTGACCTTGTACAAAGTCACATGGTGGTAGATTCATACAGTACTCAGAATTCATCACTAAAGTTAGGTTTTCATAAGGTTTGGCTTCTGAGGTTGAGATGCAGAATAAGAAACGAGACATTTTCCAGTTTCTTGGGTACTGAACTACTCTGAAAACCAGGCCATACAATTCACAGAGCAAGGCATTAGAGCTTAGTATCTTTGAGTGCTACCAGCCACAGAATCTGGTCTCTTAGAAAACTGGCCCTGGCCTTTTGTGACAAGGAGCCACCTATCATCTTTGTGCCTCAACTTGCCACTAACAAAATGAGATTCCATTTCACTTTCTATCCCCTTTTGCCTTTGTTTTGAAGCCTGTGAGAAACTGGTTTTAGCTAAATACTTGGGCTATATCTACTGCAATTCTTTCAGTTGTTGCTATTAGACACTCCTTTAGTATCAATAATCATGACATAAGGAATCTATGATTCTGAAAGAAATTGTATAACACATATCAGTAGCTACTAAACACACAAAAATACTGCTTTAGCTGATTTATTAAATACATGAATATTTTAAACCAACATAAAAACCAGGTTAAAATGTAAGGTTTCCACAGAAATGAAATAGGAAACTATTCTTTTTTAAAAAAGGAAATATATGTTGCATTGCCAAAGAAACCTTGACTTTTTAAAATTTATTGACTTTTTAAGCAGGGCTGAGTGAATTCATACTTGCATTTTTCTTTAAAGACAAATTTACATTTAACATTGTAATATTAAATAAATCTCTACTGCATTTATTTTCATTAAGTGCACTGTCCATGTTTACTTTAGTAAGTAAATTAGCAAGATTGTCCAAATCTTTTTTAAGGTTCCTCTGATTTTATAAAATACTCATGGAAAGTGAATTTTAAAGTAGGAACCAACAGTATCCACATTACAATCCTTCCTTTAGAATTTACATGTGAAATACTGGGCTTTTAGAGAGAAAGAACTGAGTGAGAGACGAATTGGAGGTAAGCATCTTGCACCAGAACCTGACACTGTAGCAAAGTCTGTAAGTCCCATGCTCTGTGCTGACTCTGATGTGATACTATAAAGCCTTTGAAGCCAAAGATTTTGCACAATTGTTTGACCCAGTTTGGTAAATCCCTAGAGTTTTGCAATTCTTCTATACACCATATACAGTATCTCTTATTTTACATTCATGTTTTTTTCAGACCAATAACTTGTGAAAGAAAATAAAGAAAAAACTGAATTAATGTTCCTCAATTAATTGTATATGTGTGGTCTTTTCTGATAAACAAAAAGTCTTAGAGACAAAAAGTGCCAATGAACTAGCTTGATTTTTTTTTTTAACTTTGTGTGATATAAAAAGTAGTTCTTGCTGTCTAAGAAAACTATCTGACAGCATTTTTAGTGTTCAGAATCATACAAAGACAAAGGAAGAGACTTGTGAAACTGGGAGAAGAAACTGGAGAATCAATTCCTTCCTCTAAGGAGATTTTAACTTCATCACAGTAAAGATCCCCAGTCATCACAGTATATGGGTGTCTGAGGTGGAGTGTTTTCAGTTACTTCCATTCACATTCTGTTTCTCTTTGCATGAATAATTAAACATTTGTGGAACAGGGAATAAAATCCAACTATCCCAGCTCCTAGATGAGAGTCTGAACCTTTAGGCTGGAGAATACTTCTTCCCTTTTCATGCCCACAAATATTTAATTATTTATATAACGTGTAAAAATGACAGAAGGAGAAAGTGAAAACATTCAGTCTTACTGCAAGGCTTTGGGATACTTTCCAGGGAGGTAGGGGAATTCAGAGACAGTAATTGACCCCTTCTTTAGCACATCCAAGTTGATGAGATATGAAATGAATGGTGATAGAATAACTGTCTCTACTGATCAAAGCCTTCAGTGGAGATTGTACACAATGATACCTGTTTTTTCTCTGGGTTTTTGCCTTTTCAGTGCTTGTTATAAATAGTTTAGTAAATAATAAGGGTCCACATAATAATAAACTTTTAAAACAGTTTGCTTAACGAGAAATTAGTCTTCATATATCATGATCTTGTTCTCATTATGGTCCTTCATGAGTTCTCTTGTTCCCTTTGGGTTCTTCACAGAGTTGTCTTTCACTTTGCTCAGGGCCCTTGATGTTCATGAACCAATCTCATTTAAGCTTTTCTTTCTAGCTGGCTTTCTAGATACAGCTGAATGTCCTAGACTTAGTAGATGAAGACTTGAAGTTTCACTGAGCTGTCATTCATTCACTCATTTATTGACAGATCATATTTAACATTACCAGTATCACTATAAAATAAATGAACCAGTGAAAACCCCCTTTCTGCAGACATGTTTTATGCCCTCTGATGATCTTTTGTGTTTACCACTTTCATGGATGTTATTAGTTCTTTGCAAAATTTATTTTGTTCTTCAGGTGAAAGATGCATCAGTAAAAGGTAAAGAGTTTTATCATCTGAGTTCAGTAGAATGAGAATGAAAAGTGGATTGGGAAAGTGGAATATGCAGGCTATGAAAAAAACTTGTGAAGTTTACCTTGTTAAAAATAAAAATATGCCAAAAAAGATCACTGGAAATAAGTTTTTTCTTATGCAATTGACTTGCTGTGTTAGGTCTGTGGCTGGAAGCATTTTATAAAGTCTCCTCCACCCCCAGTAACAACCCATGTGCCAGAATTTGAGAAGTACTTTCTCTGTCCTTCTCTTAGAGAGCAGCATGACAGGGGTTCCAATGCTCATGGAACCTCTTTTGAGAGGCAAGTTTTTAGTTAGTAATAGGACTTCAGACAGACCCTAGTTCAGAGCTGTGTGTTTAAGAGATCCTTATTGCATCTGCCACTGGAGTGTCTGATGTTTAATACTTCTAATGAAATAAACACTTGTTGACAAGCTACAAGTGATATGAAGGAAAGTGGGAGGCCACAGTGTGTTTTAAATAATTCAAAATAAAAATTGTTAAAAAAAAACCACAAAGGGGCAAGCTTGAGAAAGGATATTGCATACCAAAATATGTCTCTTGCAGGATAATACAGCTACTTAGTGTAAGAGGTACTTTTGCTACAGAAGAAGTATTTATTAAAAAATGTTGTCTACTCATTTTTGTTACCAATCTACCATTAAGTAAACATAGTGTCCTAGTTTCAGCTAGGATAGAGTTAATTGTCTTCCTAGTAGCTGGTATGGTGCTATGTTTTGAGTTCAGTATGTGAAGAATGTTGATAACACTGATGTTTTCAGTTGTTGCTCAGTAGTGTTTAGACTATAGTCAAGGATTTTTCAGCTTCTCATGCCCAGCCAGCGAGAAAGCTGGAGGGGCACAAGAAGTTGGCACAGGACACAGCCAGGGCAGCTGACCCAAACTGGCCAACAGTGTATTCCATACCATGTGACATCACATCTAGTATATAAACTGGGGGGAGTGGGGGCAGGGGAATTGCCACTCAGGATTAACTGTGCATTGATAGGCAGGTGGTGAGCAATTGCACTGTGCATCATTTGTATATTCCAATCCTTTTATTATTACTGCTGTCACTTTATTATTGTTATCATTATCATTATTAGTTTCTTCTTTTCTGTTCTATTAAACTGTTCTTACCTCAACCCACAAGTTTTACTTTTTTTCCCAATTTTCTCCCCCATCCCTCTGGGGAGTGGGGAGGAAAGTGAGTGAGTGGCTGTGTGGTGCTTAGCTGCTGGCTGGGGTTAAACTGTGACATATAGTTGTGAATTTTAGCTAGATGTTTGTCGTGGTTTAGGCCCAGCACCACGCAGCCACTCACTCACTCTTCCCCCCTGCTAGGATGGGGGGGAGAAAATATAACAAAAAGTTTGTGGGTCAAGACAAGGACAGGGAGGGATCACTCACCAATTATGGTCAAGGGCAAAACAGACTCGACTTGGGGGAAAAAAACCAAATCAATCTAATTTACTAACAATCAAATCAAAACAAGGATAATGAGGAGTAAAACTAAATCTTAAAACACCTTCCTGTCACCCCTCCCTTCTTCATGGGCTCAACTCCACTCCTGATTTTCTCTACCCTCCCCCCCCAGCAGCACAGGGGGATGGGGAATGGGTGTTGGGGTCAGTTCATCACACATTGTTTGCCGCTCCTTCCTCCTCAGGGGGAGGACTCCTCACTCTTCCTCTGCTCCAGCGTGGGGTCCATCCCATGGGAGACTGTTCTCCCTGAACTTCCATGGCATGGGTCCCTCCCATGGGTTGCAGTGCTTCACGAACTTCTTCAGCGTGGGTCCCTTCCACAGCCTGCAGTCTTTCAGGCACAGACTGTTCCAGTGTGGGCTTTCCCATGGAGTGCCGGCCATCTCCAGGGGCATCCCCCTGCTCTGGTGTGGACTCCTCCCCGGGCTGCAGGTGGGCATCTGCTCCCCCGCTCCCCTCCATGGGCTGTGGGGGGACAGCCTGCTGCCTCACCATGGGCTGCAGGGGCATCCCCTCCTCCGGAACACCTTCTCCCCCTCCGTCTTCACTGACCTTGGTGTTTCTCTCACATTCCACTCCCCCCTTTGCTGGAGGGTTCCCTTCTTAAATATGTTATCACAGAGGTGCTACCACTGTGGCTGATGGGCTTGGCCTTGGCAAGTGGTGGGTCCAACTTGGATCTACGGAAGCTTCTAGCAGCTTCTCACAGGAGCCACACCTGCAGCCCCTCCCCTGCTACCAAAACCCCACCACACAAACCCAATACAAGGTTTTAAAAAGGTTGTCAGGAAATAAGAAAATAACTCTTGCATCATGCTAGGGTGTCATACATGTCTTGTTTGTAAATAAAAAGTGTATGTACAGTAAGTAACACAATGCAGTTTTGGGGATTTTGGTTTTTTTTATTAGGAACTTCAGATATATCTTTCATATGAAAGAAATCTGTAATTTATAATAATTATTTCATTAGTTCTATCAGATTCAAGCTTGCAGTGCATTGCAGGATAGAATAGATTAGAGGGAGAAAACGGTAATCTCTCCAAAAGGCAAAATAACTACAAAGACCCTGCTCAGGGATTGGATCTTTTGCTCTTGAGGAAAGGATAGAAATAAGTGCCAAAACATGGGGGGATGTTATTTTTACTTTTTATCTGTGTAAAGCAGATTGTTAACCAAAAGTCATTTTCCAGGTGAATTCTGTAGTCTTTGTATTTTCAAAACCCTAGACTAATCCATTCCTTCCTAAGAAATATTCCTTTCAAATGACTGATGAATGGAGGCATCCATCAGCTTCTAAGTAATTGACAACTGGACATTTTAACAGAAGCAATGCATAAAGCAGCATTATAGACAAGCTGACCAATTCAGTAGTTTGTGCCACTAGCGATAATTAGATGTTACAGCTCAGTGGTGTGCTGCATTGTTCGGCTCAGAAAGGTATTTCACCAATACAATAATTCCAGATGCATATCTCTCATGTGTCCAAATGATTGTCTGCACTTGTCCCTCTAGAAAGGAGCAGTGGCAGAAATGAGCTAGGGAAGAGCCAAGAGAATAAACTCAAGAAATTAGGAGTCATCTGCGTTTCAGGCAGATTGCCACAGAAACTATTTTCCTCTAAATCCTTTATTCTTGTGACTTGCAGTGCTCTACTCTAAAGTGTAGGGAGAGTGGTCTTACCTGTTCTTTCAGTAGAAACGCAGCATGATTTTTCTTGAAATGAGGTATACACTAAAGTATAAACAGACTGTACCTTTATGCCTGTTGGATGAAGTTTTTATGTAGCATGTGAAGGAGGAATCATTTTAAGTGTGAGCTACCCAATTCTGTCTGTTAAAGTACTAAGAATTGAAGTATATTGGGATTAGTAGAGCCAACCATGCAGTTTCTATCTGAGCAAGTATGAACAGTTCAGATAGTTTCCTGTTAAGTAAGCAAGTTAATCCATTGTCTTACTACCCATTTTTTTTGAGAGTAAGCACTTATGAGTGAAACAGCAATAATGAAAGTATGGACTTCTTATAAATGTCATTTCTGTGTTTCTCCTGGCAAATATTTTATGCAGATTTATCGCAATCATTGAAATACCTCACATTGCCATAATCTGTGTGACTTCAGAGGGACTTAAAACACCAAAACTATTTATGTCACTTACAAGATTTGCAGCCTCCACCAAATCACAGTTGCTTCTAGACTAAAAACCAGTAGCTTCTTAGTATAAAACAGTAATATAAGTTGGCTGGGACCTGAAGTGGTAACATAGATTTTCTTCTGGACTGAAGAGGAGATTTTGTAAGAAGTTGTTCAATTTTCTGAAGCCTACTCATGGAAGTTACTTTGTGATTTATTCTTTATTGTGAAATAAAAAATTGTGAGATATAATTTCTTACTGGGTGTGATCTGATAGTTCATTGTGAAAAAAGACTTACCTTTCTGTAGATGTTTTTGTTACCTTTTAGAAATCATTCTCTTTCATGGCTGTTAATTTTGTCCCTGATTATTCAGTGAAGTTGTGCAATAGTCATGCTTCAAGAATCATAGAATGGTTTGGGTTGGAAAGGACCTTTAAAGATCACCTAGTTCCAATCCCCCTTGCTGTGGACAGGAACATTTTTCACTAGATTAGGTTGCTCAAAGTACCATCTAACCTCACTTTGAACATTTCCAATGATGGGGTATCCACAATTTCTCTGGGCAATCTGTTCCAGTGTTTCACCACCCTTATCATAAAAAATTTCATCCTTATATCTAATCTAAATCTACCCTTTTTCAGTTTAAAACCATTGCTCCTAATCCTGTCACTACAGGCCCTGGTAAAAAGTCATTCCCTATCCTTCTTGTAAGCTCCCTTTATATATTGAAAAGCTGCGCAACATTTGTACATTGAAAGGTTGAACAACCCCAACTCTCTCAGCCTTTCTTCACAAGAGAGTTTTGTAGCCCTTTGACCACTTTCAAGGCCTTCCTCTGGACCCTTTCTGACAGGTCGATGTTTTTCTGTTGCTGAGGGCCCCAGAGCTGGATGCAGTATTCCAGATGATGTCTCACAAGAGCAGAGGGGGAGAATCACTTGCCTTGACCTGCTGGCCATGTGTGAGGGACTGTGCTGAATTGCTGACTCACAGTGCTGCTGCCCCAATACCCTGCTGTTGTAGGGGAGTACGCACGAGACGTCCCCGAAGAAACCACCACACCCACGCCTGCCGCGCTGTGCTTGCCCGATAGGGTAATGAGCTCTGTGGAATTGGGTGGACTTCTCTGAAAAACTGTGGGGATTGGGACAATAAGAGAACTGCGTGCTCCCCTCTCACGGATGGAAGACCCGAACATGGAAAACATCGGAAGGACTGTGACACCTGGCTCTGAAGGAGAGTCACCTGACGGGCAGTAGAGGAACCCAACCCTCCATCACCAGCATCGGAACCGACTCAGCGGGACGTTGCTGGCTTCGTGGTGGTGGTAACTAGTCTTGCTACCTCTCTTCCGTTCGCTTGCTTAGGTCTGCCTCTTCTTCTCCTTCCTCCCTCTGTTCTATCGCAGTTATTTGTTATTGTAGGAAATAAAAGTTGTAAGGTTGTACAGCATCTGACCTCGTTTGTGTCTTAATCTCGCTCTCGGGATCATTTAACAACCCTCCCCGATACTGGATCGGGACACCATGCTTCTTTTGATGCAACACAGGATACAACTGGCTTTCTGGGCTGCAAATGCACTTTGCCAGCTCATGTCCAATTTTTCATCTAGCAATATCCCCAAGTCCTTTTTTCCAGGTCTGCTCTCAATCCGTTCATCTCCCATGAACATTTAACATGTGTTAACCACACATCAAACATATACTACAAGTCTTGCTTATTTGGGGATCAGTTTAGGGAAGAAAATAAGGAGATCCCTCCCATTGAGTCATGAGGTTCAGAGCAGACCCCCTTGCTTTCTAGACTCCCTCTCAGAAAGGAGCCCAGGGGTGGCTGGATCCACTCCTAGTCCTACACTTGGACAACTGTTTATGTCTAAAGGGATGAGGTGTAGGGATTACATGGGGAGAGGGGGGGCGTGGGGGGAGAGAGAAAAGATTTCACCAGCCCTTGGACCAGTGTTGGTCCAGCCAGCCTAAAGGGTCCAGTTCCAGAGGGCAGCTGCACATGGTGCTTCAGTTTGTATCCTTTTATCATGTCCTTGCCCCTCCTTCAGGTGGGCACTTGAACTCATTAGGCTAATTAGGTGTCATGCGTGCTTTGTGCTTCCAGAACCTTTGGGAAATGGGTCAGTGGGCTTGGGGATGATTTGGGGAGTAAATTCTCCCTCCCTGCAGGTATGACCGTTCTTTGACCTTTGGCCAAACACGGTGAGCTGCCCAGCTCAGCATGTCAGAAGAGGGAACTGCGCACCCTCTGGCACACCCTGCTGCTGACTGACTTCTCACCTGCCTGGGTTCCTTGCTATGCAGGGTCCCTTGTTATGCAGAGTGCACCATTAAGCAGAACTTGCCCCACCACAATGTTTGAGACATTAACTCCTTCAGTCTCTGACATGGTCGACCCACTTCTCAAGCCTGTCAAGGTCCCTCTGGATGGTATTCCTTCTCTCTAGTGTGTCAACTGCACCTCAGCTTGGTGTCATCCATAAACTTGTTGAGGATGCAGATAATCTCACCATGTCATATTGAACAGTACTGATCCCAGTACGGAACCCTGAGGGACACTACTTGTTACTGATCTTCATTTGGACTCTAAGCCACTGACTGCAACTCTGGGTGTGGATATCCAGCCAATTCCTTATCCACCTAGGATTCCATCCATCAAACCCATATCTTTCCAATTTAGTGACAAGAATGTGTGTGGGACCATGCTAAAGGCCTTACAGAAGTCCAGATAAATGACATTAGTAGCTGTTCCCTTATCCACCAACTCAGTCACCCCATCATAGGGGGCCAACAGATTAGGCAGGCACAATTTTCCTTTGGTGAATGCATGTTGGCTGTTTCTAAACACCTACCTGTCTTCCATTTGTCTTGACATGCTTCCAGGAGGATCTGTTCCATGATCTTACTGGGGATGGAGGTACTGCTGACTGATCAGTAGTTCCCAAGGTCCTCCTTTTCACCCTTTTTAAAAATGAATGTGTTTCCCTTTTTCCAGTCACTGGGAATTTGGCTGACCACCATGACTTTTCAAATACAATTGAATGTTCCTCTTCAGTTAAATTTTCTAAATTTCTGATGCTCCTCCAATATGTCAGCATTGAAATTCTGAGGGTAACTCTGTACTGGCTCTTCACAGACAGGGAACATGTGAGTGTAACTGGAATATACAGTACTCCTGATGCCCAAGGTTACTCCTATGGCAGTAGGTAACTGTGTAAGTGTTCTACACCATAAGCCTGTTCCTCATCTACCTGCAAGGCAGTGGCATACTTGTAGGAATAGGTGGATTGTGCAACTCTTTTTGCCATTTTTTGTTGAAGTGTGGGTAGACATAGCCAACCAAACTAAGATGAGCAACATATTTTTCAAAATATGACTTAAAAGATTCAGAAAAAGATTTACCCTATCTTTTTTGTTGCCTGAGGTAAGTGAGCAGTCATCTGAATCACACCTTTCTTCTATTTTCTAATTTGGATGACCCACTAGCAAATGAAGAGGTAAAGAACAGATTTGTTGGTGCACACTCATCTCTATTTTCTTGCAAATAGAACTCCAGCAATGCCAATAGAGGCTAAAAAAATATTTTAAAAGAAGGTCAGATAAGTTTAAGTTTCTCTAAATTCAAAATATGTTGTGAATGCTACTTTTCCATTTTTTTCAGCATATTCTTGTCCTTAATAGGCCCCTTTGGAATAACTTAGATCTCCAGGTTAAAAGTTTCATGGAAATATATGATTTTAGCTTAATTTTTCTGGAACTTCAGTTCAAGGTTCAGTTAGACTCTTGAGGGAAGACTGGCTATTTCAGTTCACCCACATGGGATTGCTTTAGTGTCATGTTTTATGTTGCAAATAATTTCAGGCGGAACTTGAGATTCACATGATTTTTTTTAACAGAGAAGTTACTTGGAAATCTACTGCCAAGAAAAATATCACCATTGTCCCACAAAACTTCTTCTATATTCAAAAAGATATGTCTTAAATTAAACAGCAACAAAACAATAAATCTCAAAATTATTTCCTTGCTTTAATGCTGCATTTTTGCATTTATTTGTTCAAGTACCTTTATTAGTGCTCAAGATTCAGAAATGAATCTTCTGCATGTTTGTGTAGTAACTAGCTCAGCAGGGGCTCAGCCACAAGGTGATACCACACTTCTTATAAAGCTTTAATGTTAATAATAGATAAGAAATGTGATTGGTGCTAATGCTGCACGTCTTTTTTTTCTTAAAGAACATAGGCATTAGTCTTCTGGCTTTGCAAACATAGGTACTTGCAAAGGGTACTTGTGAAGATGGCAGGTGCTTAGAAGCTAAGGGAACTCTCCCTGCCTCTGAAGTTAAGTTTATGCTTCCCATCAGGATATTTCTCATGCATGATTTTCTTCATTTCTGATAGGAGTCATGTGGCAGTGAAATAGTCCTAATAACTTCTTTAGATGATATGTCTTGAGGTGGAACTAAAGAACTGTGTACTTAGTAAAATAATAACTGATACAGGCAATACTAAACTAAATGCGGAAGGCTTTACCACAGATTAAAGGGCAGGTCTGGCTCTTAACTTATTATTAAGAGCCTAGTTACCAGTTAGGCTTTTATGTGCTATAGAAAAGCACAAGGTAGCCCACAGTAACTTTCTTCAGTAACTGTGTTTCATTTTTGGTTAAATAGAGTAACCACCTATTCCATGAAGTCTGATCAGTGTAGCTTACACCATTCCAGGATCATATGAGCACACAGTGGTTTACTCTTCTCAAGTGACTGATCTCTAGCATTCCACCACTTAGACAATTTCTCCAGAATCTACTGGGAAAATGTCTGTGCTAGTTCTTTTTGTCTGTATCAGCATATGTGGGGCAACAAAGCACAAAATTTGCAAATGGTTTCCTCAATTTGAACACACAGTTGTAAACTGCACTCTGTTTTTATCATGTTTCTTTCCCCCTGTCCTACCCCCATGAAAGTATGCAGTTGCATCTTTTAGCTCTAATTGAGAGAAGAATGAAAAACAAACATTTAACTTTGAGTAATGGTTTTCCACTACTAAAATTCTATGGAAGAACAAAAAGTATATCACAAATCATTCAGAAATGAGTGTCTTTGTGGGAACTCTTAAAAAAATTAATATATATATATGTATATATATACAAATTAAAAAGGTGGCATAAACCGTACCAGGAGAATATTTGCTGTATACAGACAGTGTAATTGGTTTCTTGAAGGCTTGCCTCTAGTTTTATACTTCATCAGTTATTCCTTTAATGAAGTAATATTCTGCCTGGTTAGACAAGGTCTTTAAAGCTATTATGAAAGGTTAATTGTACAGAATTAGCATATCTAATATGATACTAATGCCACAATATGTGTTGAATATTGGTAGTTTTACCCACCATATGTATTTAATTGCCATATCCATTTGTCAAAGTATTTCGGAACACAATGACTTCCTGAATGTCTGCAGCTGACTAGTTCAAGTTTAATTTTTTGTAATTATTATTTTCTTCTAGTAAATTGTGAATATTCGGTTCTCTTCTATCCTGCCCAGACCTTCACACATCTGCCAAGCTGTGGTTTTGTTTCTGCTATGAAAACGTACAGGTGATCTGGTCACCACATCTTTGCACCTCTTAAGTAAGCATTTTAAAAAAATGCAGCTGACCCGTCTATTAATTTCAGAAATAACACTAGGTAGGCTCATTGAAATAAATTTCACAATGGTTAAGCTGGAACGTTTAAGTATTTAGCATGTGCTTGCTTTTTTGTATTTTTGATCCTAATCTGAAAAAATAAATGGAAATTTATTAAAAATAGTAGCACTAGGAAAATCCTAAATTTTCTTTCTGTTATGTTAAGCTAATCCACTGGGGATGTCCCCAGTTATAGCCACAGTTAAAAGGAGAGAGTGTGAGTTAGATGTGAGCAGGAAAAAATAGTTAAACCCAAATCAGGCTTTTATTTTGCAGAACTGTGTTAGACATATGGCAATGCTAGTTTACATTGGCTTACCACAAAGGTCTGGCTATGAATTTCACCCTATTTTGAAGGATGGTGGAGAAAGGCAAAATATGAAATTATTATGATCACTAAATGAGGTCAGATCAAACAGAACACAACTGACTATAGATAAGAAGATGACATTTCAAACAAGATCAGAAGAGTTACAGAGAAAAGAACAGAGAAGAGAGGAAAATGAAATAAATGTTTCTTTAAGTGAATTCTGATTTAACAGATGCTGAAAAGGAGAAAATAAAGATAGCAAAGAGATGTTTTCAGTATATAAGGAATGGTGTAAAGAACTCAGAAAAGTATTTTCTTACCTTTTTAGAAGCACATTTTGTAGCTGTTGGCAGCTGCAGCTGCATTGATGATATTTGACATGTAGTGTCAACAGGAATGAACTGTTATAAACACCACTTTAACACGTCCTTATTTTCACTAGGAAATCCAGGGCTAATAAGTCACCAGCAACTGTTAATGACAACAGTTGTGATCCAAAGAATTAATGGACTTTTTTGACATTTCTGTTGCCTGACTCTGTCGTGAGCAGACTGATAGAGGCAACATAAAGATGCCTAGATCCCCTTCCACCCATGGGTTTGTGACTGCTGGAAGTGCACCAACACAAAAGCAGGCTGCAAGAAATTGCAGGTGCAAACAAGAGCTTCTACAAAGGAGGTTTAAGAATGGGTTTTTCAGCTGGGACAGAGTGAGGTTGAGACCACTCTGTTTCTTCAGTTAAGAGTTTTAAAATGTGGCTTAGATGTTTTAGATGAAGGCAATTACTGTGAAATATAAGTGATTTTTTTAATATATTGCATGAGAGTGGTGGTGCATGACAGGAGAGTGAGAGGCAGCAGGCATGTGCTGAATCAGGAGACAGTCTTGCTGAACATAAGGAAAAAAAATCACTGTGCGGAAAGTAAAGTATTGGAGCAGGGACCCGCTAAAGTTGTGCAATCGCTACACATGGAGATTTTCAGACTGACTCTACTTTGGGTAGAGGTTTGGATTAGAGATCTCCTGAGGTCCCTTCCAGCCTTAGTTACCCAATGATTCTGTTTTGATTAACTGCTTAGACATTTTTAACTAACCTTTGTAAATTTTCAAGTTGTGATTAAAATGGCATGCTTTCAATCTCATTTTCTGAAAAAGGTTAAAACTTATCCTCTGAAGCCAGTTTATATAAAAATGTAATGTACTTATATGGCTGAAAAAGAAATTTAGTGAAATTTAATAGTACTTATCTACTTATTAAAGTTTTTTATATAACTGTTAATTTTATCTTAATATGAATTTTAGCATATATTTATTCTATTTAAATCTATATTTAAATATGTAAGCGTGTTTACTCTGTTTCAATTTTGTCATAAAAGAATTGACTGTGTCTAAATTGAGGTTCAAAGTACTAAAAATCTCACAACTTTGGAGGTTTTTTTAAGTTATAGCCAAATTGGTGAGATATGGACTTGACAAGTGGACAAGAATGTGAGTAGTGGACCGTTGCGTGAGTGCAAAGGCTTGTGATTAGTGCAACCAGTCCGCCTGGCTGCAAGTTTTACAAATGGTGTTAACTTGGGAGTTGTTACTAGGGCTAATAATCTTAACATCTTTACAGGTGACCAGGGTGATAGGTCATAATGTGTTCCTTTCAAATTCATTTGGTATCAAGTTGGAAGAAATGGTCAATGTATAGGAGGGCAGGATTGCAGAGGGTCCTGGACAGGCTGGAGAAGTGGGCAGACGGGAACCTTACAAGGTTCACCAAACTTGAATGCAGAGCCTGACCCTGGGATAGATGAAGCCTTGCAGTAGGACAGGGTGGGGCTGACTGGTCGGAAGCAGCTCTACAGAAGAGGGTCTGGAGCCTCAGGGACACCAGGTTAGCCATGAGGCAGCAGTAACCCCCGGCAGCAAAGCAGGCCCTACTTGCTGGGCTGCACAAGCAAGGTTTCAACCAACAGGTCCAGGAAGGGATCCTGCCCTGCTGTCTGGGACCTGTGAGATGCACCTGGAGTGCTGTGCCCATTCCAGGGCTCCTCCATATAGGGCAGACACTGATCAATCATAGAATCATAGAATCATTTAGGTTGGAAAAGATCTTTAAGATCATCGAGTCCAACCATCATCCGTGCCCACTAAACCATGTCCTGAAGTACCTTGTCTATACACTTTTTGAATATCTCCAGGGATGGTGACTCAACCACTTCCCTGGGCAGCCTATTCCAATGTTTGACAACTCGTTCAGCAAAGAAATTTTTCCTAATAACCAACTTAAATCTCCCTTGTCGCAACTTGAGGCCATTTACTCTTGTCCTATCTCCAGCCACCTTACAGAAGAGACCAGCACCCACCTCACTACAACCCCCTTTCAGGTAGTTGTAGAGAGTGATAAGGTCTCCCTTCAACCTCCTTTTCTCCAGACTAAACCGCTCCAGCTCCCTCAGCTGCTCCTCATAAGACTTGTGCTCCAGGCCCCTCACCAACTTGGTTGCCCTTCTCTGGACATGTTCCAACAACTCAATGTCTGATGTACTGGTGCAAGTCCCATGGAGGCCACCGAGGTGGCTGGGGGCTTGAGCACAGGTTGTTTGAGGAGAGGCTGTGGGAGTTGGATCTGTTCACTTGGGAACAGTTGGCTTCAAGGGGGCCTTATTCATTCTTCAAGTTATCCAGTAGGATGGTGTAAAGAAGACAGAGCTAGATTCCTCTCAGAGTTGTACAGAGGAATGAACAGACTCTGACTGGAACATGCGAAATTCTGACTGAAGGTAAGGAAAGTTTTTTTCACTGTGGAGGTGATCAAACATGGCAACAGGTGCCCAGAGAAGCTGTGTGATCACTGTCCTTGGAGATACTCAGAGCTGCACTGAACACAGCCCTAAGCCCCCTGCTCTAATTGGACCTGCTTTGAGCAGGGCTGGGGTTGGTGGCTTCTGAAGATCCCTTCCTACCCACACTACGACTCTGGTGCAATTTCACTTGTAACTTTCTATAACTGAGGAAGGCCTAACATTTTGCATTATAGACCAAATACTGTACTCTCCAAATCAAACTCCATAGTCACATCTTTTGATTATTTAATTTAAGTCTAGTTAGCTAATGGCAGGGTTTTCCTCTCTGTTCAATCATTTAAATTAGCATATACATATTTGGAGTCTTCTTTTCTCTTTGGTAATTATTTCTTTTTTACTATAATGTGAATGTGTAGCTACAGAAAAGCATTGTTATTGACTTGTTCATTTCAACAGTTAATTATTACTACATTTACACTATTGCACTAGAGGTAAGAGGTTAGAAGGGTTGACAGAGCTGTCCTTGATAGTCAGGGGACTATCAAGAAGGGGAAGGAACAGACTATTTTGGAAAACCATAAAGCACCTGAGGATGATTTTTCAAAAGTGTTGTGGTTTAACCCCAGCCAGCAGCTAAGCACCACACAGCCACTCACTCACTCCCCCCCATCCAGTGGGATAGGGGAGAAAATCAGGAAAAGAAGTAAAACTCCTGGGTTGAGATAAGAATGGTTTAATAGAACAGAAAAGAATAAACTAATAATGATAATGATAACACTAATAAAATGACAACGGTAGCAATAAAAGGATTGGAATGTACAAATGATGCGCAGGGCAATTGCTCACCACCCACCGACCGACACCCAGCCAGTCCCCGAGCAGCAATTCCCCGCCCCCACTTCCCAGTTCCTAAACTAGATGGGACATCACATGGTATGGAATACATTGTTGGCCAGTTTGGGTCAGGTGTCCTGGCTGGGCATGAGAAGCTGAAAAATCCTTGACTATAGTCTAAACACTATTGAGCAACAACTGAAAACATCAGTGTTATCAACATTCTTCACATACTGAACTCAAAACATAGCACTGTACCAGCTACTAAGAAGACAGTTAACTCTATCCCAGCTGAAACCAGGACAAAAAGACAGAGAAGTGTACTCAGAGGGAGATACTACTACCTCTGATAGTGACAGTGAATATAGATTATAGAAAATAGACTGTGCATCATACAAGCTCATTTTCCATAGGCTTGCACATTCCCATTCCTGTCTCTCTAACAAAGTAAATGTGAAGATATTGTAACAAACAGAAGTCAGGCAGCAGATACTCAACAACCAGTCCATCATATCCAAGGGGTCCTCCATGTCTGCATTTTCATTATGTTGGTATTAATCCAACATCATTAGTCACTTTAAAACAAGCTTACTTAAAAAAAATAGTCCAAAACCCAAAAGAACCAAACAATAACATAAAAAAAAAATAGGAAAAACACATGTAAACTTTTTTCACTCTTCTCTCAATTTATACTAGGACCTTTACTCCATGTCTGAACTTTCAAAACTAGAAGTAATATATGATTCTGAAGTTGTAACTCCTTATTCCACTTCCCAGCAGATGTTTTCTGATTTGTGCCAGAGAAAAATTGCTCAATAAATCTTATGAATCAAGTCTGGGTTTCAGTACTTCGTAAGGAGGTCTGATCAATGCAGGAATGCAACCTTAATGTTGTTTCATAACCTGTACTTATAATCTGACCATATTATGATAACCCCTTTACTTTGTTTTTCTTTAATTCTTAAGATCTTCCTGAAGCTTTGAAATAAGTCTGAAACACTGTCTACAGATAAAGTCTAGATCTCTCATTATATCCAATAGGGTTGTCTTCTAGTCTTGCTGAGGTGGTCACAATTTTTTTTTCACCGTGTTCAGAAGAGAAGTCACCTCCATTTCCAGAGGAACACAGCTGAAAGTAAACCATCTTCATGGAAGTTGGATGACCTCTGTTTTCCAAGGTTAGGAAACTGGTTAGTCAATTGTTAGGCATCAGAGATATATATAAAGAAGCCAAGGAAAATGCAACTGATTTCAGGACATGTAAGTAATTAGTCAGAAGCATCTGTGCCTCCCTGAAAGGCTAACTTCCCACAGTACATCCCTAGCACATGAGTATACCTTTTAAACTCTAAAGAGAGTGATCCAGCAGTGTGCCATGTAATTAAGTGTTCTCCAGAGCTCAGTGTGCTACTATGACATAAATCAAGATTGTCTTAACAGAACAGAGACTGTGGGTGAAGAAGGGGATTAAGGTTTCTGCAAGTACAGAGGGGGGTCTGGTTGAAGAAAGAAGCAGAAGAATATGAGTAGCAGGAGACCTGAGGTGAAATATTCTGTGGGAGTAGGTAGAAGACAAGACACTATAGATTACTTCAAAAGTAGCAAAGGTGGAGGAAAGAATGATAGAATGGTAAAAAGAAAGATAACAAAAAGAAGCCAGCACAGTTTCCTGTCCCAAATACTAGACAAAAAGGTAGAGTTCTCCTTTGAATGCAGTGTGAAAGATGTGTTTGATTCCAAAGTCTCATTCAATTTTGAATGTGACAACTTTTGCAGAGTACCAACTCTTAGACAAAATGTAGCAATCCTACACTAACACATTAAAGGTACAACTTCATTTAATTAACGCATATATATGGGTGAACAAGCAAGGTTTTGTTTGTGATTGTTAGTACTGTTGAGATGGGGTAGATTTGTTTGGTATCTTTTTTTTTTTTTTTTTTTTAATGTGGAAGAAGATTCCACAACTCTATATAGTCTGAACTGTGGCAGTAATAACACTTTTGATATACACAGCCACATGCCTCTCTGACTGTAATAACAAGTCAATGCTAAAGGAAAGCATGGAGTATTGCTAGGATATTGCCTCCAGCATCTAATGCCCTAGGAATCCATTTACAATTGGAATCCACTCCATCACTTATGTTTTAGTGTTTATTAGGAACTTGAAGATCAATTTATCAAATGCAGGCTGCTGGAAAAAAAAAAAGAAGACATTGCTCAAAGTTTTCTGCTGTATTATATTGGGATATCAGCACTTAAATGCCTGCAAGATAATCTGAGCCTTGTAATTAGTAATCATTCATTACAAGCTGAAAAAACCATATAGAGCACTTACAGCCCCAAAGGACTTAATTGTTAACTGCAGCTAGTGTTTTATGTTTTCAATAACTAAAATCTATTGACTGTGATTTTATTATGGTTTGTAAAGAAAGAAATTGAGTGTCTTTTCCATTTTTGTCTAGCCTCAGGCTCTTGCTGTCTGTCTTTTGTTACTGTTAAAGCTGAAAATCTGAAGGGAAGTACATTTCTTTGTATTAGGTGGACGATAGAAATTAGCAATGTGCAAGCAATTGATGATATTAAATTAACATATTTAATCTTGCATATCAAGCTGTAGTGCCCTGTTCATTAATATACTTAAAACCATATGGTTGCTTTTGTTTTTGGTGTCAGTTTGGTTGGATGGGCAATGCTTAGGCACAACATAAGATACACTTATTGATCCTTAAAAGGTCTTTATTCACACTTGAGCCAAAGCAGCTGGTAGAGGGCTAAAGAGCACTCAAGTCACCCAAATCTCTGGATATTGCTTTCTGCTGTACCATCTGTATCCTGTTAAATATTCTTGACTTTTGCCAAGTTTGGCCAATTTATATGTTAAATCAGTTGCTGAAAACAGGATCCAAGATGCTTGTGCAGGAAAAAAATAATATTAAATTGTAAACTCTTATACGTTAATAGTTTGTTTTGGAAAAATCCAATTCAAGTTCTGCTGCACAAATAATGATAGTGAGATGCCAGATTTCTCAGTCTCCAAGACAAAAATAGTAGGGCAAGTGTGACTTCAGCACATATTATTCCCAGAGAAGGGTACCATCTTCAGCTCTGTGAAGAGGTGCCACCCAGCTTCTTGTTGGAAGAGTCAAACCACCAGTCCTGTGAAGCAGCTGTAGCATCAGTTGCAATTGCAAATGTTTTTCCATCCAGTATAGGTTATAACCAAATGAGTCCTAAACTGGCTAATTACTGACACTTTACTGCCTCATAACCATCTAAACATTGAAGCAATCCTGAGAACCATACATTTAGTGCTACTCTTTGATGGTGATAATCTGTAAGCAAGTCAGTGTTTTAACATTCTATTAGTTTAATTTATTGGATTAGGAGGACAAAAATCTCATCTCTGGACTAGATATTTTTCCTATAAATTGAAGACCTGCTGCGTTGTGTCACTGATGTTCCATCCACTGATTCCATGTCACTTATCTCCATGCAGAAGTTTGAATTTGACCATCTCACTAAAACCTACTGAATGCATTAAAAGTGTCTTTTTTGGGGGGGGGGGGGGGGGGGGGAGAATGCTGCTTTGCCTTTAAAAAAATCTGTTGATTCCTGGCAAAAAGAGATTTAAAAAAAAAAAAAAGCTTTAAAATATGCTGAGTCTGATTTTGTACCACAGAATCATAGAATCATTTAGGTTGGAGAAGACCTTCAAGATCATTGAGTCCAACCATCAACCATGCCCACTAAACCATGTCCTGAAGTACCTTGTCTATGTGTCTTTTAAATACCTCCAGGGATGGTGACTCAACCACTTCCCTGGGCAGCCTATTCCAATGTTTGACAACTCGTTCAGCAAAGAAATTTTTCCTAATATACAACCTAAACCTCCCCTGCCGCAACTTGAGGCCATCTCCTCTCATCCTATCACCAGCCACCTGACAGAAGAGACCAGCACCCACCTCACTACAACCCCCTTTCAGGTAGTTGTAGAGAGTGATAAGGTCTCCCTTCAACCTCCTTTTCTCCAGACTAAACAGCCCTAGCTCCCTCAGCTGCTCCTCATAAGACTTGTGCTCCAGGCCCCTCACCAACTTGGTTGCCCTTCTCTGGACATGCTCCAACACCTCAATGTCTTTCCTGTAGTGAGGAGCCCAAAACTGAACACAGTACTCAAGGTGCAGCCTCACCAGCGCCAAGGATGGGAGAACAATCACTTCCCTGCTCCTGCTGCCCACACTATTTCTGATACAGGCCAGGATGCCGTTGGCCTTCTTGGCCACCTGGGCACACTGCCGGCTCATATTCAGCCGGCTGTCAACCAGCACCCCCAGGTCTTTTTCTTCTGGGCAGCTTTCCAGCCACTCTTCCCCAGGCCTGTAGCGTTGCATGGTGTTGTTGTGGCCCAAGTGCAGGACCAGGCACTTGGCCTTGTTGAACCTCACACAATTGGCCTCGGCCCATTGATCCAGCCTGTCCAGATCCCTCTGTAGAGCCTTCCTACCCTTGCGCAGATCAACCCTCCCACCCCACTTGGTGTCATTTGCAAATATACTGAGGGTGTACTCAATCCCCTCATCCAGATCATTGATAAAGATATTAAACAGAACTGGCTCCAATACTGAGCCCTGGGGAGCACCACTTGTGACCCGCCACCAACTGGATTTCACCCCATTCACCACAACCCTCTGGGCTCGTCCATGCAGCCAGTTTTTCACTCAGTGAAGAGCACACTTTTCTGAGCCATGAGACTCCAGCCTCTCAAGGAGTATGCCGTGAAAGACAGTTGTCAAAGGCCTTACTGAAGTCCAGGTAAACAACATCCACAGCCTTTCCCTCATCCACTAGGTGGGTCACCTGGTCATAGGAGGAAATCAAGTTGGTCAAGCAGAACCTACCTTTCATGAACCCACGCTGGCTGGGCCTGACCCCATGGTTGTCCTTCACATGCCATGGGAGTGCACTCAAGATGAACCGTGCACTAGTGCCAAGGTCAGGCTGACAGGCCTGTAGTTCCCCACATCCTCCCTCTGACCCTTCTTGTAAATGGGCGTCACATTGGCAAGCCTCCAGTCATCTGGGGCCTCCCCCATTGACCAGGATTGCTGATAAGTGAGTGAGAGTGGCTTGGCAAGAACCTCCGCCAGCTCCCTCAGTACTCTTGGATGGATCCTATCGGCTCCCATAGACCTGTGAGTGTCTAGGCGGCATAGCTGGTCACTAACTATTTCCTCCTGAATTATGGGGGGTATATTCTGCTCTCCATCCTTGCCTTCCAGCTCAGGGGGCAGAGTACCCTGAGGATAACTGGTCTCACTATTAAAGACTGAGGCAAAGAAGGCATTAAGTACCTCAGCCTTTTCCTCGTCTCCGGTGGCAATGTTCCCCTCTGTATCCAATAAGGGATAGATATTCTCCTTGGCTCTCCTTTTATTGTTAACATATTTGTAAAAATATTTTTTGTTGTCTCTTACAATAGTGCCCAGATTATCCCTTTGTTCCTCCTCTACCTAATTCTTCTTTTTATATATTTTACTTTTACATTTTGAGCTCTGCCATCGCAAAGACATTTACACTTTGACTGCAGTATTTGTGTATGTATTGCCAGCAGTAAGACCTTGCCAAATTTCTGATATAATAGTTTTAGAGATCTGTTTTTCTCCCTCCTCATAGTAGTACCATAAAGCATGATTTTTTGCCACTTCTCACTCTCATCTTGAATGAATCTTTATTCATTTCAATGAGAAAGCTTCCATGATGAGATTTGAAGCTCTAACTTCAATGTTAAATCGGTTATTGAAAAAAGTAACCATGGGTTAATAGCTATATAAATAATTTCTAATACAAGCAAGTGTGACAAAAATAATTCCTTGTAAAAATATGTGGATATGTTGCAAATTCTTGCTTCCACTGCTGTTTGACTTGTGGTAGCTACAAGAAACAGAGAATTCAGGTCTAGAACACAAAGGCTACCATTACTTCACTTTTGAATAAAATTTCAAATTGATTCACTCAAACATTTCTTCATTTTTAACTACTTTTTTTTTTTTGTCATGAGAAATACAAAAGCTTTGAAAATGAGGAGCAAGAAAAGATTGTCTTGTTTCAAGGTTTACTGAAAAAGTGATAAAAATACAATATTCTTTTTGCATAGTGAAGTTTTGCAAACTCTTCCTAAACCTACAAATCAGTCAAGCCTGTACTTGATAATGCATGAACTGGGTGGGTCTGAAATGTAATGCCTTTGTTAATTTACTTGCACTTTTAAGTTTTATATATATATATATATATTTATATATATGATAAGTGAAAATGTTGCTTGGCTGGCTTTTTCAAGAGTACACTCTTCTTGTAAAATATAGGACATAATCTTATTAAAGGGCTAAGCTATTCTTTCTATCTTGCCTGATTTCATTGCAGCAAGTGGTACACAGAAGAAGTGTTTTGCCTGTTGGATTTCTGCATTGCTCTTAACAGGTTTCTTGTTTACGATTCATCCAGGTGAAAATATAAGTCTTGAAACATAGTTACAAGTAATGACTTCAGAAAAAATACAGTTAACTTACTTATTGAATGGTAATTAAGATGTATTAAGACCTACGTACAAAATACCAGCAACCAAGAAGAGATGATAACGTTTTCTATTTAAAACTGGCTTCACGGGGGGGGGGGAAATAATAAAAAAATTAAACAGCAAGTGTTGAATTAATCATTTGGTGTTCCAAATGACAAGTCAGAGATTTCACAGGTGGTGCCAGTGCTTCATGTCAAGTGTTATAGCAGAATTCAATAGAATGACACCACTATTTCATTATTAGGTCTCAACTATCTAAATTAAATTGGAATTGTCAGTGCCTCTGATTGGGTGATGATGGCTAATTTTCCCAAATTGTTCATAAGCTATTTGATATTTATTGAAGAATTAGATTGCACTATGAATGCCATGTTGGAAATGAAAGCTTGCCAGGATTTTTAATCTCATATACTTCTGCTGCTTGAATTTTCACTATTAGTATACATTCATTTTTTAGAAATTGTAATGATATTTTCTAACAATGGATGAATACAGGAATGATTTAAAGTCGGTCTCTGTTTCATTAACTCTGTGGGGCATAGATGGGTCTTAGCATGAAGACACTGTAAACACCTTATAATTACCTGGCATTTGGTGATCTAGCTCACAGTGGCTGCATTTAAGCAATGTCTACTGTAGTTTTACTTGACTAGCTTTAGGTAATAAACTTTAAACTAATCTCTTAGATTTACCTTAAAACAAACAAACAAATAAATAATCACAAAAAGGTCCTAAACTACTGTTGTATAACAGTCTTTTTGAGTCTCAATCTTTCAAATTAGATATCAATGAGAGCAAATAGATGAAGGATGAGGGGATGTGGGGACATAAGTTTTAGCTCAGAAATACCTAGAAAAATCTTTGTTTACCAAAAACCATAATCCTAAGTGGCTTTGTTAATGGTTGGGTTTCTGAGAGCAATCTTATTCTGTGTGCTGCATACCAATACTTTTTTTTTTTTTTTTTAGGATTCCACAGCTCATTGTTAGTTTATATACACAGGTTGCTTAGTATTTCAGTAATATGCAGAAGAAAAATGGTTATGTATGAAGACATGACTTAGTGGTTCTCTATCATCCAGTGGTAGAAGAAACCTGGGCATTCCAGATTACTATGTGAGGTAAAAACAGACAAATCAAAGATGAGACTTCAGATATTCAAATCCTGTCAGGTCTGAAAGCAGTACAGCAAGAGTGTCCCAAATATATTAGGTTTACTGTGCATGTGTAAATTACCTTAACATCTCTGTGACAACAACTTATTTTCGTGATACCCAGAACCCAGAGTGAAAAGCTAATGAATCACTACCAAAGTAATTGTCCATTGCTGAAATGAATCACCTCTGCAGGTCAGAGTGTGTTTCTCAAACTGTAATTTTGTAAAGTTCTGTCTTTTATAACGAGAGTATAAGCAAGATGGAAATTTACAATTCTTTCTTGCAGAATTGTTGACTAAGATACTTCTGTCTTGTCCTGGGATCACAATTTCATATATTTCAGTCTGTATCTCTTTTCTAGGCCTCTAACAAGTTTAACTGCTTCATAATCTTTCTCCTGCATTTCCAGAATTTTAAACTTGAAAAACCTATACACCAAGAGTCTCATCAAGACTATGTGGCCTAGAAAGGTGTTTTCAGAGCACCTGTCCTCATTTAGGTAGCGATAGGACCATGGAATCTCAGGCTTTCAATAGTGAGAAAAGGAAGAATACGTTCATACATACAGTGATCTTAGCTGCTTCATGTTACTAAAAGCTTCTATATTAAGGAGCTGTGCAAACTATTCACAGTTTTCATAATAAAATTGTAAAAGATTCATATCAGTGTAAGGGATCATAAGAAAGTTCTTACTATTATGAAAATGTTTATTTTATTCTCATATGCATGCTGTTCCAATTGCACTGAACAATTGCCAGGGGCTGTGCAATTGTAGTAAGAGAAGATTGTCTTTTCTCAGTTGGCCTTATGTAGCAGGTTTTGTAGCACATTTCCTAAGTACCTGTACACCATCAGTGACTATTTAATATGAGTCCACTTTAAGGCCTGTATCCTTCCATCTCTTTTTAGCTGCACCTGTTCTCATTCTCTTTCTTTTCCTCTCTCACATGCTAATTTGGTTTTTTTTTTTCACTTTATCTTTTGGACACAATAGCAGCTGTGTTTGTCATTCATTTTCCATCCTGTCACTTTCTTAATGTTTTTGCCCAACCCTCTGTGATTTGATCAGATGGCCATGAGAGAAAAGGATGAACTGGCACACATTCAAGCTTTTTCCTGCTAGCCTTCAAGCACGATAAGGTGGAGGGAGGAGAGAATAGCTGCTGTAAAATGATATCCTGCTTTTCTGTGTTTATTTCCATCACTGTCTTCCATACAATATTCACTCATTTGTAAGCTAAAACCAGATTTTTCTGTCAGAAATACATGCTTGTCCTTTCTCTGAAAATCAAACTCAGTTCTTCTTGTCTCCTACCTCATCACCCACAGTAAAGATTCTGGAATTTTGCATGGAAAAGAATAACATATTGTATTGTCTTTGCAGTGCTGACAGCACTAAATTTTTTGCTAATAAATTAACAGCTGCATTTCCTGAGATACTGTGGTAGGTTGACCTTGGCTGGATGCCAGGTGCCCACCAAGCTGCTTTATCACTCCCCTCCTCAGCAGTTCAGGGGTGGGGAGAAAATAAGATGGGAAAAAAAAATAATGGGTCAAGATAAAGGCAATTTAATAAAGCAAAAGCAAAGGCTGCATGGGGAATCAAAGGAAAACAAAAGGTTTTTCTCTACTTCCCATCAGCAGGTGATGTCCAGACACTTCCTGAGAATTAGGGCTTCAATATGTGTAGCAATTGCTCCCCAAGACAAATTTCATAATAACAAATGTCCTACCACTATGTCCCTTCCCAAGATCTTGCCCATCCCCAACCTACTGGGGGGAATGTTGGAGAGACAGCCTTGATGCTGTGCAGGCACTGCTCAGCAGTAGCCAAAAACACTGGTGCGTTATCAACATCTTTTCTAGCTACCAATACAGAGCACAGCACTATGAAAGCTGCTATGGGGAAAATTAACTCCATCTCAGACATATGCAGTTATGTATAATAACAAAACAAAATATTTTTATGCTACTTTCTTTTGACCCAAACTGGGACACAGTTCAATAAACATATCTTGTGCCTTAAAGAAATTTTTCTTGGAAAATATTGATCCCAGATATGAATATATTTCAGAGTCTTGCTTCACTCAGTCCTTCAGTATCATGACCAACTGCCAGTGTGAAAACTGAGATATGACATTGATGAAAATTATGCTGATGATGCTAATAATAATAACAATAATAATAATAATGACAGTGCTGACAGCAATAACAGTCTCTCATCTGGCTGATGATTTTCCTAACTTTTTGCTAACTTTAATTCTCAGGGTTTCAGAATTCAGAAAATTTTTTTGAGTGCATATGGCAGTTACAAACTAGGCGGCATCTTGATCTGCTGGGAAAAAAAGAAGGAAAGTGCAACAGCTTATTTGGAAGATAGTTCTTTAATAACTAGTGAGATTCTTAAGTATATTTATCAGTCCCAAGTGAGTAAAATAAGATCCACTTAAGAAGTTTAAACAGTAGAATAAACCCTAAGCAAGAAAATAATTTCTTTAAAACAGGAGAAGGGGAATCTTGTACTAAAGTTGTCAGTAACTTATATGTGATAAAACAGTTGAAAAAAGAAAGTGAACTTAAAGTGAAGAACATGCATATCAATGATCAGTGAGATAGTAGGTCAGAGAAGATGAAGGACTCATTCATTCATTTTCTGTGGAACTGAGGTCTAGAAACCCCAATGAGCTAATTTATTTAAATTATACAAATAAGGTCTCTGGCTTTTGGACTTCATATTAATTGGTGCAATCCAAAATAAATAAATATATATATAGCAAATAAACCCTAAATTAAGCAAATATGGAACACTAGAGATATAAGTTCTTTTACAGAGCCACTGCTGCCATCCATTTTTCAAGATTTGCTAAGATTTTCTTGTATTATTAGTAGGGGAATTACCTTCAACCTGAAAAGCAAGAATAGGATGTAGGGGCTCTATTTAATTCTTTTTTTTAAGAAACAGTTAAAATTTCTTCCCATTAGTCATATCCAAGGCTAAAACAGGTAAAACCTCTGTTTGATGGCATGAGGAGATCAACAGGATATTTCAATCTGAAAGCAAATATTTTGGGGGAGGATAGGGAAGGAAAGGCTGCCTTCTCTTGGCATACATTATGCACACTGCTCTGGTGGGTCTGCCCCAGAAGTTTTCTCAGTTGTATTTTGGACAGAAAAGAAATGTTAAGGAATAAGAAGATTACAAATTATGAATGACAGGGGCCCTGGCCATGATGCTTGACAGTACTTAAACAGTAATTGTAAAATGAAAACAAAACCACATCAGGAAGAAGGTGATAGGTGAAGGGCAACAAAATAGGGAAAGATAGCTGAATAAAAATTCTGTTTAATTAGTTCAGATGGAATATATGTCATCATATCTGTCACTACTATTCCTTCTTTCTAGTTGTACTGTTTTTTCAAAGAGTTAATTCTCTTCATAGTAGCTCATATGGTTCTGTGTTTTGGATTTTTGATGAAAATAGTGTTGATAACACAGTCATGTTTTAGTTACTGCTGAACAGTGCTTACACAGTATCAAGACTGTTTCTGATTCTCATGCTGCCCTGCCAGCGAGGAGGCTGGATGTGCACAAGAGGTTGAGAGGGGACACAGCTGGGACAGCTGATCCCAAATGACCAAAGTGATATCCCATACCATATGACATCATGCTCAACAATAAAAGCTGGGGGAAGAAGGAAGAAGGTGTGAGAGACTGAAAGAGTTAATGTATCAAACATTGTGGTGGGGCAAGTTCTGCTTAAAGAGAAACCCTGCACAGCAAGGAACCAAGGTGAAAAGCCCATCAGCTCAGACATCAGCAACAGGAGGGGGAGAGCGTGCTGGAGGGTGCGCAGCTCCCTGTTCTGATAAGCTGTTCTGATACAAAGATCAAACAATGGCCGTGTCTGCAGGGAAGGGGAAGTTACTCCACAAATGACCCCCAAGTCCAAAGGCTCACAAACTGCTCATTAGCCTGACCATTTCGGGTGCCCACCCGGAGGAGGGGCAAGGATGATAAAAGGACACAAACTGAAGCCTCAGGTGCACAAGCTCACCGGAACTGGACCCCTCAGCTGACTGAACCAATGCTGGACCCAGGACCGGTGAAATGTTTCTCTCTTCCTTTCTCTCTCTCTGTCTTCTTCTCTCTTTCCTCTTCCTTTTCCACAATCACTACACCTCATCAGTTTCAAGATATAAACCGTTGACCAAGTCTGAGACTAAGAGTAGATCCAGCCGCCCCTGGGCCCTTCTCTGAGGAGGAGTCTAGAAAGCAAGGGGGTCTGCTCTGAACCTCATGACTCAATGGGAGAGATCTCCTTATTCCCTGAATAGATATATATATGGTTACATGGTTTACAGAAGTAGTCCTGTGCCAATTTCTGTTGTGAGAAACCCTGCCACCTACTACCACGCCTCCCCAGTTCCATTTGCTTCTGCCATAAATAAAATCTTTAACTGATCATTTGTGTCACTTCACCTTAATTTAGCCTGAGGGAATTTTGAATTAAACACAACTCCCTGGTCTGTCCAGTCTGGCTTGTAACAGAAGGGTAGACATTTGAAGCTATGGGGTTCGTCTTCCCAAGTAACCATTACACATCATGAAGCCCTGCCTTCCTGGAGATGGATAAACACCTGCCTGCCGATGGGAAGTAGTGAATTAATTCCTTACTTCACTTTGCATCTTTTACTTTACCTATTAACGTCTTCTACCTCAACTCACAAGTTTTCTCACTTTTAGCCTTTCAGTTTTCTATACTATCCTGCTAGGGGGTAATGAGTAAGAGTCTGTGGAGTTTAGCTCTCAACTGGGCTTAAACCACAGCAGCCCTTTTTTGGAGCCCACCATGGGGCTCAAAGGGTTCAAAATAATGACATATTTGATTGGAGTTTGCCAGACCAAATTTATAGCTGTTTAGCTACTAATTGGCAGGTTCCTGTTCTTGCCATAGGGCTTGCTTGCCTGACTGCATATTGGAGTCTAGTGCTTGTTAATGGCTGCTTTTTGCTTTTGCTCTTTGCTGTACTCCTTACCACCTTAATCTACTGTGCCTGGGAACATTTTAATAACAGCAACAGCCATGTGCCTGGGCTGGGAGATGGCCAGAGCATCGCTGTTCTTCGTGTGCTGCTGTACAGGACTGACTGGATCCCCAGTGTCAACTCAAGTCAAAGGGACTGTGACCTGTGGATAAGTCCACATGGGAGAGGTACACTCTGAAGCATCTGTGGCCATGGATATGTGCATATCACAACAGATACACCCCTGAAAGGATTGTGGCCCAAGGACAAATCCATGCTTGAGGTGGTACACCTCAGTGTCTGTGGCTGTGGATAAGCTCATGCTGGAACAGCTAGAATGTTCTGTGGCCATGGAAAAGTCCACGCCACAGTCGGTATGCTCCTGAAAAGACTGTGGCCTATTGGAGTTCTACCAAATGATGTGACAAATACCATAAATATTTTATTATAGCATGCACAGACTGATAAGGAATAAGGAACATTCTTCCAGTGAACATTTATGTCTAAGTTCCTGTGTTTGTACTACTTTTCTAACTACTGGAGACAGGCACAGCTACAGAGTGCTTCAGGAAACATGTTAATTTTTTTGTGGAAATTCAGATACAGTTCATCCTTCATGTTACCATGGAAAATTAAGCAATTGTTTTAACAACCAAATGTGTCTACAGATATCTTTGATACCACATTTCATTATGGCATGTGATCTTCTTCCACGTGAAGTTTCACAAAAGTGAATTTGAAGCATATATAATGGCTTCATCTTTATACTTTGTTTAAAAGCAATTTTGATAACTTTGCTTTACATGACATTGAATACATTTGATGACTTAATGCAACATATAATTGCTAGATAGAGAAGCAAATTTACTATCACTAAGAAATTTGCACCTTACCTGAGAATTTCTTTTTTCATGGTGTTTCTATTAATAAAAGTTAAGAGTTTTGCCCTCTACATGCCTACAGTTCTGTAATTTCTTTCTTTTCTCTTTGCAATATCCATCACATTGACCAAAGATGTTTCAGGTATAGAAACCCATCTATCTAATTTTTTCAGTAGACAACTATATTTTGCTCTACAGCTAGCTATTCTACTTTTGTCTCAGCATCATATTTAATTTTTTTACAAGTTAGAACATTTCATATGACTGATGGAGTTGACATATATTAGATAAAATGGTAGAACATTTTTATAGAAAAGCTATTGTCCCTTGTGAAAAAGAACCATCCATTATTCTTTTAAGATTCAAATACTTTACATTCCCCCCAGCCAGGAAACCAAATGCTTAGGTGATATAATTTAGCATAGCTCCACTGGCTTCAGTGAAGTGGAGCAGTAAAGCTCTGCCTATTTTATATCAATTCTGAAACTACTTTCTGCATTCCTATTGAGTGGATTTAATGGGGATTATTGTCAGTTTCCATTGTACATGCTGAAATAGTGCTTATTGTCCTTTTTAGCTGAATGTTACTGAGCACTTCTGTTGCATCTTCTCCCTTTTTGTCATTTGTGCTGCTCAGGAAAACCTGGTGTGGAGAAAATAATTTGTAACCAGTGACTAAAAGAATGACAAAACATTTATTTTAAGAAGAAAGAGCTCTCAGTGATTATGAGAAATAGACTTCAAAAGGTTCACTGAGATTCAGCACATATAGGCCAGCTTTTTTAAAAGGATCTGAGGGCTGCCACTCAGAAGTGGACTACTTAATTGTAATATGGAGGAAAAGCTGCATTGAGAGTTATGATTTTTAGCAGAAATTAAGGGTCTCAGAAACCATGGCAGGAGTCAAGGGTTACTGAAACAACCTCTTAGCTCTCATTGTAAGTTTAAATGGCCACAGACAAATGAAGAGGTCAGCATAACTTTCCATAAAGAAGCATATGTAATCATTTATTTTAAGTGTTAATAGTAATGAGTGCAAAATTAACTTTAAAATTTTAGAAAAAGAGATACACATAAATAAGTATTCTCAGCCCTGGATTCCAAACTGTTATAAATAATTTAATTGAAGAAATCAATCTCCTACAAATATCAAACAATCCTGTAAGTCCAAGGCAAAAGGCACTTACATTGACTTCACATGCAGAACACATTATTTTCCACAGCAGAGGTGCTTTTTTAGTGATTTATTTTTAAATAAAAAGCTCTAAGACGCAAAGATGAAAAGCAGGAAGGAAATAATTGAAACCAAAAGAAGTGCCAGCACATAGCAGAGTGTTCTGTGATAGACTATATATTATGACTTAGTATTTTGGATTGCTCCCAATAAAACATGATGAATAATGAAATAATAAGGTCCCAATTAGGCATGATTATTTTATGTGATTCAAAATGAATAGTGATTATGAGTTTTCTTCTACTACTTAATAACTTCAGACAAGTGGGTTTTTAGACGCTTTGGCTTTGGCATGATCCTAATCAAAGCAAATACATTTCCGTTCCCTCCATAATCATCCACACATTGGCAGAGGATAAAATTATTGTTTCTGTACCAAATGAAAGATGTTTCCTCATTAATGTTTCTGAAGGGAAGAGCTGTGGCATTTATTATCACTAAACTCAATGAGTACTGAAGTTTATGAATACCTGACTGATTTATGGATGTAACTCTCCATAAACTTCCTGTGGGAGTTGGTCATTCAACTGTTTTTTCTGGATCTGGGTCTCAAGTCTTATGTGATTTGCAGAAGAGTTGCATTATTCTGTGTTAGGCTCCAGGGACTTGTTCCTGTTACCAGATCTTCACATTGCTCTGAAATGATCACATCTAGGAACAACCACAGAACTCCTCAGGCAAATCATTCATTTGCATTACAAGCAATGTTAATTTTGCTGTCTCAGGAGCTGCTGCTGTTTTTTTTATCAGGCAGTGAGGAAATTGAGAGAAAAGGTTGAAAGGAAGGGAATAGTAGAATCTCTTGTACATACATGATGTTTGAAAAATAGACAAAATGCTATTATTTTCCTATGTAGTGTTCAAGATAAAGGTACTTTTAATGGGGATTAATAATGGAAGAGTGTCAAAAAATACTCATGAGAATGTCATCGTTTGCCCTTGTAAAGTTCACTGTTTCTCCATTTCTCTTTGAGCTTATTTGTAGCAACAGAAGATCTGGTTAATAACATTCTAAAGGTCTTACCACCAAATCTGTGAGGCTGTGATATATTCAGGGGTAAAGAGAGGTAATCAAATTGCAGCAGCATAAGGCAATAAAGAAGCTGCATTTAAATATAGAAAAGCAAGGGATTATCTATCTTCCTGTTGGTTTGCTGAAGCTTTATACTGTTGACCATGCTTGTTTATTAAGAGTAGTTTATAGTGCTTGTCAGCAGACATATGATCCTTTCCTTTCCTGCATGGCTCATTCAGGTGCCAATAAAAACTCTCTTTTTGCATCATGAGTATGTTAAGGTCTAGTTTTTCAATGCATATTGCATCAAAGGAGAGTGAGGAAACACTCCAGTTAAAGAATGACTTGAGAAGCATGGTCTTTTTGTATATGGGAAAGCTTGGTGAGGAAATGCGCCTGAAATGCACTATTAGACACCTGGGTTTTAGCAAGTCTGCCGCAAAAAATCCCATTACATTACTGCTGTGCTAATTATTTATTTTAAGGTCACTGAAATTAGGACGTTTACTCAGGTAGTAATACCAGTGCTACAGTTACTGAACTACAAAATAAAAGTAAATTAATAATTTAATCTGTAATTTAAAAACTCTAGGAAAATTATATAATCCTGATTGAGTTTCTGTATCTTTATTGTATTTTCTTTAAGATATGCCTTTCTTTTCTAAATGGTTACCATATGGCAATATTTAAGAATTATCCTTTTTATTTAATAAAATTCTACAGCATCCTGCACTGTATACTTGCTGGATATCTTGACTAAGAATACACTGTATTTAAAGGAAAAAAGTGGATTTTGCTTTTTCAGTTGCATTTGCACAGAACAGATTGCTTGCATTTTCAAAGATTGCACACGGACTTGCAGTCTTTGCATCAGAATTGTTTACTTTCTTCTTTAAACCTCCTCCTTGCCCCTCCCCCCCGAGTAATCCTGCCAATATTTTGTAGTTTGCATAATTTGTAGGGAGGTTGTTATTTAGCACATATGTGGTTGATTTTAGTTTTAAAGTTGTTATTTAAAAATGACATTGACTGCATTGATATTTCACAATTAAAGTGTATGAATTATGTACTCTGACACTATTTGGCTAGATACGCTTTTCTTCCCTGTTGGGCAATACACTCCAAATTATTAGCTGTTTCAGCAGTTAGCTCAAATGCTGATAATTCTGGGCTGTGTGGCTGTGGTTGATAGACTCTCTTCTTGTGTAGCTCCTCATGCTGTCTATTCAATGTCTGGGAAGCCTTCCTGGGCCATTTTCCCAACATATGGTCCACAGCAGCCTTTCTGTGCCCATAAGGCACAGGTGTTCAGGTCATTTCTGCTGGCTACCTGCCGAATTTTACTGAGCTATACAATCAGATTAGTCAAAGTCATTTCACTGTTGGAGTTCTTTTTCCTTTTTTTTTTTTTTCATTAGTTTGAGCGTATGATTGGATGTAAAATGAAAATAAATGAACACTATACAAATCTCAGTGGAGATTCTCTTACTTTATCTGTCTTGTTTCCAGCACATATATCAATATATTTCACCTACAGCAACTTCATAAAACTCAAATATACAGAAAACATTGTTCCACGTCATAGAAGTGAATAAGAGATATGGCTTTGATTTAAATCAACAAGACAACAAAACCTATAGAAGTGAATTCAATTCAACAATACAAATTCCAGAAACCATACATGTAGAATGTGTTGTACACATAATGTACAAAGCGTATTAATGTATTACCAATTATTTCACTTATTTTCATCACAGTTCCATTCTGGATGTTCCAGTCTCACTTTGGCCCATTGCATTGAACCAGAATAACTAGTGCCAGGTAACTTCTCCCTACTCACAGGCCAGAGAAAGCATCATCCTTAACACAGTTGACTGTTGTTCTTCTAGCATCTTGTCATTCTTTGATTTTTTCATGTCTGGCTTTCTGTTTGCTCTACCTCTCTAATCACTGGCTTAACACAGTTTCAGAATATCTTTGTATGCTTTCTGTGTATTATTCAAACAGTTCTGTCTTCCATATTTCTCTACACCTTAGTAGTAGGAATTCTGTGTAGAATTAGGTACTGGCTTTTAGACTGAATCAGGATTTGGGGCAGCAGACATGAAAAAAACATTTACTTTAATAAAATATTATAAGGCTTCAAAATGTTTTTTCTGCAATTTCAAAACAAAACAAAACAAACAAAAAAATCTTTAAAAGATTTTAAAGAAGAAATATACACATACCTGTGCCTCCAGTATATCAAATAGAGTAGTGAAAAATCTTATTCCCTGATTCAGAATTATAATTAAAAATAGTCCATCCATATCCATCAGGTTACTGGCTATTCTGCAATAAGCAGTAGTCTTGAAAATAAACCCAACACAGATCTGAAAAACTTTGCTACTGAAAGACTTGTAGAAACATAAACTTCTTTGCAAAACTTATCAGTTTCAATGAGAAAACTGCACAGTTTTGATCTGCCACACTATTTTTATATCCTATAATTGTTATGACTTTTGGGATCCAGTTTTCAAGGTCTATCTGTTATATAAACAATATTTCTACTGACTCCAAAAATTGTTGCTGATCATTTCAATATTATTAATCCCTTACTTCTTTTGCCTGTGTTTGCTTTATGGAAGAGAACGTTCTTTTCCAATATCAAACTCTTGCTAAATTTGGAATATATCGTCGGGGTGCTGAAACAGGATGCCTAGAACTAGACAGATTATTTTCTTTTTCTGTGAAAAGGTTTTATTAACCAATATTTGTTATATACTTATGCCAGTGGATTTCCCACTGAAAGTGCTATCAATTAGAAATAAATTAATGGATTTCACTAATAAATTAAAATATCTTTTCTTTAGCCTAATGAAAATATATAACTGCCTTACAATCACTGAACCTCCTTACTAAAACTGAACTACATAACAAGGTAAAGAATGGCAGAATTACCTTTCTTCTGTGGAACACTTAATATGTATTATTCAATTTTTATAATCAGTTTCAAACATTTTTGACAACTTTCTGAATTTTGTTCTGCAGATAAAAGGGTGAAATTCCAGCTGTGTTGTTAAACTTTGATAAATCTTGAGTAAGGATCTCTGTTTCCAATCCTGACTGGCTGGCAAAATATACATTTGTAGTTCAAGCACCTCATCTGTATTTGTTATTTGGGAACTAGATATTATACTTCCAGAATTACTATTTCTTTTTTAATCTGATAGATTTTAGTGGATAGTAGTAAGAAACAGGATTTTTTTTCAGAAGGGAAAATCATTAGTCACATAGATAAATTACATCTATAACCCACTTCTGTTCAGTCCTGTGATGACATTTTTCTACTCTAAGACATACTTTCCCTAACATGTGTAAGGTATTCTTTCTGCTAGCATGATTGAGTTTAGTCAGCTTTGTCAGTTGTGTTGAAGTACATGAATCTGTTTCATATCACTTTAAAAGACAGCTTTCTTGTTCCATTTTACTAGAATCTTTGTGAATTCAGTTCATCTCCAGTATTCAACACACTCACATGTCATGGCTTTAAAAACAAAACAAAACAAAACAAAACAAAACAAAACAAAACAAAGCAAAGCAAAGCAAAACAAAGCAAAGAAAAGCAAAACAAAACTTGTTTTGTCCTTATCAATATATAGTATAAGAGTAATGGGATTTCCCACAATAAGGTATATCTTATACATATATTTTTTATATCAGGTCATGTAGGGGTAAGAAACATTCTGGCACAACCATCTGTTATGTGTGTGATATCATTCAATGGACTGAGCACAAACAGTCAATTACTGGATTATTGAAGCCATGCACTTCTGAAACCCCAGTATCTTTTCACAGAATATATCCTGCCAAAACTTTTAAAATAATCTTTACAATTAATAAATATTAAGAATTTATGAAAGAAAAGAACACAATATTTTTCTGCACTGTAATTGCTTTAGAACTGATAAATTTATATGTTATCATAATTACCTTTTTTAGGACTAGAATAGGAAAGCAGCTCCCAGGACTCATGATGGATATGCTGCTGACTGATTTATTAAACAAAAAAGAAATACATACAGAAGAATGTAAAGCAAAGATGACAATTATAATGTGACTTCAGGAACAGTACTTGATCAACCTCTTCTCCTGGGTATTCTGAGAGTCTTGTCAGATGATGCAATTGCTGGTTATGACAATCTTTTCTGGTTACCTTTTTAGCTTCTCAGCTCTGTAGGATTCAAGCTTTGTCACTGACTTAAGATCTCAAGAGACTGCCCTACTGAGTGGATTCTATAGCTGTCTTCTTCTTGGTATCTGAAATCCACGGAATAAGTGCATGCCTTATTGTGTTTGGAATAAGCTTCTCAAATGTCTGATGTTTTGTGCAAGTTCTTTCCAGAAATTCTTTTAGCTTTTGTAGAACTTGGCCTTCTGGACTTATTTTTCCAGAAGCCATGTAAATGATCTGAGAAAACAAGTGTACTCCAATATAGAAAAGCTTTCCATAGAGTCAGAAAATCCTGTAGTTTTAGCTAATTGACCAAACGCAAAGGTCATTTGGAACACATTAATGTATAGAGCTCCCCAGGTTTTGTCTTGTCCTTTAATCTTTGCCTGAGCAAGTTCCTGGTGAAGCTCCCCTCATTGTGAACTAGAGAAAAAGATCCTTCCCAAATAAAGTCATTACTAAAGTCATTACTTCTTGGAACAGCTGGCCTCTTCTTGCTCATTCTTTGGCTGGGGAGCAATTATAAAGCCTTTCCAGGTGACTTCTTAGACAAGGAGGCCTGTATCTGTTAAATCAGTTCTACTTAGTGAGAACTAGGCAATTACATAGAGGATGTATTTTATAAGTAAAGAACTATTGTCTTTTAACCCCTAAACTCGGATACCGGATAATATGCTTTCAACTGAAAGAAGCTAGCAAGTAAGACCAATCTAAGTGTTCCTTCAAGATGAAAATGGTATTAATTTTCACTTTTTATAATCCCCCCAACTGTCAGCTGTCCTTTGCTTGTTCTGATTATAGTATTTATATATATACTATTGAGTCTGTTCAACTCAGTAAAGAAGAGGTGTCTTTTCTGGTGTAGTATTCTAAAGGGTTAGTGAGCTGTGTTGATTGAGCAAGCTGCAGAGCAAAGACAGAGAAAACAGTAGAATTGCACAGCCACAGTGTTGAAGTAAGACCTCTTTCTGCAGAGGTATTAGATTGACTGAGGTGAAACCTAATCCTAAGTATGAAGAAACATATGTTTAAAAGGAAGTGGACAGTGTAAAAGTGAAAGGCCATGCATACAAAAGAGCACTGGCAAATTGATAGGATAGAAACAGAGTTCTTAATTTCATATACAATTAATAATGCAAGATTTTGCAACATTTTTAAAGGAAAATTCACCCATGCATCAGGAGAAAATTAAGTAGTTCTGCAAAATTGCTTTGTGTGACCTGCCATCTGCATCCAATCACCTCAAAATTTTTGATTGCAATTAAACCTATATGGTAAAAGAAAGAAGCCTGCCACTGACTGGTCAACTGTCGTGGGTACCTTTTGTGACATGTACATATCATAGAATCATAGACTCATAGAATCATAGAATCGTTTAGGTTGGAAAAGACCTTTAAGATCATTGAGTCCAACCATCAACCCAACATTACCATGCCCACTAAACCAATAAACCATGTCCTGAAGTGCCACATTTACGCATTTTTTGAATACCTCCAGGATGGTGACTCAAACACTTCCCTGGACAGCCTGTCCCAATGTTTGACAACCCTTTCAGTAAAGAATTTTTTTCTAATATCCAATCTAAACCTCCCCTGCTGCAACTTGATGACATTTCCTCTTGTCCTATCACTAGTTACTTGATAAAAGAGACCAACACCCACCTCATTACAACCTCCTTTCAGGCAGTTGTAGAGAGCAGTAAGGTCTTCCCTCAGCTTCCTTTTCTCCAGACTAAACAATCCCTGTTCCCTCAGCCGCTCCTCATAAGACTTGTGCTCCAGGCCCCTCACCAACTTGGTTGCCCTTCTCTGGACACGCTCCAACACCTTAGTGTCTTTCCTGTAGTGAGGGGCCCAAAACTGAACACAGTACTCGAGGTGTGGCCTCACCAGTGCCAAGTACAGAGGAACAATCACCTCCCTGCTCCTGCTGGCCACACTATTTCTGATACAGAAATCTGCACCATACATCATACACTCCTCACCATAGCCAAAAACAGCTGCCATTTATTCTGTACATCTTTCCTTGTCTGAATCTACAGTAAGACTTTCCTTTTTATATTGCCCTTTGAGCATCCCTGGTAGTGATGGTACTTACTGTCCATGCATTAAAATATATACTGCAATCTTCTGTCACACTGGCTTTAGGCACAGGCAGTGCTTTAATCTGCTGGCACCTAAAATATATCCACTTTGTGGTTTCTTATTCCCAAACAATACACAAAAGAGTGGTCAACTGCAAGCAATCTGCTCAATTTTTTCATTCAAAGATTTATTTTTTTTTCATACCAAGTCTTAAAAAAATGACATTTTTGTTGTGTTGCAAAAGCCTCAGTGTAAACAATAATCAACTTATCATCAAAATATAAAAGAGACAAAATTGGCTCTGCATTTAAAAGAAGCTGACTTGTTTATTGAACTCTGAGGAAAGAACTTGTTATTTTCCAGTTTACACAAAGACATCTCAATTATCACCTTCTGTATATCCAAGTTTTGATTCTTAATTGACAAAACACAAAAAATATGCATTTGTTCAGCTATCTAATTACAGAAGTATAAAAAAGAGGAAAGGGAAGGCATGGGACCCATGATAAGTCCTCAAAATGAAAAGGAATAAGACAACTTAAATCTAGACATTACTTCTACAAAATGCAAAACTTCTTAAAATGCAAATAAAAGTGTAAATGTAGCTTATATACCCCCTTCAGTTCACTACTCCTGACACGGAACCTTTTTTTAACACGTCATCTGGAAAAGATGCTGATATGAAGGCATTTGATGACTTTCTTTGTCACATTCTTTCATGCCTTCTATCAGTCAGTCGGATACTTTCAAGTGACAGCAAAACTGAAACACTGAGATAAGCAGAGGCAAGGAATGAAGAAAGCAAAAACATTGAATAATTTTGCAATATTGTGTAAGCATGGGTTGGATGCACTGATTTTCCCTTCAAAACTTGAAAACTAGAAGGAAACATAGCTTTAGAATTACTAAGGGTGGAATGGAGCTTTTATCTGTCCCTCTAATACATAGATAAAACTGACAAAACATTCCATAAACAGATTGTACCAATTTGAACCAATGGTTATGAGAAATAAAATTTTGGCTGGGTTTTAGGCAACATATAAGTAAATAATGACTCCAGGCACAAACCAGTAAGCTACTCCTAAAACACAGTGTGTGGAACAACAAAGTCTTCTCACTGGCAGAAATTTCATGCTTTATTAGTAAAAGGTACTTTTAAATCAGCTTCAAGATAAATGCATCTCCCTCAGAACAGTGGGAAGAAATTAGCAAAGGGTCATCTTCCCTTAGAAGGCTTTGGTAGGGCTGGAAGAGTGTTGTTCCTGCCAGGACTCTGGACAATGATTAGCCTGTAATGACTGTCAAAGATGGGGAAGACTGCCATGCCTCAATACAATAAAGTAAAAACTGGTAAGCATAAACTTAGAGAAATATATTCTCTGCTGCTTCTTTCCTGGCCAAGAGCAAAAAAATCTACAACTAAAAATCTGTGAATGCCAGCTACACATCTCTATCCCTTGAGGATTTTTTTCATATTCCATAACTTAAAGTTGTATGATATTCATAGTGCAGTAAATACGTCTTTTTAAAAAATGCCTGTGAATAACCTTTTGAATCAGCTGAGTATTTGGTACTCAGCCTATTCCTCATGGGAAAGAAGGCAGACAGGAGAACAAAAGGACTGATGATCCTCCTTTGTTTTCCTGTCAACAAGTTGATCAGAGTATATTGTCAAAATATAAATTATAGTATTATGATACTGAAATATTGCTCAAGTGTTCATATATTAAAAGTAAATGTATTCTTACAACAAATTTACTTTCAAGAAAATGTTTTTAAAATTGAACTTGGAGTCCTTGCTTCAGATGTAAAAGTAACGTGGAATAAAAATAAAGAATTGATAAACTCTTCTTATAATTTCTTATTAAAAGGTGTTTCATTTTATGTATTTAAGGCATATTATAAAATAAATTTTTAAAAGTCTGTGTGTATAATTGAGTATCAGTAATGGTATTCTTAAGATATGGGAGATTAAGCACCATTCTGTGCCCATCTGCGCATGCCAAGGGCACTCATCCTACCTGACCCTCAAGGCAGAATGGTGGGCACTCATGTGAGAGCAAAGGCTGCAGTTCCGGCTGGGGTTTCTGCACCATCTAATCCAGTGGTGGTTGATGTCTCCACCCAGACAGAGCTGCTGAAGGGAGAGGCTGCAGTGCAGACCTCAGACTGCAGGAAGTACCTAGACCTTTCTCCTGGGGCAGGGACATGAGGCAGACCTGCCTGCAAAAGTTGTGCCCAGGTGGAGGACATCCTTCTGCAGGTGGCTGTGTAACATCAGGGAGGCTGAGAAGGAGTTAGATAGCTGGAGCACAGGTAGTTTTTTCCTCAATCCTTCCGGTCAAAAGGAAGGGGTTTGAAAGGGACAGTCGAATCCAGTGAATCAACAAATGGTTACAGGACTGGTGCTAAAGCCAGAGGATTGGCTTCTTAGATGATGGGACTTGCTTTAAGAAACCTGGTCTACTGGGGGCTGATAGGGTCCATCAGTCAGAGAAGGGGAAGAGCATCTTCAGTCAAAAGCTTGCCAACACTGGTGAAGAGGGCTTTAAACTAAAGTTGCTGGGAGAGGGGAACCTCAATTTCCTACCAATTTAATGCCAGTCCCAGCAATAGATGCCCAGAGCCTGGAGAAGGATCACAGGTCAGCAGGAGAGCACCTGAAGAGCAGCACGGAAGAATTCTAGCCAGTAAGTCAGCTTCAATGGTGGTCCAACTTAAATGCCTCTATGCAAATGCACGTAGCATGGGGAATAAACAAAAGGAGTTAGAGGCTTGCACATGTTTGCAGGGCTACGATCTTATTGGCATCATGGAGACATGGTGGGATGGTTTCTATGACTGGAGTGTTGGAATGGAAGGATAGAGGCTCTTTAGGAAGGAGAGGCAGGGGTGTCACTTTCTATGTCAATGACCAGCTGGAGTCCATGTAACTCTACTTGGGGATGGATGAGGAGCTGACTGAGAGCCTATGGGTCAGGATTAAAGGAAGGGCAGGGACAAATGACATTATAGTGGGGGTCTGCTACAGGCCACTCAGCCAGAAAGACAGAGTGCATGAGGCTCTCTATAGACAGATAGGAGCAGCCTCTCATTCACAAGCTCTGGTCCTTATGGGGGACTTCAACTAGCTTGATATCTGTTGGAGGGACAACACAGCAAGGCATAGCAATCCAGGAGGTTCCTGGAATGTGTTGGTGATAACTTCCTTCTACACATGATAGAGGAGCCAATGAGGAGAGGTGCTATGATGGACCTTGTCCTCACCAACAAGGAGGGGCTGGTGGGGAATGTGAAACTCAAGGGCAGCCTTGGCTGCAGTGACAGTGAAATGGTGAAGTTCAAGATCCTTAGAGCAGCCAGGACAGCACACAGCAAGCTCACTACCCTGCACTCCAAGAGATCAGACTTTGGCCTCTTTGGGGATCTCTTAGGGTACCATGGAATACAGCCCTGGAGGGAAGAGGGGTCCAAGAAAGCTGGTTAATATTCAAGGATCACCTCCTGCAAGATCAGGGGTGATGCATTCCAACAAAGAGGAAGTCAGGCAAAAATGCCAGGACGCCTGCATGGATGAACAAGATGCTGCTGGACAAACTGGAACACTAAAAGGAAGCTTACAGAGGGTGGAAGCAAGGACAGGTAGCCTGGGAGGAATACAGAGAAATTGTCTGACCAGCCAGGGATCAGGTTAGGAAAGCCAAAGCTCTGACAGAATTAAATCTGGCCAGAGACATCAAGGGCAACAAGAAAAGATTCTATAGGTACATCAGTGATAAAAGGAAGACTAGAGAAAATGTGAGGTCACTCTGGAAGGAAATGGGAGACCTGGTTACCCGGGACATGCAGAAGGCTGAGGTACTCAATCACATTGTTGCCTCAGTCTTCATGGACAAATTCTCCAGCCACACGACCAAAGTCACAGAAGGCAAAGGCAGGGACTGAGAGAATGAAGATCTGCCCACTATAGGAGATAAGGTTTGAGACCATCTAAGGATACTGAAGGTACACAAGTCCATGGGTCCTGGTGAGATGCATCCATGGGTCCTGAAGGAACTGACTAAGCCACTATCCATCATATTGAGAAGTTGTGGCAGTCTGGGGAAGTTCCCAGTGACTGGAAAAGGTGAAACATAACCCCCATTTTTAGAAAGGGAAAAAAGGCAGACCTGGGGAACTACAGGCCAGTCAGTCTCACCTCTGTGCCCAGCAAGGTCACAGGGTGGACCCTCCTGGAAACTGTGCTAAGACACATGAAAAATAAGGATATGATTGGTGACAGCCAATATGGCTTCAGTAAGGAAAAATTGTGCCTGACAAGTTTGGTGGCCTTCAACAATGGGGTTACAGCATTGGTGGATAAGGAAAGAGCAACGGTCTTCATCTACCTGGAGCAAAGTGTTTGATATTGGCCCGTACAACATCCTGGTCTCTGAACTGGTGAGACATGGATTTGATGGATGGACCACTTGGTGGTTAAGGAATAGACTGGATGCTTGCACTCAAAGAGTTGTGGTCAACGGCTTGATTTCCAAGTAGAGAGCAGTGAAGAGTGGCGTTCCGCAGGGGTCGGCACTGTTTAACATCTTTGGCAGTGACATGGACAGTGGAATTGAGTGCACCCTCAGCAAGTTTGCTGATGACACCAAGCAGTATGGTGCAGTCAACATGCTGGAGGGAAAGGATGCCATCCAGAGGGACCTTAACAGGCTTGAGACGTGGGCCTGTGTGAAATTTATGAAGTTCAACAAAACTAAGTGCAAGGTCCTGCGCTTGGGTCTGTGCAATCCCAAGCACAAATACAGGCTAGGGGATGAGTGGATTAAGAGCAACCCTTCAGAGAAGGACTTGGGGGTATTAGTGGATGAAAAACTGAATATAAGCCAACAATGTGCATTTGCAGCCCAGAAAGCCAGTCACATTCTGGGCTGCATCAAATGAAGTGTGGCTAGCATGTTGAGGGATGTGACCTTATAGCAGCCTTCCAGTACTTAATGGGGGCTTACAGGAAAGATGGGAAGGGACTCTTTGTAAGGGAGTGTAGTGACAGGATGGGGGGTAACAGTTTCAAACTGAAAGAGGGTAGATTTAGATTAGATATTAGGAAGAAAATCTTTACTGTGAGGGTGGTGAGGCACTGGAACAGGTTGCCCAGAGAGGTTGTGGATGCCCCATCCCTGGAAGTGTCCCAGGCCAGGTTGGATGGGCCTTTGAGCAACCTGATCTAGTAGAAGGTGTCCCTGCCCATGGTGGGGGGACGGGGGGTGGAACTAGATGATCTTTAAGGTGCCTTCCCACCCAAACTATTCAACGATGACGATTCTATGATTCTATTATCGTATTTCCTCTAAGTATCATGTGGGATAGAGAAGGGAATTGCAACTGTACATTGAATGTATTCCCAACCTGTATGAGTATATATGTTGTACAGAGGTATAAACTGCACTTTGCCCTGATATGGATTTCTAACCTACTTTCATGCTCAAATTCTATATCGCAGTTTATCTAAAACTTCTGGTTTGAGATTTTTGCTTTTCTCTTTTTAAAAATTGATGTAAAGGTGTTTTCTGTTCTTAAGCATAAGAAAATACAAACCAAATGGTTATATTCTGAGCATTCTTAGAACTGTGCAAAGTCTTCTGTTTTAATATTGAATTTGGGGGAAAATTAAGCCTTCACTGAGAAACAGTACTAACACTGTCTTCAAGAGAAAATTCCTTTCTATTTATCTGAGTTATGAATATTTAAAAATCACATATGGCAGGATTTTTCCTAAGCACTTATCACTGGCTTAGCTGTTCCAGTAGAATTAATGGTAAGACGCCCGTTAAATTCAGTGCAAGCAAATTTAAAGCCAAGATTTTTAGTGTTATTATCCACAGACTTGTGTAGAAGATACAAGTAGATTTTAAAGTGCTGCTGCAAAATAGTGGATTCTCATTTGGAATGAGTTGGATTTGATTCTATCAGAGTTGGTAGCATAACAGCTGTCTTTCTGTCGGTGTAAACTAGCAGAAGCCATTTAATATCTTTGTGTAATGAGACAGCTGAAGCTATAATAGCCATGAGTGAAAACACAAGCTCATGTGTTTAAGTAGAAGCTGAAATATGCAATACAAGAAGTTTTTGTAAGAATCAGCACAGCAATGGCTGAGATGAAGTCACTAATTATACTAGAATAAGTTGACAATCTGATACAGAAGGTACCAAACTGGGAGGAGCGGGTGATATACCAGATGTGTGCGCTGCCATTCAGAAAGATCTGGAAAGGCTGCGAAAATGGGCTGACAGCAACCTCGTGAAATTCACCAGAAGAAAGTGGCACACCCTGAGGCTGAGGAGAAATGACCCCATGCATCAGTACACGCTGATGGCCCATCAGCTGGTATGCAGCTTCGCAGAAAAAGACCTTGTGGTCTTGGTGGAAAATAAGCTGACCATGACACAGCAATATGCCCTTGCAGCAAAGGCGGCCAGCACCATCCTGCTGCATTAGGAGACCATTGCAAGTGGATCAAAGGAGGCAGTCCTTCCCCTATACTCAGTTAAAGTGAGGCACATCTGTGCGCTGTGTCCAGTGCTGGGCTGCCTCATACAAGAGAGACATGGATATACTGGAGTGAGTCCCCTGGGTAAGTATGAAGGTGATGAAGTGACTGGAACATCTGCCACATGGGGACAGGCTGAGAGAGCTGTGAGTGTTCATCCTGGAGAAGAGAAGGCTCAGGGGGATCTTCTTCAGGTGTATAAATACCTAGGCAACTTTGTTGAGGAGAAGGAGCCAAACTTCTCTGTGGTGTTGAGTGACAAGACAAGAGGCAATTGACACAAACTGAGATACATGGAAATAATTCTAAATGGAAGTAAAAAGGGTTTTATTGTGGGGGTTGTCAAATAAAGGAATGGGTTTCCCAAAGAAGCTGTGGTGTCCCTGTCCTTGGAGATATTGAAACCTGCCTGGACACAGCCCTGAGCCATGTGTTTCTCTGCACGTCTGGATGAGTCTAGACAATCTCTAGAACTGCTGGCCAGTCTCAGTCACTATGATTCTGCGATAGGTCTATCACAAAAACCACTGCCAAATAATAACTAGGAGCAGAGACAGAGATATCAAAGAATAACAAGGCACAGAATCATGGCTTCATGATTCTGACAAAAATTATTTTTAAGCTTCTTTATAAGATATAATTGGAGCCACGAGTTAAGTGAATGCCACCTGTTACTTGGTATCTCATGTGCTGATGGAGCAGGAAATCTTTATTCATGTTTCATTGTTGTCCACTTTATCTAGAGACACATGTATTCCACCATCAGCATATCTTTTTATTGGGAACAGAAAACCCACAAACCTGAAGTAATTGCTCAGATAAAGAAGTGATAACAATATTTAGCTTGTGTGAAAAAAATGTCAAGGAATTAAACAAAATGGAGAGCTTGGACAAATCAAAACATATTTCTTCTACCTTCATCTGCCCAGCTGACATTCAGACTATTGCAGCTATGTTTGTTGTATTAGAACTACAATAATCTTTCTTAGAAACATGTAAAGCTCTATTTTTTCTTTTTTTTTTTTTCCCTGTCTATTTCAATGTTCTCATGTTTTGCTTTCTTGTTTCTTGCATTCTATAAGCATCTGAGATGCAGAAGAGGAGAGGAAGAAAGCAAAATGGAGAACATTATAGACGAGCAGATAGTCTGTAAGCAATTGTTATAAAAACATAGGATATCTAGAATTTCATGCAATGTTGCAGGCTGGAGGAACTATTTTGCATTAGAAATGTGGAGAATCGAAAATCTCCATTTAAGATAAGCTACAGTTACAACTTCACTATATAAAGTTTATCAGAAGATTACTTTTGGAAAACTTCTGAAAAACAGTTGGCAATGACAGTATTGGAACAGAGCGCTGCTTTGTTTACCTTTAGCAAATACTTTATTGACATGTAGTTTCAATAGCTTGATAATAAGCAGTAATTTGTTGTAAAGTTTATGATGGCATGTATCAGCTTACATTTATTTCTAACCAAAATGGCATGGAAGTTACCTCTTAATTAAAAAATACTATATCAATTTTTAAAATACTTGTCATAGCTTGATTTATACTAAGTGATGCTTCAGTTGGTTCATGTTATAAGAAGGTAGGCAACCTATTCCTATCCCATATTTGCCAAGCAGTAGATTGGTAGTTAAGAAATGTGTAAGCACAATAGGATAATCTCTTGGCTTGTTATGGCATTGCTTCTTTTTGAATGCTCTGTTTATGTTAGGTATTTAACTAACATAGACTATCATGGGGGACTTTGGACGGTATTTAAAACAGTACAAATTTTATGCAGGAAGATGATTTTTTTTCAGACCACCAGCCACTGATGCCATCTGCAGGTAGTAGGAACATTTATTATTTTTTAGTTTTCATGAGAAAAGTATTTGTTACTGTTGATGAGGGTACAGATTATAAATATAGTTCAATTAAAATGTAGGAACACAGGGAATATTTTAAACTTTCATGATGCTTTGGGTGGGAGGAAATACTGTTTTATTTCTGATGCTAAGAAGGAAGCCTTGATAGGTTCCTTTTCCTCTGACCTCTAATCTTTCCACCTCCCCTAGGAAAGGAATTCTATTGGTTTTCTATAAATGTGGATAAAAAATAACCAGTGGCTCTAAACTGCTATGTATTTTTCTCTTTATAAGTATAGTATGTCCATGAAATGCTTTTCCTATGAGCAGCCTGAATTTTTAAATTCTTATGTAAGCCCACAAACAGCAATGCAATCTTTAGTATAAATTATAATGAATTTGGACTCCCTTTGTGATGCAAAATAATCACCATCACAGGCCTTCTAAGAGAAGATGTCAGCAGCTTCAAATCACAAGAGGTTTGTCCTTTGCTGTAAAGTTAGAACAACGCTATTCCAAAACTTTGAAGGAAGGTCTGCATAAGGAAAGGGAAATGCTAAAAATTGTTGCTAAACTGTTGTGCAAACCCACCAGGGAAAATAGACTTCTGCCACAAATAATTTTCGGCAGATATGTCTCACAGCTTTTCTTCCATCTCGTAGACTGCTGATCAGTAAGGAGAGAAGACACCTGAAAACAAGGTGATTTAGGTCTTGTGTTTGACACCATGCATTTTTCATTCAACCAAATAAGTAATGAAATACCCTGAAGCAAACTTTTCTATATCACATTTTGATATATGAAGACAACAGTGATCCCATAGTTGCTTTCATTTCATGAAGCTGCTTCCAGAGATAGAGAGAGCGCAAATAGCACTGTCTTTCAACTTCTAGCAGCAAAATACAACAACCAAGGTATGTTTCCCCTGCAATAGAAGTAAAAGTTCCACTTGTTCATTAATATTGAAAACTCACAGAGTGATTTAAACCATTATTTTGGCAGTGTTTCTTCCAGTGGTATCTTACATTTGATTAATTGTAGCATACAGAGTTTGATACTTCTAAACACTTCTCCCCAAACAAACTTTGTAGTAGCAAAAAAACACAGTGAAGAGAATTAATAAAATACATAAACAAGCTGCTGGTTGTGGAAGAGGGGTTTTGATCCCCCTCCTACACATGTATCCATTTGTCTTTCATTCTTATCTGCCTTATATCCTTTAATCTTTTAAGGCCTCATATCCCCACCAAATACTGACGTTTTCATCTGGTTTATGATACTTCAAAAGCTCCTTGACATCATTTCGTTTGATTAATGGCTGGCAGTATTCTGAAAGGATGTAGCAGAGGGACTGCCCAAAGGTAATCACAGGAATCAAGAGTCTATGTCGTCCTATTTCAGTTGAGCTGTCAATACAGAAATCACCAATGAGTGGAGTGTTTAATTATAACTTGGGGAATTAATTTTATGTTGTACAGTGATTTTGACATCTTAGTCCAGATAGCACAGCACATGCCTTGCAAAATGGACATAATTCTCTCAGACTGGAAGGTTTATCTGTGGTTTGGTTGGTTTTTAAATTAATTTTTAGTTTTTGTAATAAGAAAATAAACTGAAAGAATTATTTAATCATTTAGAAAGATAGTGTCAGGATGAGATACCCAAAATCTTAAACTAGCAGCATGATACACAGTTCTTGTCTGCCTCATTCTTGTCAGGAAACTAGATATTGAAATATAACTGTATTTTACTGTTTCAAAAGGCAGTAATCTTATATATTACATTATGCACTCACATGATTAGAAAACATCTGGATATTTGGGTGTCATTGAGCTTGTTACAATCAGGCAGGAGTGCCTGAGAAAGTAGGTCATGGAATAAACCCCATAACATTGAAAATGTGATTTAAGTTAGGCAAACTGCATCTCCAAAGGAGTTCTTTCGTTATTTCTGAACCCTGTATCATCAGTGGCATTAATCCCAGATGGATATGTGTAGAATGCAAGTAGCTTTTGAAAGCCAATTAAGAGAAATGTGTGTGTGAGGCTTGGTGACCTACTATTTGAACAAAATTATTGTGTGATTGTCAGATGTAGACGCAGTCCTAGAGAGTGCAAAGTCTTGTAAACAAGACATAAAATAACCGCTCTAGATATAATATTTCTGTAATACAGAATCATGGAAAAATATACTTTGGAAATTATTTCTGGTGGTCATCTGGTCCCCTGCTCAAAGCAAGCAAATTAGATCAGGTTGTTTAGAGATTTGTCCCATTGATTTTTTAATACACTTGAGGATGGAGATTACACAGCCTTTCTGGGTAACCTGTTCAAATCTCTGACTACCTATAATGTGCAAAGAATTTCTTTTGCTACCTCGGTGAAACTTCTTTGTATGTTCTCTCTCCTCTTTTCACTGTACAGCTCCATCTTCTCTATACTGTCCCAGTAGACAACTGAAGATAGCAATCATATTGCCCATCAACCTTCCTTTTCGTAAAGGCTGAACGCACACAGGTCCCGCAGCCTCTCCTTGGATGTCCAGTGCTCCAGTCCTGATTGCCTCAGTGGCCTCTGTGGGACTGCCACCAGTATGTCAGTATCATTGTCATGCATGGGAGGCCCAGGCTGCGCACAGCATTCAGGAGTGTCTCATGGGCCCCAGACTGCTGGGCAAGATCCCTTCCTGGACCTGCTGGCTGCACCCTTGCTTGTGCAGCCCTGGATGGGGGTGCTACCTTTTTGCACAGGGGCACTGCCAATCTGGTGTCCTCAAAGCCTCTTCTGCAGAGCTGCTACCAGCCAGTTGGCCCCAACCTGTCCTGCTGCAGGGCTTTGTCCATGCTAGGGGCCAGGCTTTGAAAATTTTCATGGAGTTCCTGTCCACTTGCTTCTCCAGCCTCTCTGGGGCCCTCTGCATATTAGCCCTGTCCTCCAGTGTATCAACCACTTATCCAGACAAGGTATCATCCACAGATTTGTTGGGGGTGCAGCTCATCCCATCATCTAGGTTGTAATAAAGGTAATGAAATAGATAATTAAATACCAGTGAAACAGTATTGGTCCCAGATCAGCACTCTGACAGACTCCCATTGTAACTGGCCTCCAGCTGGACTGTGCCACTGTTCAAAGACCTCTGATCCTGATAGTCTTGCCAATTTTCCTCCAAAGTTACAGTCTATTTACCCTATTCATAACTCAGCACTTTTACTTTAAAGTTACTATGTGATACTGTATTGAATATAGTAGGATCCTACATTTGTTAAGCTTCTCATTTTGTGAGAGACTCTGAACAAACAATAATTTTAGCTAAAATTAAAAAGTAATTGGGACATAGACAGAATGTGCACAAAATATGTATAGAAATATGATCTTCTAAGCATCTTTCTAATCACTCCTGTAAAGGACCTTCAATATACATGGCACAGGAATTAGAGAAGCTTATGCTTTGTTCTGTATGTTTTTTCTTTTTGATCGCTGAGCTGATTCCTTGTTCTTCATATACTGGGAAGCCATTTCTAGTTCTCTGGATTCATCATCTGTGTACTTCCTGATAGACTTAACTATTTCAGAAAGATATTTTCTGAAGGATAGACACCAAAAAGGTAAACTTTGTAATGTTAAAATAGCATTACAATGCTGACAACTGCCAAGGGTGTCTCCCTTTGTGACCTTAATGTTCCATTTGTCTCAGTTTTCTATCTATAAGGTTTAGACAACAATTTCCTTCATCACAGGGTAGTAAGAATGTAGATGTAAATACTTAGGAAAAGAATCTGTAGATATTAATACAAGGAAATCGCATAATTTTGAAATTCCATTGGCAAGGCAAGTTTTGTTTTAGAAATTGTGATTATCTTTGGATTCTACAGCAGAAGTATTGCTGTTCACAGTTTGCATTCATCTATCTCATAACTCTATACAAATTTTTTTTTAGGAGTTGGGCGATGGTATACTGAAAAATATGTAAACAATTAAATTCATTAAACACACTTGAGAGAACAGCAACCAAACTGCTGCCTGACCCCTGCAGTAAAACCTTTACTCCTTGAAAAATAACCTATCAAGTATACAAGAGAGACACGAAGCGAGAAAACTTTATGGCAAATTTAACTGGAAAGTAATTGTTTTCTACATGGATAGAATTGTTCAATAATCTCTTATGGAATTTGAAAGTAAATCTAACAAATTCACTAAGCTTGTACTGAATCACAGAACCAAAATGCTTTTTTTTTTTTTTTTTCTTTCACTACAAGTGCACGACATTAAGACAATCTAACACTAAACCAATGTTCCTGGAAGATGTGAAAATAATTACATGTTCTGCCTGAGCTACTAAGTGGAGAAACATTCTGTCTCAGTCTTCTGTAGAGCATGTCAATTTCCAGCTTCCGTGTTTTCAGCTTTCAGTGCACAACCTGCTTGAGAATACAGTGATTTGAAAACAAAAGCATCCTTTAACAACAAGGGATCCCAAAAACTGAGGGGATGCCAAACTCCCCTGTGGACATGCTTAGTAAAAAAAAAAAAAAAAAACTGGTAGAAAACCAACATTCATTCCATCAGAAGTCACAGCAAGGAACTAAAAAAAGAAACATCTTAATGAGCCTATATCTTTGTAATAGCACCTTTTGCGTAAATATTGTATCATTTGCATAGAGGTTTGCACAGAGCAAGGCAGTGTTTTATGCTTAATATGATTCATGTTGTTCTGTCATGGAGATAAGACCTCCCTTTCTATGGAAGAGTGTTTCATTCATTCTGTTCAGATCAGTTTTTCTCCAAAAAGGCATTTTATCTAATTTGTGGAATGACCTGAAAGTTGTGTTTAAGAAAGGATAAGGTAAATTTAAGATAAAGTAAGAGACATGAATTATTTCAGTTCTGGGGAAAGACTTCTTACAAATTCTTGCCTGTTATGAATCAAGGTGGTCAGTTACTAAAGCATGTCCCTCTTTCTGTTTTCAGTAAAGTCAAAATCTTCTTATATGTCTAGCCAGCAAGGACATGGCATGTTGCACAGGGCTAGAGAAAGTAGTTTTCTATCTTAAGTTTTAGCATTGTTCAAGGTTTGTATTACACACAATTTGTCTCCTTTGCTTTGAAATATGTTTCTCCTAAAACTAACCTATTTTTCATTCTTTTTTTTTATTAGAGAACTAACAAGAGACATGGTAAATTAAGCAATATTCTTTTTGTATATACAATGTCATCTGTTTAACTTACTAGTCACCTATACCTAATTCCTGTTACTGACCTTTCACTGGAGATTGTCACACTCATAGCATAGCTGCATAAATTAAATGGCTGACTGCTGTTACTGCACTTTGTCTCTGTGTCAGGCAACAGAAGCTGACTTTGCACTGAACAGAACAGTTTGTCTGCTCTGTCTGTCTTGATTCAGGGTAGGTCCTTGAAGAGGCTAGGCAGTATTAGTTTGATGGCTAGTTCAGGTCCATGTCAGAATGATTGCATGTCCTTGTTTTCCTTCTATTTTAAAATTTTTATTTTAAGTAAACTTTTGCTCTTCAATATGTTAAATGTTTTTCTTCTATAATTAATGTTACTTCTGAATGGTAATTAATCTGAGAAATAAACTTGCAGTACAGACGGTTAGTTTATTGTGGTGTTTAAATAACTGTGGCATATAGAAAGGAAGAACCTGGATCAGAGTAAACATTCTGAATGTCTCTTGAATGTGAGGAAGAGCTACTTCATCAGATGGCATGTAAAGTGAACACAGTTAACCCCATCTTCAATAAACAAGCAATACCTTATTTTAATAACTGTTGTTCTTCCTGGCTTTTCATTGTTGTTGTGTTCTGATATCTGAAGAATAAGGGTTTCATTCTTTCTGTTGTCTTCATAGATTCAACCTTATTTACATGGGAGCAAAAGACTAGGTAATTGTGGTTATAAAGTCACAACTATATTGTCTGGGTGATTACAGTTTGTATAATTCTCTCAGTGTATGTTTGCAAAGTTTGAAAAACGTGACTTTTAAAGCTGTAGAATTGCTTCCCAATGTCTGTATTAGTTTCCCTCTCACCCTACCGTTATTTCCACTATCCCTAGCTCATTATTTGACTTTAATTAACACTGGTGTCAAAACCCAAGATGTTCTGGGCAACATATGTGTACAGAGAAGAAAGAAAAAGAGATAAAGAGAGGATCTCTGAACAGTGAAACACTTTCTTGGCCAGCAGTAGACAGTTTGCATGATACACCATAATAACAACCCACATAATCTATGGTGGCTTAAAGATAGTGGATTTAGAGCTTTAGACTTCATGGAGAAATTGAACAGAATAGGTATTATAGAATATATTGTCTTTTAATAGCTATTCCAATCAATGTATCCATTTTAAATTCTTGTTCAATTGGGTTTAAAGCTCTCTCTTAATATCTTACATTGCAAGGTTATTTCTGTGAATTGATTAGATGTATTGAATGCATTAATGAATAAGCAATTTTTTTTTTTTGTCTCTCAATGCAAGCAGTTTTCTGCATGAAACAGTAACAGATGTAAAATACAGAAATGTAAATGAATATAGGATGATATAGGTTTATGAAGAAGCTTTGCCTTTTGTTACTATTACTTGTCTTATGCTCTCAATTTGAGAATGGTAGTGTGCATTCACTGGTTTTGGCAATTTTACACTTTTGGTCTTGGTCTGGACTTAAAGATTCTCTTCCTATGCGGCTGGACCACCAAAGCTAAATGACCTTTTTGGTTTTGATCAGGATTTTCTTTAATTTGGTTGTCCAATCTGAACTTTTGTTGGCCCCAGACACCCTCCTCTGCACTATTCTGCTTGGCATGGGATTTGCCTTCTGAGCTGCAAGGGGAGTAGCCAGCCCTCCACCTGCCTGGAACTGCTGTTATTCACCCAGTCTGTCAGATTGCGCATCAGCCTATAGCTTTGTGGAAAGTAGCAACAATTTTAGAGTAAGCCTCACTGTATAATGTCTATATTAGAGAAAAAAAAGTTTAAAAAAAGAAACAATAAAATATAGACATAGCACTCTCCACCTGCTGCGTATCTCATATAGTTGGTATACAGTGTTCAAACTGAAAGTTTTCCTACTGACCTTGTGTGTGCATTACTTTGGAATCATGTTATCTTTTCTTTCATGAAGTTTGGCACGCTACAGAACACAATCATGCCCTTGTTTGCAAGTCCTAATGAGTCTATCATTTCCCAGAGACTGGCAGCTACTGCACTTATTGCTCAACAACAGTAATAATGTACATGCATTATATTAAAAATATTTTCTTAAATTTATAGCCATGAAGTACAACATATTTTATTCATGGGAAGTCTTATTTCTGTCTGTCAGCAAGTGAAATCATTAAATCTGTTGGCCATAAGTAACTGGTTTATTTGTGTGTATTCACTAAACAAGTTTAATAATAATTGCATGTACTGTGCAATTCACTGTTTTATTTAGGAAGCCTTTTTTATTTCCCTAGTGTACTTTTTCAACATTATATTTGTTTGAAATGGTTTACTGTCCACTATTTAAGGGCCAGTAGGGAGCAAACATACTTTAGTTTAAAAAAAAAAAAAAGAAAAAAAACCCCATTCCTCTGTCAGATGTACATTCTTTTGAGGAGTTTCATACTACCAGATTTTATGAAATTACATAGAGTAAATAGAGCTTGTCTCAGAGCTGTTGACAGTTCATCACCTGATAGTACATAACAATTTTCATTCCCTGTGCTTTGTTCATGTCATTGTGGAAATATTCAATAACATCAACAGCTGTTCTTCCTATTGTTTTAATCACAATTAAAATGCGTTTTATTGGTTATTAAAACAACACAAACAAAACCCCTCCATGTCTATGTCATTGGAAGGATAGAGTCCATGGGGAAACAAACAAACAAAAAACCAAACAAACAAGGACAGTCCTCCTTTTGGTTAGAGATTTTGTGAGTGAAAGGTATGGATCTTTATGAGATTGTGTAATATTAAATTCAGAAGACTGACCAGTACCATTCTTCTGAGTAGAGAGTCTTGCATGCATTACTGGCTACAAATGCATTAGAGTTCTGGAACTGATGGTTCTGTTAGTTATACAAAAATTCTGAAAGTGTCTCATCTGGATTACAAAGAAACTTTGAGACAATGTGCATAGCTTGTATATGGGACCTAAAATGATAGGTATGTTAAAAATCAGGGTCCTGATCTTAGTCTATTACAATAAACATAAGTATTCACATTCACTAGATCAGGAAGAAGAGACAGCACTATCATCTAAACAATAAATAGCCAGGTACTAACAGTGACATAAAGTTGGTTGAAAAAAATAAATCTGGATGGTTGATGACATCTGAGCAAGGTATTCCAACAACAGCAGCTGTTTCCACAGCAGAAAAGAATTAAGCCTTCTCAGCTGCTTTTGCCTGGGCTAGTGGACTGGTCTCAATCAGGATATCTGACAATTCTTCATAATAAAATAAATAATCTCATTTTATATGTTGATTTAGCAGCATTAGTGTACACTTGAGGGAGGGCTGTGGCACTTAATGTTCTTTTATTTTGCTGTTTACTGTCTGATTTGTCCATGAATGTAGCTGGGTTGCATCTTTTGCAAGCAATAGTATACAGTGCAACTGATTACTGACAAAGCTAATAAATTAAAAAGGAATGTACACCTGTGGGTAATTAAATTAGAATTGAGGAAAGTTGTAGAGATTAATGCATGCAATCAAACTATGTGCCTTAATCACTTCCACTGTCAACTGTAATTTATGGCATAGCTTCTTTACAACAATTCACTTTGTCTAAACTTCAAAGACATGTATATGGAGAAAGGAAGGATACTGCATTTTGGGTTGGCATCTAGTGCATTTTGACAGATAGCTTCCACAGCAACAAAAAGGCTCAGAACAACCTTTTTTACCATTGCCAAGTAACACTGAAATTCTGTGGTTAAGCACTACTCACCTGAATGTACACAAACGAATTTGAGAAAGGTCCTGAACTAATACGACTTCTAGGGAGATGGAACTAGAGATGTCGCTATAAAACCTGTTAGAAGTCAGTCATACAGTTCACAACACTTTATGTGCAGTACTATTTATTTATTGACTTTTCTTTCAGCAGTTTTGTGTTCAACCTAACTTTAAAAGTATCATACTGTATAGGTAATTGTGCCAGAAAAAAAAAAATTGATGGGTGACATAAAGATGACAGAAAAGGAAGTTTCAGCCTTCTAGGGAGAGAACACCTTCATTTTTAAAAGATTTTCATTGAGAAGCCATTTTAGACACCAATAATTAATGTAATTAATTTGTTGCATTATGCATGTAGGTTTCCATCACATTCGCGAACATATTTGTGCAGGTGTTTACCTGTACAATCACTTCTTTGCTACAAAAGCTGTTAAAAGAGATAAAATATTTTATCACCATTTTTGAATATACACATTAACGAGACTGAAGTGGATGTTAATCTGTGGCATTTTGATGCTGAAAGACTGGAGAGAAAAAGATGTATCTTCACAGTTCTGTGACAAAAGTATTCATCACTTCAAACAGGCTCATGCAGAATAGAAATTATATACTGATGCATTTTAAAATTAAGGCCTGGACACACAAAGGATTTGAGGCAACTAATATCCACATAGTGGCTGAGACATTTATTTCACAAAATATGACAGACTTCTAGATCAAAGAAGCAGATTTAGGTTGCAAATTCTGTTTTCATGAGGATGCTTACTGCAGGGGATGCTTAAATTCAGGATAGAAACAGGATTTCAAACACACGCTTGTCTCTTCTTGAAGTTTAGGCACCATTCACTGAATGCACTGGCTTTCGTGATGGGCATGGCTTTTTCCCATTAACTATACAGGAAACTTATGGACATATGAGAGATCTGTGAACTTCCCTCCCTTGTCTTAGTATTTCAGATTTTGAGCTATTGCATCATTGCTGTACTAATAGGTACAACTACCTCACTGACTCTGAACCTAGGTTTGTACTAAACTTTAACTAAGAACTTAGTGTTTCCTGTTTCAGAATTTTTGCTTAAGACATTGTGGTGAGTTGAACACAGCTAGACATCATGTGCCCACCAAACCACTCTATCACTCCCCCCTCCTCAACTGGACAGGGGGGAGAGAAACACAAAAAAAGCTCATGGGTCAAGATAAAGTCAGGGAAGTTACTCACCAACTGCCATAATGGTCAAAAGAGACTCGACTTGGGGAAATTGATTTAATTTATTGCCAATCAAATTAGAGTAGGGTAACGAGAAATAAAACCAAATCTCAAAACAACTTCCACTCACCTTTCCTTTCTTCCCGACCTCAACTCCACTCCCGATTTTCTCTACCTTCTCCCATCAGAGCAGTGCAGGGGGACGGGGAATGGGGGTTGTGGTCAGTTCATCACACTTTGTCTCTGCCGCTCCTTCCTCTGCAGGGGCAGGACTCCTCACTCTTCCCCTGCTCCAGCGTGGGGTCCCTCCCATGGGAGACAGTTCTCCACAAACTGCTCTAACATGGGTCCTTCCCACAGGCTGCAGTTCTTCATGAACTGCTCTAGCACGGGTCCCTTCCACAGGTTGCAGTCCTTCAGGCACAGACTGCTCCAGTGTGGGTCCCCCATGAGGTCACCAGACCTGCCAGAAAACCTGCTCCAGTGTGGACTCCTCTCTTTCCATGGATCCACAGGTCTTGCCAGGAGTTTGCTCCAGCACGGACCCTCCATGTGGTCACAGCTTCCTTTGGGTGCATCTATCTGCTCTGGTGTGGGGTCGTCAATGGGCTGCAGGTGGATATCTGCTCCACTGTGGACCACCATGGGCTGCAAGAGGACAGCCTGCCTCACCATGTTCTTCACCAGGAGCTGCAGGGAAATCTCTGCTCTTGCGCCTAGAGCACCTCCTCCCCCTCCTTCTTCACTGACCAGGGTGTCTGCAGGGCTGTTTCTCTCACATATCCTCACTCCTCTTTCCAGCTGTTGTTGTGCAGCAGTTTTTTTCCCCTTTGTAAATATGTTATCACAGAGGTGCTACCACCGTCGCTGGTGGGCTCGGCCTTGGCGAGCAGCAGGTCCATCTTGGAGCCAGCTGGCATTAGCTCTATTGGACATGGGGGAAACTTCTGGCATCTTCTCACAGAAGTTACCCCTGCAGCCGCCCCGCTACCAAAACCTTACCATGCAAACCCAATACAATTATCAATGAAGTCTGAAAGCAGAGAGGGTTGATGGTCAATAAAAGGCTGAAAAATATATGTTTCTTCCTTAGCATATATGCTAGTTCTTTGGGTAGGGGTACAGACTCAAACCAAGGCCCAAATAATCATGTTCTGGAAAGACTTCAGCATAATTTCAGCTCATTTCTAAATAATATTAAGCCATTGATACAGAGCATAGTATAATTTGACAGTCTATGTTACTGAGAATATGCCTTCCAGATACCTGATCAAGGCCTACTTAGTTTTAATGGAACAGATACTATTCAATACAGCTAGTTGAGGGGACAGCTGAGACTGAAATGTTCAATTGCTGGAGTAACACTAACTGTAAGGCATCACTTAGTCACATTCATTTCAACTCAGCCAAACATAATTCTGCCCTTTTGGAATTAAGACATACTGAAAACTTGGCCCCTTGTCTGTTTTTAAATCTTTTTTTTTTTTTTAATGGAACATAAGAATTTTATAGTGGCTTCTTATCATCATGTCCTTTTTAAAGACATGTTATGATTTTTCTTTTATTTTCTTAAAAACATTGGGAAGATATTTTATGCTATCAAAAAATATTTTAGCATGGTCATAAGATATGACATATACACAAAATTAGTGTGTAGTTTGAAATAACACATTCAAATATTATGGATCTTCAGGATTTCAGTTAATAAGTCTTTATTTCACATTGCTGCTGTTAGGATTTATCTGGAGGCTGTAAAATAAAATGGGATAAATTTTCCTGGTACAAGCCTCTGCTTTTGAATGTAAAGTTTTTTAACCATAAAACCAAAGGAAACTTTTCTTTCTTTGTCTGTATATCTTATAAAGTTCATGTCCATTCATGAGATAACAATCACCCCAGAAGGCGTTGGGAGTTGCATTGTTCTCTTAATGAATGAATGAAAAAAATAATCTAATTAATCACAGCATTACAAATTTTATTTGGCAAACTCCACTTTGACATAAATATGCAGTTGTGCACTTTGTGCTGAGTGTGGCTGCTCTTATCACTACTGGGACCATCTAGTATCTCAGAGCTGTCATAGCACAGAGGTTACTTGAGATAAATCACTTAGCAGCAGCTGCAGGCCCTTCCAAAGTAACAGATTAGATACAGTATATGTGGGGCAATGCAGAGTGAAACAGACTGATTGAATATTCTGGAATCTAAATCAGTAGCATCCTCCTCCCCATTTAAAGCTCAGGCCTGGCAAAGTGTCATAGAAACTGGTGAAGATCATTCTTCAGTAAGGTCAATGCAGTCTGGAATAAAAATATATTGAGCCAGCATAGCAAATACATTGTTGTCATGGACATTTTTTGCTGCTGTTTTCCTTTTCTGACAGGTTAATTTTTTATTCTGCTTTCACTGTTGCACCAATATGGCTGAAGATCCTTTCCTGTGCATGGTGTTGCTCTCTAGGAAGGAGTAATTGCCACAGGACAAGTCAAAACCGAATTGTGAATAACCCTTTGATAGCTAGAGTCCAGAATAAAGTTAATTTGATGCCATTCATAATGATTTCACTGCTGGTTTGAGATGAGTGAAAGAAAACTAATTTTATTCAAATGAGATTTACAAACATTAAAGCCAAGCTTCAGTTAATGGTTTAACAAGGAAGAGTAGATCATAATACATATGGTATTGTTTAGAAATGGATAGTACTGCCTAACAACAGGGCACCTGCATTTCTTCCTTCTTGTCAACAAAATCAAGAGAATATTTCAGTACACCTTGCTTGCAAGTCCTCTGTGTCTATTATAAGCTATTGGATGTGTTCAGGGAAGAAGACAACATATAACTTTTTATTTACTGCCAGGCATGGTTAGAAGGAGATGGGGAATTTTATCATCAGGCTTTTCATTTGACACATACAGGACTGCTAGCTATCCTTTTTCCTCAACTATTAATCTCAAGTTTGTTTAAAATCACTCACATACAAAAATGTGTCTTCTAAAACTAACCTTCCACACACAAAATGGCTGTCAGATTAGAAATAATTGTGGCAAGCAGTATAGCTCATAAAGAATTTTCCCTCTAAAAATAGAGAGAAAGCAAAAGGGTGTGAAGAAAATGCACGCTTTAAACTACAGCTGGAGGCAATTAAACTTAGGGGGAAAACATGGCGATGGTTGTAGTGGGAAACTTTAAAGTGAAGTAGAAAACCACTGAGAGAGGTTTAGCATAATAACACTAGTAGGCATAATGATGTTTCTCATATGTTATAAGAGCATGTAAGAGCTCATATGCTATGACAGTATATTGAATGTCAAAATGTTTGTCCTAAGACATGTCATCCAGAGATTTGGATAGATATTAAGGTATAGTTTTATTTCTATGAAATATGTAGCTAAATTGCTAATTGTCAATAAATTTTCTGAAGTAGTGGGAAAACAGCTAATTATTCTGCCTGGTCATCAGTCGACACCAAATGCCATGAAACATTTTTTACTTAAATTCAGTAAAACTTGTCTTTAATTTGCACTGAAAGAACAAATATAATCAGTTTGAAGCATTTTTATGTAACCCATTTTGAAAAGGGAGATTGGTGTTTATTGCCATTTATGCTTCATTAATCTTTTCCTAATACAAAGGAGAAGGATGAACTCTTTAATTTGTAGTTTGTAGTCATATTGTTGTGGCTTGATTTTTCCCTTATGAATCCTGGCTTAATAAAACAGAAACCCAGAAGATTTGCATCCAAAAATTCAAAAAAAAAAGTAGGGATGGTCATATCTGGGTCTTAATAAAGGTTCAGGTAATTTGAAAGAACCTCCCACTCAGCAGTTGTTAAATCATGAAATTTCAAATGAACATAAAGGTAGCTCACTGACTTACTAGATCTTAATGGTTATGCAGTTAGATGAAGAAAGTTCAGAAAGCTGGTTGGATCAAGCGAGGAGAATCATTGTGTACTGTAGAAAATGGCAGTTAGCAGTAGGAAAATGTACAAAAAAGATATCCCCAATAACTTTTAAAACCAAAGGGACCTGCCACAGCAAAGGAGCTAGCAAAAATATGCATCTTGGGTAAAAAGAATGACTGTGTTATCATGATATACAAAAGAGGTATTTTAAAAAAAAAGTCACTTCAAGCTGAGCTGGGACATACTGCACAATTCCAAAGAGAAGCGATATGTATTAGGGAAACTTTAGCTACTCTATAAATTCACTAATAAACCTCAATGACTTTTTGTCTGCATAAAGAAACTGAGACAGAAAAAAGGTGTTTAGTTAAGTTGGTATTGTCTAGATGTCTGTTTTTCTTACACCCAGTAAGAAACAATTTGTTTTCTAGTTCTGTACAAAGTCTGTTTGTCAGAATGCCCGTCTTATATCCTCGGACAGAAAATTGTGTCTTTGATATGGCTGCTTAATCTGTTGGAGAGTATTAGAAGCTGGACCTTAGTTAAATACACTGCAAAGCTTTTAGTCCAAAGGATCTTGTGCTAGACAAATATGTTCTTTCGCAATGTCAGTCCATAGACTAGAGGCAGGAGCAATACCAAAATTTCAGATATTCACAGGATTTGGAAACCTATGAGGCTCAGAATGATGGGCTCCAAAAGCAACAGTAAACAAACATTTAGATATATTCCCTGCTCTAGATCGTGGATGGGTGGGTGGGTGGGTGGGTGCTGAACGTGAACTTGGACACTCTTAGATGTGTCTCTGTGGGCAGGAGGGAGACATCAGTGTACTCTTAGTCCAGAACCTTGTTATGTTTCCCGTGTAGCAGAGAATTGTACCCTTTTCTGCTATTTTCTGTGAGTAGATGGCTTTTCTCTATTTTCCTTCTCCTTACTTTCTCTGCATCCCAAAAGATAAATGCTCTCTCATTTTCACATACACTCCTGTTCCCAGCTCTCATTACAGTCCTGGCTGTGCCTTACATCTGGCAAGCTTAACATGTCACTATCTGTCCTCAGAACCAAAGTGCACTGGAATACTCAATAAACCAAGCGAGTTCTCTGACCCATATTACCCAGCAGACCATGTGCATGTCATTTCTGTAAAGCACCTTGCATGCCTCTGCCAGCCAAGAGCCTTCACATATTCCATCCATTTTGAAATAAGCATCCCTTGTGTAGCAGCATGTGCACCTTTATACATATTTTACCATCTACTCTTGTTTTAACTGAACCTAGACGATGTTCTTCTGACACTTGCAGACTTTAAAATATCTTTGACTGTCAGAGTCCCAGAGCTTTCAGGTGCATAGATATTGTGATGCTCTGAAACACACACAACACCCCCCTCCATGTGTGTGCGGTAAATGGATTATGAATTTCAGATAATTTTCTCCAAGCACTTCAGAGCTACTGAAATTCCTGACTGTCATTTATTCTACTAAAAACAATGACCCTCCCTGCAGCAGTGTGAGTGGGTTTTATGAAATTTAAACTAAGTTCTAACTAAATTAAACTGACATTCCACTACTGAACTGCTGCTTTTGCATGGAGCAGGAACAGGCCACAAGCAATTATCCTTTCTAGAGTAAATGACATGGACTACAAAAACCAGGCAAGCCACAGAGAAAGGACACTTTAAACAGTGAACTTCTGTTCTAGTCACCTTTGTTAATATTCTTTCGCTGATTTTTCTTTAAATCAAAACAAAACAAAGCAAAACAAAACAAAACAGAAATGTTGAAAAGTTTAATCATCGCTCATTTTCCTCTGCCCAAAGACTTCACCAGTTTTGGATGCTGTGCCACATCAAACCATGCCATACTAATTTGAGCTTCACCACTCCTGAAACAGTGGGACATAAACTGAGAGTCCTCCGACTCTTCATGCCTGCTGTTCACACAGATAGTGGGTGGAAAGGGGCAGGGGGTTTTGGGCAGGGTCGCTCCAGTTCTTTTGACAGAAGTGCTGAACAACAAAGGCACTTTTAAAAGATACTTTCAAATTCACCTTTTAAAAAGATGCCTTCAGTCTACAGTATGAAAGTGAAATAATTAAAATGTATTAGGAGTTACAGTTGTTAAACAAATGTTCTGTGATTTCCTTCAAAAAGTTAGAGTAAGGAAGCAAGAAGCTTGAAACACATATTCTTGCTTGTTACATTGTTTTTTCCTTTTTCTCATACATCACTGCAGGAAACAAAGCTTCAACAGGTTTACTACAGATATTTCTTAGGTAAATCACTGGTTCAGTAGCTTAAATCACAAACCACATGAAAATAAACCACCAATAGATATAAATAATACAGAAATTTGTAATGACTAATTCTGTGGCAGAGGCTTGAAAGTGTATTCTCTGTATCATATTAGATGCCTAGCCTGCCCTTGACAACTCATTTGAAACTCAGCCAAGGGGAAAAAAAAAAAAAAAAAAAAAAAAGAGTGACAAAAGGCTCACTTCATTTCCTTTGTCTTATTGTTCTATTTTTCTTTTTTAATTTTCAGGTTTAAGAGTGCCTTACATGTTTGAGGAAATATTTAGCATTACTAGTTAGTTAGTTAGTTACACTGCATGTCATACTGATTAAATCATTGCTACTGGACAGGGAATATTCCTTAGCATGATTATGTGTGCTTTGCGAGTTAATTTTGAGTTACGATTGTTACTTGTGGTATTTTCTGTCCAAGATGCAAAGATGACAATTGGAGAGGCAGAAAATAAGTGTCATTTTATATATTACCTTCCTCTGCCTAGTCAAATTCAGAAAAATTTGGCAAAGTGCATATTTCTGTTGGAAGCTAGGGTGTAGCTCTAAGCTATTCATATGTGCAAGGACTACCCCCTCTCCTGCTTGTTTTCTGTTCTTCTGCTGGTAACGATTTAGTACCAGTGTCCATGTAGCACAATACTTTTTATTTGTCCTTCCCCATGCATAACAGAAGGGTGGTCTGCTGCCTATTCAACAACTCCTTTTCTCATGTAGTAAAGAAATTCTATGTTTATATTTTCATACACACTAGTTATTTGATTTAATAGCAGGAATAATCCTTCAGGCCTTGAAAGCACAGAGCATTGGAGTGTTCATGTAATAGCACTAGCAATCCAACCACATTAAAGTCTGTCTTAAATCCTTCCTTTCTCCTCACCCTATTCCCCACACCTGAAACATAATTTCAGGTACCTCTGTTACAAGTTTGGACTTCTGATTTGGGCACTCGCCATTCAGATAACAAAATACAACTGTTGAACCGGCCTTCATTGAGAAGCTTTCACTAAAGAGAATATAAGAATACAGTAAACTTCCATGTGGTTTTGGAGGAAATGCTAGAATTGTTCTATCAATATTCTGTCACAATGTTTCTGGTTGGGCACCATAGAAATCTTGAAGCAGAACTGGATGCACCATCCTTTGCTCATATCTAATTCCCCTTGAAATATTTCTCAGACAGCCTGCTCTGCTGAGGTCCCATACTCTATATTTTGACTGGAATGGGTTTAAGTCAGAACAGAACAAAACAGGACAGAACAGAACAGAACAGAATAGAATAGTTCCAGACCTGCAATGATCATCTAGTTCAACTGCCTGATCACTTAAAGGCTAATCAAAAGTTAAAGCATGTTATTAAGGGTATTGACCAAAAGCCTCTTAAACACTTAGAGGCTTGGGGCATTGACCACCTCTCTAGGAAGCCTGTTCCAGTGACCAACCTCTCAGTAAAGAAATGCTTCTTAATGTACAGTCTAAACGTCCCCTGGTGCAATTTTGAACCATTCCCACATGTCCTATCACAGCATCCTAGGGAGAAGAGATCAACAACTCCCTCTCCACTTCCCCTCCTCAGGAAGCTGTAGAGAGCAATGAGGTCACCCCTCAGCCTCCTTTTCTCCAAACCAGACAAGCCCAAAGTCCTTTGCTGCTCCTAACAGGACATGCCTTCCAGCCTTTTCACCAGCTTTGTTGCCCTCCTCTGGATGCATTCAAAGACCTTCACATCCTTCTTAAATTGTGGGGCCCAGAACTGCAGACAATACTCAAGGTGAGGCTGCACCAACGCTGAATAGAGAGGGATAATCACCTCCTTTGACCAGCTGGTTATGCTGCATTTGATGTACCCCAGGATGCAGTTTGCCCTCTTGGCTGTCAGGGCACACTGCTGACTCATGTTGAGCCTACTGTCAACCAGCAGGCCCAGATCCTTTTCTGCAGGCGTGCTTTCCAGCCACTCCTCTCCCAGTTTACACTTTTGCCTCGTGGTACTGTCTCAGGTGCAGAGTCTGGCATTTTGACTTCTTAGATTTCGTCCCATTAACCATAGCCCAATGGTCTAGTCTATCTAGATCCCTCTGCAAGGCCTCTTGTCCCTCAAGAGAGTCAACAACACATCCCAGGCAAGTATCATTGGCAAACTTGCTAATGGAGCATTCAGCTCCTGCATCCAGATTATTGATGAACATTTTGAACACAACTGTCCCTAGGGTTGAGCCCTGAGGAATACTGCTGGTGACTGGTCAGCAGCCAGACATAGCCCCATTCACTACAACCCTTGAGCCCTTCAGCCAGTTCTTCACATCTGGACAACTTGTTCAGAAGGCTACTGTGAGGGACAGTATCAAAAGCCTTACTAAAATCCAGAAAAACTACAGCCACCATCTTCCCTTCATACACTAGCTGGTGAACTTATCTTAGGATACCAAATTAGTTAGATAGGACTTTCCCTTTGTGAACCCATGTTGACTGTGCTTGATGACTGCATTGTCCTTCAAATGCCTTTCAGTAGAACTCAGTATGATTTTTGAGAGATAGTTTAGTTCAGGCTGTTTATGTCAGCCACTCATATACGACTGTTCTAGCCTTTTTGGCTAGATCTCTTTAGTTTAGAAATAGTTAGACACAACCTGTGCACCAGGAAAGGTTAGAGTAAACTCCAAATTTGGCATAGCAGAAGGACTCTTGAAGAAGCAAAGTCTAAGCTCCAGATGCTTAGATGATTTATGCCACTAGATTTGGGATGAGATTTTGGGCCAAAATCTTTCATAATGATTATCTTGAACCATATCTTTGATTCTTTCTTATTGTCACTTTTGCTGTCTCCTAGAGGTCTTCAAGGCACTTTCTGTAAGAAGATATTTTGAAACACTATTTATAATACTTTGTTAACATTTTTTTTACAAATTAAAAAATTTGTGCTTAAAATTTAGTTAGTTACCAAATGGATTTTAGTCACTGCAATTTTCAAATGTTCACAGACAGGATATGACAGATCTTATAATTTAATAAGATGATTCATTTATATTAATATAACTTTTCTGTTCAGACCATAATGTTGTGCATGACACTTAATTCTGAAGATGGTAATGGGTTAAAATTCCAAAGAAATGCTTTTTTTTTTCTCAGGGCATCATATAAACAGAATACTGGCTGTCCACCATGATATCTTAATAGGGCTCCTTATAAATTTTTAACATCTTTAGAGAGGAATGAAACTAGAAAAGACATTAACTTGAGATGATATGTTACAGTCATCTTATTGACCATATAATAATAATAAACATTAAATACAAATATTAGCAAGTTGCTAGAATTATGATTAGGAAATGATCTTAAGTGCCTTGGAAAGTAAAACTTTTAAGATGTTAGAAACCTATTGCAGTGGTTAAAGTCTTCTGTGATGAGAAGCATTTGCTTATTTTCGTACTCTGTATATCTGACTTTCATAAGTCCTTGAGGGTGATGGTAGAGAGTATGTCTTCTGAAAGTGAGCCTGATACTTTGATTTATGAAAATGTTGTAGAAATAAAACAAAAAAAGAAGAAAAATGGGACACCTGGAGGAATGATACACAGCAGCGTAAATGTAGGGGGACAAGCCAAATATCTTGAAATATACATAAAATTCTGAGATAAATAGTCTTCCTGTTTTTTCTTATAGCTGAAAGAATACAGTGCAGAGTCACCTGATTCACACACTCAGCATACCAGCAGCATGTTGATATAACACAGGTTGAGTGAGACTTACTTTGCAGAGGTAGCATTGTTCTGTATGTTGGATTTGAAGTAGTATCCTGTGGATGTTCATACTGCTTGTGGGGCTTTACTGTGAAAAAAATGAAGAAATTACTCTGTAGAAGTAGATAGTAGAATTTTGTAGGAAAATATTCAAGGCAAGCAAGTATAAAGCCTGTGTGACACCTTAGTGATGAATGAACTTTGCTCCAGCTGTAAGACTTGGAGTTAATTTCAACCTCAGCAAACAAATGATGAATGAGCAATGTTATCTAATTGTTTTTGTGTTTGAAAGATCAGAACAGTAAGGCACAGTTCAGGAGTGAACTATGCAAACATTGCTATCAGGAATACAGTTTTAGAAAAGTGAATATTCACAAAAGGTGCCAGGGAGAAAGTTGGCCAATAAATACACAGAAGTGACACCCCCTTCCCCTCCTTCTCTCCACCCCTGAAAAACACTACATCTTCTCCCAGCCCCGCCCCCCCTGCAAAATAAGGACTCCAAGATGAATCAGTCAGTCACTGAGGACTAAAATAAGAGGCGTTGTAGAAACACTGAAGGCTTTGTATGCCTTATTTGTAAAGCCAGCTCAATCTGTGAATTGCAAAAATATGAATTACCTAACAATTCACTAAAATGAAAGAATAACAGAAGAACTTTTCTCACTGCACCAATAGTTGTAATTAATACTTATTTTGCACATCGGAAAACAAAGAGCTTTGAAAACTTTCTTCATTCATTAAACCAGCATATTCTTCAATGACGTGAAAGGGACAAAAATGAAATTCGAAGCTTTAGTCAGGCACTACTGAACTCCAAACTCTTCAAGGATAAAGGAGAAAATACATTTATTCTTGAGCTGGAATTATGTTCTATCTATTTTGAGTCTGCTCACAGAAACGTGTGCCTTTCCATGAAGAAAAAGCTTCCTATTCTGGTAATGCTGTTGGAGAATGCTCATCTAAAGTGAGTCACATTTAGGAGTAGTTTTATTTGCTGACATGTTTGAACTGTGTCTGTGAGTAATCATGTTTACAATATGTCCTTTTTTCTTGAACTGGTACAGAACCACCAGAAAATTATGGCAAGGAGAGATGCAAAATTGACCAGCATAAATGAAACATATCAAGAGGAGCAAGGTTATGAAGTAGGCATTGGAAGGTGTTGTTATGCAAGAGATAGTTTATGGCATGCATTTTGTCAGCTGAGATTCTGTGATGAAATTCATGATTCAAATCCAAACACTTGGTAGTAAGTACTGCAAACTATTTACTTAGGGTAATGGGGTGAATCATGAGTATATTCAACCCACTGTCACTGTGTAAAGCATCAGAAACATTGTCTGGGGTTTTGTCTCAAACTAGAATGCACAGTAGAATCAAGAATATGTCTGAAAGAGCCCTGTTGGTTAAAGGAACATTCTTTACTTATTTGGACTGGAAGATCGGCTTATATTAAAAGCAACCATCTACTTATTGCTTTACCCAGGGGACATCTGACAAATTCATATTAAAGGCACTGTGCTATTTTGTAACCATTAGATTACTTAAATGTAAAGTAATATTTTTTAATGAAGCCAATAGATATTTTCTAAATTTAGGAATGCAATTATTTCTTTTCATTGCTCTGTTTTTATTAATACATCTACTTGACTTCTAAGATTTATACATTGTAACAATTCATTATGTACTGGACACCTCAATGGAACAGGGCAAACAACAGAAAGACTACAGGTAAAGTAATAGCCTGCTTTGGGAAGCATAAGCACTTTAAACTTATGGAATAAAAATGAATTGACAGAAATTAAACTAGTCTGATATAGCTTAGTGGAATCAGTTATTGAAATCTGATTGCTGGAGTGATCAGCAATGAAATATTGACCATAAAAACATTTTTTAACTCACCACCAGTATGGAAAAAAGCACATTCAAAATGCTGAGACTTGCAAAAAGGAAAATAAATAAAGACAAATGGAATGAATATTAGAAATAAATTATAGCTGAAACACTCTCCATTTTCCAGGAATACTGACTAAAACATTGGAAAGTGGGTATGAGATATGTCCTTGGGTACTGTATTTGTATATCCTGCAAGTTGCTGAATGATCTGACACCTGAATGTGTGCTTGGTACACTGAAAAAAAAGAAAAAATAAAAGGATTAACAGCAGCATAAATAAAGCAAACAAACAAATAAATATATTAAAGCTAAGAACACCAAACAAAAGCTTAAGCAGGGCCACCAAACATGTTCCCAAAAGGAGGTTAAAAAAAAAAGTGCTCTGCTACTTTTTGTGAAATGAGCAAGATCAGGCAGGGAAAAGGTAAGAACAGATAAGAGCAGAACTGACTAGCCAGTGCTACTTATTCAATCTGGATTGCAAAGTATCTGTCTGGCTCAATAGTATAGCAGTTTTGAAATCCGGCTTATCCAGAAACTTAGCCTACAATAAGACAAATTTTGACAACTTGCATCTAAGAGTGTGGCAGTTAAAATAGTGGTTAATCGGAGAAAATGTGTTGTTCTAACTAGACTATGTTTGAAAAAAAGAATAGTTAAGAAGGAACTATAGTGAGAAACTGCTAAAACAAGAGATGTAGGTTGGGGGAGATATTTTTTGGACTGTCAGATTTATTATACGAAATATATTAAATATAAATTCTAGACTACCATACAGTACATTGGAAAACAAGAAATTGGTTCAAGCTGTTCTGTCAATTCCCTGTGGTAGCTACTGTTCAATATCCACTTACACGTGTTAAATTTCACCTTAGGTGGAATGCCAGATAATTTATAGTGTATATAACATAAAACATATATTTAATACAAAAGTAAAGGTGTATTGGCATTTCAGAAATGTTATGAAGGTGCAAACTGCTTATGGTTAAGTTTCTTAATGTGAAGACATCTCACATTGAGCATTGTTGTGGATAAGTATTGTTTAAATTTTATCACAAATTACATAAGTACCTGAGTACAAAGCAGAGCTTTCATCTTACTATACTTGCTTGTTCTCGGATGTTGACCTCATTTTCAGCTGACTCTGAAAGTACTGGTGCAGTGGGTTGACCTTGGCTGGTCGCCAGGTGCCCACCAAACCGCTCCCTTACTCCCCCTCCTCAGCAAGGCAGGGGGAGCAAATAAGATGAAAAGCTCACAGATCAAGATGAGGGCAGGGAGATCACTCACCAGTTACCATCACGGGCAAAACAGGCTCAACTTGGGGAAGATTAATTTAATTTACTGCCAATTAATAACAAGAGTAGGACAGCAAGAAATAAAAACAAAACTAAACCTGTCTTCCCCTTACCTCCACCTTCTTTCCAGGCTCAAATTCACCCCTTCACTGCCAATTCTTTTGCTTCTTGCTCCCATCCTGAGTGGCAGAGGGTGGAGTGGGGGTTGGGCATTGTAGTCAGTTCACAGCACTTCATCTCTGCCACTCCCTCCTCCTCACACTTTTCCCCTGTTCCACTGTGGGGTCCCTCCCATGGGCAGCAGTCCTTCAGGAACTGATCCAGCATGGGTCCTTTACCATGGGGTACAGTTCTTCAGGAACAGACTGCTCCAGCCTGGGTCCCCCACAGGCTTTGGTTCCTGCCAGAAAACTGGTTCCTGCCAGAAAACTTGTTCCTGCATGGACTCCTCTCCACAAGCCTGCTCCTGTGTGGGTTTTCCATGGCCTGCTGCTTCCTTCAGGGCACTTCCACCTGCTGTGGCATAAGGTCTTCCATGGACTCCTATCCAGGGTGGACATGTGCTCTGGCATGGTCCTTTATGGGCTGCGGTAGGACAATCTGCTTCACCATGGTCTTCTCTACAGGCTGCGGGGGAATCTCTGCTCCGGCACCTGGATCACTTCTTCCCCCTTCTTCTTCACTGACCTTGGCGTCTGCAGGGCTGTTTCTCTCATGTTCTTCTCCTCTCTCACCGCTGTTGTGCAGTGTTTTTTACCCTTTCTTAAATATGTTATAGTGGCTGGGGCACCACCAGCGTCACTGATGGGCTCAGCTTTGGGCAGCACAAGGTCCATTTTGGAGTTGTCCAGAACTGGCTATGTCCAACATGGGGGCAGCTGCTGGTGTCTTCTCACAGAAGCCACCCCTGCAGCTCCTCACTGCCTCTTCCACTACCAAAGCCTTGCTGCACAAAACCAATACAACTGGACAACCACACTGATTTCCAGTTTGACTTTTCATTCAACCCATTTGATCCTAAACTGGGGGCTTAGACTAATGATGTTGAGAGATTCATCTGAATTGAGGCAGACTCTGTGAATTCATTTCTTCCCAAGCTACACAAGATGCTGTATATAACAGTGGGCCAGTATCTTATGAGAAACATCAGTTTACGAACAGGCTGAAATATATTTTTTGTCTCCTTTGGGTGCAGCAGATTTACAATCAACAACACTGATAAGGGAGAAACTGAGCTACACAGGCCAGGGAGATATTGTTGATAAAAATGAGAGGTTTGTCACTGTTCAGTTCCATCTCTTGTGCTGTAAGCAATACAGTGACATTGGGTAGTAGCCAATATAGCAGAAATATTCTGGGTTCTTAAACTTACCAGTGCTTCAGTAGCATATGAGCAAATCTATAAAGTTTAACAAAGCAAATGCTATATCTGGTTCTCTGGAACTAAGAAGGCATGATTGTTGAATTTACTAATGATGTGAATCTGGGACAGGCAGTAATGATTTAGAAATGCATTATTTCATAATAGTGCTTAAGTATCGACAGAAATACAAGCCAAATTAAAGAAGATTATTATGAAATTCTACACTCAAGAAATTCTAGAACATGGAAAATAAACAGATATGTAGTCTGAAAGATAGAGAAGGGAAGGAGTAATATTTATAGTAGTATAGTAATTTTATAGGTTTTCACAAGCAGATCTAATGAATTTCATCACATCAAACTGTTTCCATAGAGCAGAAGTTATACAGAAATCTTATTTGAAAAGCACATGAACTTTTATACTTGGACTGATGCTCCTAAAGCTTTAGTAGTGTCTAGTTTGTGTTATTGTAGTTCAAGAATTGCAACTTAACCAAAATAAATTAACAAATTTATCAAACATCGTGAAAATGAAACCTATAAAAAAGAATACCAAGTTTAGGTGCTGTTTAGGTTGTCATGCCAATTACCCTTTCAGAGCTATTCATGTCATTATCAAGACTGGAAATTATTCATGTTAAGAATGTACTACTCGGTATTGAGTAATGAAGTATTCACTCGGACAGAGAAAAAGGACAGGACACATGGATGTTACAATCAACCAGTCATGAGGAATATGACTCATTCCCTGTTCTGCAAGTCTCTTCTAGCTAAGGGAATTCCTTCCCAGCAGGCTTTGGAGATTTTGTGGCCTAACAAAGATATTAAGCACTTTCTAAGCCAGGAGTTCAGGAGCACACTGGAAGTCTGGGATAGCCAACCTTGAAGCCTTTGCTATTACGGAGTTGAAGGGATGTCATCTTCGTTTAGTTAATTTTTTGTTTGTTTATCAGTTTGTTTGGTTTGGTGGTGGAGGTGGTGGTAGGCTTATAAATTTTAGAATACGTATGCATCTCAAAAATGGCACCAGCAGTACAAAGAGAAAGGAAACTCCTATAAAATGCCTAGGAGACAGCCTCTTTGAAAAGGTGCTTTGTAAATAGACCTGGAGTGAGGCACTCCAGAAAGCAAGAGGGACATGAATTGAGTTAGGGTGTTTGCAACTTTCCAACGTGACTGCAAGATCACCTTCTCAGACAGCAATAAGAAAGAAAGTACTTGAGAAAAGGAAGGAGTGGGAGCTCTTGTATGCGTATGCCTTTTTTTTCTGACTCAGACGGTAATAGCAGTTATCAGTGGAGTGCCCACATATGGTTATTGCTAATTCCTCAGAAACCATTCACAGTCTGTTGTCAAACAATCCTATGTTTTCTAGTAGATCTGACAGTTTCTCTGGGGGAGTTCTGGAGAGTCCACTTAAGAAGAAAAAGGGTGTCATATCTGAGTAAACAGGGACTGATCTGACTCAGAAGTTGATTTGCTTCAGCAACATTTCCAAAACTCTGCAGTTTTTCTAATGGATTTCAAACCCACCAGTAATGTTTATGATAACAGTTCATAAGAACTAAATTACTTGCTCCTAATCTATAAGAAGAGTTCCTTTGAGGTGAAGGATTTTTTTCAGTTTTGGAATATTTCTTAAGGCTAGTGAGGAAAAGAACCTGTATGAAAAACTGCAATAGCTTTAGCTTCATTTTTCTAAGCCTCTTTCCCTGTAGACAGTATAATTTACTGTTGAGCAATGCTTTTAACTATACTAGTGAAACAAAATACACTGAGTTTAGAATAGCAACATTTTGTTATTAATGCATCATAGTGAAGTAGATAATCCAAGCAGTAACCTGAATTCTTACTAACTCAGAAAGAAGTGTGTGTGCTTATGTTTTGATATGGAGCTGAGAGCCCAGAATGTCTGTTTCTCCATTTCTGAACTTTATACCTGAGAGAACCCAAAAGAGTAGAAATTCCATCCAGGTGAAAGGGTAAAGGTCCTCTCTTCACATCAAATTCTGATTTATTATTTGGAAGGGTTGCTGAGAATGTAGCTGTACTATATGTTTATAACTTGCTTTGTTAAATTAATCCTTCCCAAGACAATAAGAAAAAAGAAGTATGATTATTTGTTTATTTATCCTAGGCCCACCTTAAGCAGTGTAGTGGTTCAAAAAGATAATGCTATTAACACCAATATAATCAAATCTGATCAATATAACTGCAGAAAGCTTTTCAGCAGCATGGAGCAATATATATATTTGTATATATAAGTAATATATATTTTTATGCATATATATAGAAAAGTAAACATCAGGTTTTATTTTGTTTTTAAAAAAAGAGTTTGATTGATAGGCTGTGCATCTTTATATCAGTCTCTATGTAACATAAAAACATGACTCTTTCCCAGCTATCCCATTTCTTTTCCAAAGAGTTTGAGTGTGTTGATTCTTTGTAGCTTTATTCTCCAGGGAATTTTATTCTGTAAGTGGGGTCCCAGTTAGTAACATGATCACATGTAAAATCTGCTTATCAGTATGATGCTAGGAATTAATGTTGTAGGATCACGGGTTAAGCAAGATTGTCCAATTTTTATCTGATTGCAATTGCAAAGGTTAAGCATTATATTTTCAGGCATCACCTTTTTAAAATTTACAAGTTTTTCTTATGAGTAGTTTTTCACAGACAATTGCTACATTAAATATTCTTCTATTTTTATAGTTGTATTCTTACATAAACCCCCCAAATTAATATAGTAACTTACTTTTCTTCTCATACTTATTATTCTAAAGTACCATACCATTTTAAGCATTAGTAAGTGTAGAATGGGAAGGTATAGATCGCTATGATGGAATTTAATTGATTAACCTGATATAATCTTTCATTGCCATAGTGACTACACATCTGCTTATAATATTTTAAGAGTAGTTTTTCATTATACACTTTTTGAGAAACAGGATTACTAATTAAAAAATACTGAATTAATCTGTTTTCCTCTTTTGTTTTAAATTGAAAAGCTATGGTACAATTTTAAGTAGAAAAACATGTTTGTTTGTTTTTTAAATTAGAATCATATGGAAAATAGCCTTTTTACCCAATCTTCCTTAATGATTGCAATTTTAAGTTTTGTTTTTTATAGCACAAGGAAACTCAAAGCAAAAGAAAAACTTTAAAGATCCCTTATAAGTTCAGACTTTCTACCCAGTCATAACAGCAACTGCATTAAAGAAGTGGAACTCTCCTGTTGGGGTTTGTTCAGAAACTCACCAGAAATTCATTGTAATTCATGTCAATCTTATTTTTACTGTTTAGTTAGCCCTTGCACTTTTTGCAGGTCAATTTATTTCATTATTTTCATTCCTGCAACCTTCTCAGTTGTGTGGGTGATTCAACTAGTGGTATACTTCCCTCCCAATCAGGAAACAAGCCAAGTCATAGTCACTGTGCAACCAGAGAGGCCATCTTTCAAATGAGACATATGAACAAGGTTATGATCTCTGGGTAATTTGTAATATCTCACAGAACGTCTTGCGAACCTGGGAACTTTGTTTCTTTTGCCTGAGGCTTAGCTTGCTAGGACTGCAGTCAATACTGAACCTTACTTAACACTTTGTAAAATTTTGCTGAATTAAAATAGCAAAGATATTTGTACTTGTCACCATTTTAGAGGTATGTGGCCTGATTTCCATTTTATAAGTGACATACATCAGAACATCTTTTTCTTCCTGTAAAAATTATTGACAATCAAATTTCTCTGTTTATCTTCACCATTGTTCTAATGTTGCTTGTCTTTTACTTTACACTGAACCTGTTCTTTTCCTTTCTTCAGAGTACATTAAAATATTTTATCCATAAATAAGTGTGTTAACTCTGAAACCTCAGTCAAAATTCAGTATCTGTAGTTACAATTTGGCTACCCAATACATTGTACTCCTACTATACCTACAACTGTTTAGATATCAAAGGGCTTCAAGAACCTCAAGTAAAGACATTAAAGTTGAAACCTACTAGTAATGTCTTCAGGTTAACATTTTTCTGTAATCTGCTACACATTTTTTTGAGATTGTATTTTAGTATTACACCATGCTTGTAAAGTAGGGAGGTAAAATAATCTCCACTATATTGACACAATTGAAACATTCCACACAGTTATACAGAGAGCTCAAACTCTGAATAATTTCAGCGAGTCTCATACGTAGCTCTCCTCTTTAAAATTTTAAACTTCAGATATTTCTTCTGCAATTCCATCTGTGAATTGTTTGATTGCATGCCAAAGCCACTGGGTGGGATTGATTTACAACACTTCTCATATTGTTAAAAAGAAGCCATATTTTACCTCAGAAACAGCACCACACTCATAATGGGTGAAGTGACTTTTTCATTATACATTCCTTAGAGACTAAAAAGCTAAAAAATGTGTTAACAGTTTCCCTAATCATCTTACTGTAAAGGAGGTTTCATATCACTCTTATATGCATTTTCCCTTTCTATGTTTTCCCTTCCATGTTTCCCTGACATTTTAAAAGTATGTCAATGAAATAGCTATTTCAATAGTGTTCCTCACAGTGCCATGTATTAAAACAACTCTGTCATGTTCAAAGTCCTCCCTCACTTTTATAGAAGGAAGCCACTGTATTACTCTTGAAGTTTAGATTCTTCCTAATGTCCTTCTCAGTGCTAGAGCTTTCACTAGTACTTTTCTTCGCTCCATTTGTACAATCTATATTTCAAGTTTTCAGATCTGTTATTTTTTAAAATTTATTTATTAGCATGACATTGGCCAACTAAAAAGATCAATACATTATTTGGTATAACTGCTAATTCCAGATCAGAGGTATGAATGATCTCTTTGTAGTTAATTGATATATAATTCTATTATTTCTTAATCTGATTTTTTTCAATAAGAAATCTTTTATTTTCCTTGCAAATAGTAGTTTAATTTATTTTACAGAATTTGTATGACAAGCAGTCCTTGTGAGACTGTATGGAGTTTTTTCTCAGTAGATAATGATTTCCTCCTCATTTATTGAAAACTACCATGTAAGCTTTTTTAATTATTATTCCTTAAAACACTAATCAAGCACTTTGCTACAGTTTAAAACAAATCCCTACTTTTCATATACATATTAAGGTGTATGGTACTAGAGTGAGGTTTTTTCCATACATGTGAGAATCCGAAATCTTTTTTATGGCTGACTGGGATATTCAGGGGTGAATGGCACAATGATGATAATTATTTTTTCCACCTGTATATTCTACCTTTGTTTTATAGTTATTTAAGCACATAAATAACTCACCCCTTAAAATTAGAATAGATTTAAAATAATAATTGAGGAAATTTTATTTTAAGGTGTTAATAAATGTTGTTAATGTTTTGCACTTAGATATCTGTCTTTTCTAGGAATTACCATGTAGCACTTCTCTAGCTAGGTAAGTATCATCTTCCCCGTTGTTCTAATGTTAATCCCAAAGGATGCATCATCTGTCACTAAATGTTCAGTATAAAACTGCTCATTTTATTTCCTTTCACTCACTGTGGAAGCAGAGCACAAAACAGTCCCACTGGCATGTTCATCAGATCTGTGATCTCACTGATTAAAATGCAGAGAAACTGGTATTTTCCTTTTATCTGCAGTCCATCATAACTTTATTGTTTGAATCTCATTAACACTGTGTTTCTACTCCCTCTTCAATATTAGTATTTTTGTTTTGGCTTGTTTTTTTTCCCCACTTGCAGAAGACTAATGAAATAGACACAACCAAAAATATTGCATATAGATTTTTCAGGTAACTTCAGATTTTACTGTTAAGATTAAAAATATTTTTTAAAGTTATTTCCAAATCTCTGTACTGCTCTTTTGGATTTTTAACAATTTTTAATAAATTTTAATAATTTTTATCATGTTTCTAACAGGGTATTCCAGAGGATGCTCTTTATAAATATCTAAATGGTCAGGTTTCTTCATCAAGCTGTTTAGTAAAAGGTGCATCCCATTTTGACCAGGCTTCTAGTGTCACATTTTTGCATATAGTCCCACTACATAATCTTAACAGTATTATACTTTTCTTACATTGGAAGTAAGATAACAAATCCATTATTTTCTTCCAAATGATAATCAAACAAAAATGTTTTAGTACTATGTTATTTTTGAATGATCATAGAAAGATTGAACTAAATACACATAAATTCTCCATATATGTATATGTATATGTATATGTATATGTGTATGCGCATGTGCATGCATATGCAGAGTAAACATCATGTCCTGGTTTCAGCTGGGATAGAGTTAACTGTCTTCCTAGTAGCTGGTACAGTGCTATGTTTTGAGTTCAGTATGTGAAGAATGTTGATAACACTGATGTTTTCAGTTGTTGCTCAGTAGTGTTTAGACTATAGTCAAGGATTTTTCAGCTTCTCATGCCCAGCCAGCGAGAAAGCTGGAGGGGCACAAGAAGCTGGCACAGGACACAACCAGGGCAGCTGACCCAAACTGGCCAACGGGGTATTCCATACCATGTGACGTCCCATCTAGTATAGGAACTGGGAAGTGGGGGTGGGGAATCGCCGCTCAGGGACTAGCTGGGTGTCGGTCGGTGGGTGGTGAGCAATTGCCCTGCGCATCATTTGTACATTCCAATCCTTTTATTGCTACCGTTGTCATTTTATTAGTGTTATCATTATCATTATTAGTTTATTCTTTTCTGTTCTATTAAACCATTCTTATCTCAACCCACGAGTTTTACTTCTTTTCCTGATTTTCTCCCCCATCCCACTGGATGGGGGGGGGGGGAGTGAGTGAGTGGCTGCGTGGTTCTTAGTTGCTGGCTGGGGTTAAACCACGACACATCACTTTTACAGTACTATTTCCTGTTTTTTTAATGAATGTCCCTCTTTCTTGGCAGAAAAGAGAAGTTCAAATTTTGGGATCAAAATTGGCAGAGAGGAATCTACTCTTCCATCTCTTGTCTCTTGTGAAATCAATCAAAAACATTTTCATAATAAAACTTAAAGAAGTTATGCATAACTCTCTTTAAGACCCTGAATTCACCACTGAAAATGGGAAATGGACAACCTGTGTTGAATATTTTTGTGTTATTAAAGTACTTTCTTTACCTGTTTATCTCATCTCTTGAAAAGTTCAGCACCCAATTAGTACTATGAATGTGAAAAAGGACATATTTTTCCAAATCAATACATTTATTCACTTAACCCACAGTTATTACAAAGGCATACCTATTGATCAGCAAGCTGGACATCATAGAATTTTCTATAGCTTTTATACAACTTGGCTAACAATAGTCCCTGAAGACCTTGTTATTATTAGATAACAGGAGTTAAAGATCATTAGAGTAATAAGTGATTTGACTATCTGTCTTTACAGTAATTTGTGAAGTCATTTTGTTTCTTACAGTATTCCTCAAAGACAAAAAAACGCATGAACTATACTGTGCTATTTTGGATAATTCATTTGCATGTATGTACATGCATAGGGTTTATATCTATTTAAGACAAAACATTTCTTAACTGTGTAAAAATTCTTGAGCCGTAAGGCAAATAGTGCACCTTGCAGTGTTTGGCCAGTGAATAAGGGAGTGTGTTTCAAATTCAGCAGACTTTAAATTCATTACTTATTCTGGAACATCCCATCCAGTGCAACTAGTCAACTATATAGGAAGACGCTGTGTAGCGTCAGCTGGTACTGGGTGTGAGTAAAGTGCTGTAAGCAGGAAATAAAGGATTTAAATGACTTTTAACTAAGACTGGCTAAAGACTTTTGTGTTTTTTTTCTCTTTTTTTTTTTTAAAGTGTGAAGTTTATTAGAAATTTTGGAGGTCTTTTTTCATTATTATTTTATCTTCCATTACAAATTATGCATGGTTTTCATAATATTCCTTCTGAATATATTTCATAAAATGAATTCAAATCTTCATTTCAAATCCAAATGGAAACTGACAGCAAGTATTTAACCCTTAATTTCTGTAAGCACTATACTTTTGCAAGTATTAAAAATATTTTGGAGTTTTTTTCAGTATTTTAGTTCCCCTCCCACTGAAAATGGTTATGTACATTAAAAGACACTTATCTGTAGAAGTAAGTCCACTAAATCCTTTGGAGTTACATTAGCAAGGAATTTAACTTGAAATATTCACTTTCGGTACTTCTCAAATCCAGTAAAGTCTCTCAATTTTTATTTCATTACAAGAATATCTGTCACTTGGGCTTTAGCTGTAGCTGCTTTCCTTTCTTCTACACATGCTTTTTTTCTGTGGATGTTCACAAGGTGATGACTAAGATCTATGAGTAATACATGAAAATGATAGCATAAACTTGAGTTCATTTTTCATGAATTCCTATTGGAAAACATTTAGCTTTCAAATTGTTAGTTCTGTCATGTTCTTGTGGTATAAAGTTGTCTCCTAATATTTAGAAACAATAGATAAGAATTGGATAAAAAAAAATGAAACAAGTGAAAATTCCAATTTTATAAGGAGAAAAAAAATAGCATTCATTTTCTAAACTGGACATGGCTTGAATAGGACCAAAATAATTTACCTTTATGATAAATGAAGCAATTGTATATCCCACAGAGAGTGAAGGGAGCAACAAGAAAAAAAAAATCATATCAAAAGCCTAAAGCCCATAGCAGTAAAACTTGTCTGTAGGAAACTATCTGATCTTTCCTGTTCCATGCTGGAATTAGGAGGACTGTTCCTCCAAAAAGAAGGGTGGGAGAATAATTTGAATTTAGAGGGGGAGGAAGGGGAGGGGAATGGTTAGGATGTCTTATTATCTCAGTAAATCAAAGTACAGATCATCTTCTATCACTTCTGGTACTCCTGAGTTGAATAGAAATACAGCTCATGGTTTCCCTTTAAGCTTATCATGTAATATTTAGGCAAAGGCTTTATAACTAAAATAGATAGGCATATCGGATTTATACTGTGGAACTATTGCTTTAACTCACTCACTAGTATATTCATTATAGTAAAAAGAAAAAAAAAAAATTAAAATTCCAAAATAATAATAATACTTTATAATAGTGCACAGAGGCCAGCTACAAGGCATTCTTTCCTCACATGTGAGCAGTACTAAACTGTATCACTTGCAACTCAAAAGAACCATGGACTAAAAATTCTTCTAATCAAGAATGCTTTAACATGAAAAGCTGGCAAGAATAATTTGATTTCCTTCCTAACATGACAGTAAACTACTTTTTGCTTAACACTCCAGAAGTTCTTACTTAGGAGTATCTTGGTCTATGAGAATTGAAAAGGGCAGGCAAGGTGTCAGTAAAAAATTAAAAAAGGGAAAAAACTTTAAAAAAAGGTGTCCTTGGAACCTCCTGATATCTGAACTTAGCAAGTTATAAATAAAGATACTTGAATAAATATAACGTCTTTATGAAGAGCCAGCATGGCTTCTGTACAAGGAAGTTCCACTTCAAACTTTACTGGACTGTTCTTAAAAGGTGAATAACACATACCTAAGGGTAATTCAGTTGTTACACCTGAATTTCCAGAAATTTTATGCAACCTACCTCACCAAAGGTTTCTGGGGAAAGTAAGTAGCCATGGTAGGAAGGAGATAAATGTGTGGAATATAATAATAACTATTTAAAAGACAGGAAACTGAAGATAAGGGTAAGTAGTCAGAAAGGAAAAGTGTAACCAGAGGAGTTCCGTGGTGATATGATTTAGGAGTTTTTCTGTTCAGCCCATTTATACCAGCCTAGAAAAGAAGTGAGAAGTGAGATGAGAAAGTTTTCTGACCATGCTAACTTCTTCAGGATAAAATGAATAAAGGACAAGACTGCCTGTGAAGAATTACAGAAGAACCTTATAAAATTAGATGGCTGCAAAATGAAATTGCAGATGAAACTCAGTGTAATGGACTTGCCAAGGAATCCTAATATTTGATTTAGGAAGTGATGGTCTCTGTGTTACCATTGCCACTCAAAAAAAGCCTTGGCAGTATAATGAATTCTTCCTTGAAAATGTAAGCTTCAAGTGAGTAAGAATGATTAAAAAAAAACCCGAGTGAAATAGTAAGAATCATTAGGAAAAGATTGGAAACAAAATAGAGGACATCACTGTGACAGTTTTTAAATTTTTGTTTTGTTGGCTTTTTGGATACTAAGTGGAGCTCTTGTCTCCCCTTCGAAAAATTACTTTATAGCACAGAAAAACTTTCAGTGGGAAAAAATCAAAGATATTCAGAATTATGGAATGGCTTCTGTATGAAAAGCAATCAAGTAATCTAGGATACTACAGCCTGGGGGAAAGACAGCTAAGGACAGTTAAGATACAGGGCTACAAAACTAAATGGAGCAAGCAGAAAACAATATGTATTTCTCTCTCCTTTGGCAACAAGAACCAGGGAGTATCAGATGAATGTAGAAAGAAGTGAGGCAATGAAAAGAAAAGGAGTTGTTTTCTTGCACCTCTGGTGGCAGAGACTGGTCAGGGTGCATGCTGGCTGCTGGCGTGGGTTCAAATAAAGGCTGAACTGCTCAGAGGAACAGAAATGTTCTGAAGCTTTCTAAATACATGGAAGCCACATCTGTCCTAGAAAGTGCAACACATGAACTTTTGCTAGAGATGTGGAGGTATTGGTGGAAAACATTTCAATTAAATGCCTTATTCTTACTCTTTCCCATATACCACTTACACCCATTGTGCAAGAACAGATCTGAACTGGATAGAAACTTGTTTCATCGCTGTGCAGCCATTTGCATATTCCTTACCTTTCTTTAAGCACGATGTTAGACCTACCTGTGTCAGAATATATGCAAAATCCTGCAAACGCATATTGGCAAGTCCCATGTCAAATTGTATTGTGTATTCATTAAACTTTGTTTGTTTGGCCCTAACCAGCCTATTTTATCTTATTTCTCATCTTTAACAATGAACATGTAGGAATAAATATATAAGCATAAATGAGATAATAGAAATATGTCTCTTCCTTTTGTGCTTATAAAGCATCTACCAGCAAGGGTCACAGGTTGTAGGCTGAAGCCATGTACATTGTTGCAATAGATCAATATTTAAGAACTGAATAACTTTGAGCACATAAGCATTAGTTACTTAGAAAGTTTTAATGGAAACATTTTACCACAGGGGGCAGAATAGCAATGTATTTGGAGATTTTAACATTTAATTGTGCTCTTGAAGTGTATGACTAAACAGTTTCATTTTTGTTTGTTTTTTTTTAAACAAATTCTTTATTTTGAATTCTTCCCAGTCATATGATATTTCCATATCTAGACACAGATTTTAGAAGGACAATATTTTTCCTTAATTATTTTTGAGATTAGAATTAATATTTTCCAGTGGAAGGCTGTTTTTCCTTCTGATGAACCAGAAAGTTTTCTTTTCATGTTTCTGCATGCTAGATTAAAATAAAATGAAACAAAAAGATAAACAACCTGCCCACACCCCCAAAACTCTTTTAATTACGTCTACAAATATGACCTTTCTGTAGCCTTCTAAGGTACTGGAATGCAAAATGAGATGTCAAACATAGTAGATTCATGATTGGAAATTTTTTCTCCTCCAGTATTTGAGTTACTCTAAAGAACAGAAATACATTGTGGTAAATCCTATACAAACAGAAGGCATAAAATAATGTCCATTAAGGGGATGTTAGAATTCTAATAGCTAAGTGTCTCTTCTCTATCACATCTTCCTCTGCTGGATATCTCAGTGGTCTCATCACACTGGACCAACACTTAATCAACTATATTCCTGGTGCTTATCTTAGTTAAGGATGATTCTGTTCATAATTTCTTATATAAGGGAGGGAAGGTACCCTTCCATCTGAAATCCAACACACTGTTTTAACCTGCAGGAAATAGAAAGGACCCATAACATAGCCCAGTGAATACCCTGATCATCTCTTAAAAATTTATATTATGACCACAGTCTTTTCCATAGAGTAATCTTATATATCCTTCACAAAACTTCTGGTAGTTTAAATACAAAGCAAATAATTCCAAAGTTGAATCTTTATAAAAACTTAAAATAATGCAAATTTACACATCTAAACATCATATTAAAATGCTCATATGTCATTACCAGCCCTGATTTTTTAACTATTTTACTATAGTCTTAGAGTATGGTAAATTTCTTATACTAGAAATTAAACAACTAGATTTTCAGTATTCAAAGACATTTTGGCTTGTGGTTTCTCCTCTGGAATATGTAACTTTTTCTATCTATATCTCCTTTGGTCGACACCCTTAATTGTTAATTTTTCTTTAAGCCAAATAAATCTTCTTAGTCTCAAACCCTTTGTTCCTATTTATATCCCTGTTTTTCAATATTCAGAGCATAGTTGTTAAATCTAATGATTTCTTTAGTTTGCTTTGAAGCTTCTTCCATTGGGAATAGGTGACATATGTCAGAGTCCTTGCCAGTCTCTGGCTAACTCACTACACGTTGTGGCAATTTTTATGAAATCAGCACAAATTAATAAATTACACGTGGACAGAATCTTGAAATTGCCATAGGAAGACAGGAAAGGAAAAAGCAAAAAGAATCCTTCTTTACAGCATTTAACCTGGAATTCTTAGAGAAGTTTGTAGATGAACATTTATCATCTGTATCATTAATGAAAACATTTGTGAGAAAAAGTCACTGGAATTTACATCCCTAAGGCTCTTTTGAAAATGCATCTCACCTGCCTAGATCACTTCGGAAATCTGGTTTTAATTCTGTTGCCAACAGTCTGCAGGAAGGGGATGAATGAACCCTAATCTCACAAAATCTAATCTCATAGTAAAGGAAATTGTGTAACTTTGGTATATGAAAGAGTAAGTAGCTATATAGTGATAGCTCTTAAATGCACTTTTCTGACAAGGACCAGTGTGTTCCTGAAATAATTATCTGTGACACAGGTAAGTCTAACATCGTGCTTAAAGAAAGGTAAGGAATATGCAAATGGCTGCACAGCGATGAAACAAGTTTCTATCCAGTTCAGATCTGTTCTTGCACAATGGGTGTAAGTGGTATATGGGAAAGAGTAAGAATAAGGCATTTAATTGAAATGTTTTCCACCAATACCTCCACATCTCTAGCAAAAGTTCACGTGTTGCACTTTCTAGGACAGATGTGGCTTCCATGTATTTAGAAAGCTTCAGAACATTTCTGTTCCTCTGAGCAGTTCAGCCTTCCTCCACAGACTGACTTGCTATCTTGCAAGGCTTTTAGAGAAGGAAGGGTAGAAAACAAAATGAGTCCAAAGGTCACTAAGTCCATGCAGGGATTTTGTTTGTTTCTTTGAGCATATTGAAGGAAAAATCCTTGGGAAGTCATAATTCACATCCTCCTTCCTGTTTTCTCCCCTGTATTTTGTTCTGGCCTGTAAATCAGAACAAAAGCTAACACTATGCTCTCCACAGTACTAAGCTTCATTGTTACAATAATGGATCACTGAAAGAGCTGTTTTCCCCTCACCACCCACTGCAGTAGCCCGTATTTGCTGAGGGACACTTTCCTACTGTCTTCGCAAATAACACTCCATGTCTGTAGCTTTCCTTGGGTATGTTTGAAGATCTGTCAGAATTTTCATTCTATCATTTCCTTAGGTAATGTCCTTTTTCTCTCATAATTTTCTTCAGGATACTTTTCCTGGATCTTTTCTCCAATAAACACATGGGACTTTAATAGGTATTTCTGACTGATGTCTGTGATGACTGTACCTCTGTCTCTTCATTTTCCTTAGAGTTTTGTTACAGAAAGCAAAGAAACTGTTTAAGAAGCTTAACTGAGTGTAAAATCCAGCTTTATAGGATTTTTTTTATTTTAAGCAGCCTCTCTCAAGTTAAAGAGTGCTATAATGGTTAAAAACTGTAAAATATTAAAAGGATCCATTTTACATATAACAAACTCACAATCTGTAATTTTTCTTTATTCTTCCTAGTCATCACACTTTATCTATTAATACAGATGTCAGACTTGACATTCATAGCACTTTTATGAAGCTTACATTCCCTGTTAATTTTTGTTAGTGTCAGCAATACCTAGTTAAACATCCATAAACAAAAGTAGATTTTTTTTCTACACTAAATCAACCATTTTCTGCTTTGTAAGTGAATATTAACACTTCTACAGTTAGGCATATGCTCTTTTGCCATAGATAATGTATGACTTCACCTAATATAGCCTTTTGGAAACACTTTGCCATAGGCAAGTTTGTAAAATTTTAGTATATGTAGAAAATTTTGGGTTGTTTCTTGTGATGTAGTTATGGACTACTACAGATAACTATATCCTCACAAATTCTCTTTGTTCATAAGGAAACCTCTGCAAACACAAATTTTACCTTTCAGCCAGTTCTGCATTGTTTGGGTTTTTTTGGCTTTTGTTTTTTTTTTTTCAGTGCAGAGTTATCAGAACTGCACTAAAACAAGAAAAGAGATGTACTTCAGAGAATTGCATAGGAATTGTGTCCAGTTTAGTATTCAATCTGTACATGTGCCAAAAGATTGTGGTGCAGATACCTGACGGGGAAAGGGCAAAGAGGGAGGTGTGACCACATCCATAAATTAGGTATTTAATGTTAGGAAAAGATGAGAGTTGTAGTCTCATAGGCTTGTGTACATAAGTAGTGCAGATAAACTCTCAAAATGCCTCCCTCCCTTGCCAAGGGGGACATTGGATAGAATTATGTTTACTGCCCATGTTTATCTTACACCCTTCCACTAATTACTTGTTGCCTTATGCACCTAGAACAAATCTGTGTTAGGCTGTTTATGAAGTGTACCATTTTTGCCAGGCAGAAATATGAGACATTATGAAGTATGCCTTCTTCTGCTCTCTCTTTTAGGAGGAAGCTCTAGCTTGCAAGAGTCTAGGAGAAGAAGACTTCCCCTGAAGAGAGGAATTGACTTTCAGAGTTGGTGCCTTGCTTCCCTGAAACACTTTCTGTTATTGTTTTGCTTCCCTTGAGTCTGCTTTTGAATCATCTTTGTATTAGTATCAACATAAGTGAATGGGAGGAAAGCATGGAAGATGTTTTTTCCACCACATACCCATATACTGCTACAACTCTGAAAAGAGGTGCTAGGGAAAGTAGGACAAGAAACATAATGCATATGTGCACACACTTCTCTACGTTACAATAGGAATATAAAAGCAGGAACATTTCATTCAGGGAAATTAGAAACGCCCTTCAAATTAAAGAAAAGAGCACTATCTTGAGAAAAGTATTTGTATAACTATGGCATTAATATGTTTATTTTTTTAAATTAGAAGAAAATTACTAGCAAATCCAAGTGCTAATGCTATACCACATCAAATGTCCCTATTCATTTTTACATGATGTCTCTGTTGGAGATCTCAAATGCACCATGATTTCAAATAAGTTTACTCTAATAGAATTGCAAAAGGTTTCAGCAATTGCCTATCTCACATTTTACAAAACAAGTCTAACTGAAGCAGACACAAATTAAAGAGTATTCGTTAGGTTCTTGTAAGAACATGATTAGTAGGTAGCTTACCCTGACCCTAAGGCTTGATGGGAGTTACAATGCAGAATAGAAATCAGGATAATCCCATAATAGTGACACAGCAATAATGATAAACTACAGATACGAACTGACGTTAGCTGATACAGTATATCATGCTTCATATGTGTACTTTTGAGAAGAAAGGATTTGCTAACAATGCCTACTTAAAAATGACTATTCAGTGCCTTATTAATGACAAATGAAAAGCCCAAGTTAATCTCACTACATCATGGGAAAAATCATGTAAAAGAAAAAATAAAATTGTCTAGAATGGACAGTTACTACTGGAAAGGGGGGGCAGACAGACATTTGTACTGTGAAAATATCAGTTAATACAAAAGCAGAGTAAGCAGAACTTTTGGTTAGAATAGACAATCCAAAATAGAGTGATACATTTTGGGGTAGAGAACATGCACCTGATGGGTATAATTGTCTCACTTTTGGTTTAGGACCACTCAGTATCATTTGTGTAACTAGGCAATCATCAAATAGAAGCACTACATCGTATCCTGTCTAGTCTAATGGAAACTTATAGTTTATTATGTGTGAACCCAGTAGGCTACAACAGGAAAAAAAAATATGTAAAACTGTGTAATGTGGTGTAAAATTTGAATTCACCAGAGATACAGTGAAATAGAGAGTAAAAGAGAGATCTGTGGATGTCTTCCTTTCATTTTAAGGAGACAGCTTAAGATCACTGTACCACAGACAGTGTAATTGAACAGTAAAGTCTAGCACAAGCTATAATAGCATAGCATCGACTTATTACACTATCACTTAAAATTTGGGGAAGAAAGTCAGAGGTGTAGTACATATCCCTGGCACAATTTCCAATCAGCTTTCTTGATTATATAACGTCATTTTAATTGGATCAGGCACTAGTTGAGCAATGAGCCAACCCACAGCTTGAGTTTACACCGTATGGCTCTATACAAGAGATGTCTCCAAAATAATAAAGCATGGAAGGGAATTTATGCAGTGCCACCCGTGAAGAATATATATGTGTGAGTGGCTATGCATGTATACTCAGTGCACAGACAGAGAGACAAAGCATATACTGAGTATACTGTATTGTAAAGCTCCCAATTTCTGCTGCACAGTGAAGCAGATAAATTCTTATTCTGGGAATAAAGCTATTTTGTTAATGCAGTGTTTTTAACATCTACAGAAATAATTAAACCTAATGACAAAAATAAATCTTTTGCCTAAAAGCCATACTTAAAAAGAAAAAGTTTAATGCATCAGCAGAGGAAAATAAATATTTTTTTCAGAACTACTCTGTTCTAATAACTGTAGTATCTCTTCCTTTTGCAGTGTGAATGGCAGAGGGTTTTGGCTTTCATTGATTATCCTTTCCTTCTAAGAAAGGGAAGATTACATTAGAAATTAAAACTAACTTAGCATTTCTGCTATGATATAACTGAGATGCAGTAGGACTGAGGACACCTGCCTGGTAAACTGTACCTGTGCTTGGTGGAAAAAATGTCTTCAATACAGAGCTTGCCTGTAAAAATGTTTCAGAAGCAATAATCTCTAAGGTCAGTAGATAAATCTTTAACATACTTAATATTACTTTGTTCTGGTGAAGCTATCTGAAGTGAGTCACAAGAAAGCTAGTGGAGAGATGAACCCTCCAGGGAGCCAGCAGGAACATTTGTTTCATTTTCTGTGATTTGTTTGTAGAAGCCCATTGTTGAAACCTAACTGTGGTGCTAATGTATTTCAGCACATGAATGTCAAGGTTACATCTCCAACAGAAAACTTAATAAGAAAATTTTAAAATTACCTATAATGTTTCAACTACTATGCAAAATCCTTTGGACAATGATCTAGTGAGCAATACTTTTAAATTCTTTCAATAATTTTAATTCCTAAAACTGCCAGGTATACTAGTTCAGTGAGACAACAAGACAGGAAGGCAGCAACTGCTCCCTGTGTGTACAATATTTGGTATTTATGGTTTGTCTTCTACTTTCACTTCTACTTTCACTGAGGCCAAAGAACTTGTAGAAGTATTAATGGCT